>NC_090823.1:43383010-43689213 GCF_000390325.3 Nicotiana tomentosiformis
CCCCTTCCTGAGCTTCCTGAATCATGCTAGATATCATGTGTAAGTTAATTACCTGTTCAAACATGATAATTGTTGTTTTGTGTCGTACCTATTTAATCTGAGCTGTGATAGCACACTTTGCACATGCATACACCTTAGCATGCTACTTCTATCACTTCATGAATAAGTGATTTGATATCCATTGTTTGCATATATGTATTCCTGTCTATGCTTTATATGTTGTATGGACTAGATTAGTAGCACTTGAGTGCTCCATGCTGTTTGAGTTATGATAGCATGTGAGTGGTCTGTGCTGTTATTTATGTCACATGTATTGTCCGTGCAGTGTGTGGATAATGATCCATCCCCCTAGGGTTATCCTCTATAACGATCCGGTCGGTCGTTTTATGTATTGTAGTCCCATTTCCCTATTTATTGCTTCTTCTATGTTTATCTGTGGTTATGTGACTTACTGGGGTAGTTGGATTGGTATTAGGAAGGTCTTGGAGTGAATTTGGACACTTAGTCCCAAGGTTGAATGCTTAAGTTGTAATAGTTGAACGGATATTGAGTTTTGTGTAGACGACTTCGAAATGGTGTTTGGATGGTTCCAATAGTTTTGTATGGTGATTTTGGACTTAGGCGTATGTCCGGATGTCGATTTGGAGGTCCGTAGGTTGATTTGATATTTTTTGGTGAAAGTTGGAAAGTTGAAGATTTTGAAGGTTGAGAGGTCTGACCGAGAGTTGACTTTGTTGATATTGGATGTGGATTTTTGTTTCAGAAGTTGGAATAGGTCTATTGTGTCATTTGGGACTAGTGTGAAAAATTTGAGATCATTCAGAGTTGAATTTGTATAGTTCGACATGCGTTTTAGGAGTTAGAAGTTCATTAGTTTCATTAGGCTTGAATTGGGGGCGATTCATGATTTTGATATTGTTTGATGTGATTTGTGGCTTCGAGTAAGTTCATATTGTGTTTTAGGACTTGTTGATATGTTTGGATGGGGTACCAGGGGCCTCGGGTATGATTCAGATTGAAATCGGATATATTTTGGACTTAGAGGGACAATTGAAGAAATCTGATTTCTGGTGTTTTCGCATCTACGGTGGGCTCCAGGTGCGGCTGCAGGATCTCACAATCGAAGGGAAGGCTAGCAGGGGGAAGTCGCAGGTGCAGACCGCTGGGCGCAGGTGCGAAAGCGCAGATGTACAAGGGGTTCCACAGAAGCGGAGTTTGACTGGAGGAGCATGAGTCATAGGAGCGGAAGCCAAGATGTGCAATTTTAACTGCATAAGCGGAAGTTGAGTTTGGCAGGGAAGTCTACAGAAGCGGATGAAGGAGCACAGATGCGCCTTCGCAGGTGCGAAGGTTTATCCGCAGAAGCGGATGGTCGGGGATTAATGAGTTTTCACATCCGCTATGGATTTTTCGCAGAAGCGGTGTCGCAGGTGCGATTATCCTGACCGTAAGTGCGGTTTTGCTGGGCAGACTACTTATGTCGAAGGGTTTGGTATTTTTCTCATTTTTTGGATTTGTGGAGCTCGGTCTAAAGCGATTTTTGGAGTGAGTTTCAACACAAGTGAAGGGGTAAGTGATCTTTACTCACTTCTAGTGTTAGATATTAATTACCCATTGTTTATTACACCTCGTTTATGTGTATTTGAGGCAAAATTTGGGGATTTTAAGCTATGGTATTGGAGAGTGAGATTAGGTGATTTGAGGGTCGATTTATGAATGGAATTAGATGAAATTAGTATGCTTGAACTTGTAATTGAATGAGTGTTTGGAACTTATAAATTTTATCGGGTTCCGGGGTGCGAGCCCCGAGTTGACTTTTCTGGGTTGACTTTGCATATTTTATTCAAGACATTAGCTTTATCATTTAGAATTATTTCTATCGATATTATTGATGGTATTATGTTATTTTGGATAGATTCGAGCCGTCCGGAGGTTGATACACGCAGGAGGGCTTATTAGAGGAGTGATTTGGCTTGCTTAAGGTAAGTATCTTACCCAAACATGGTTCAGTCACCAGTTGACTGAATTATTTGTGATAGCTACGTGCTATGGGTGCACATATGTATGGGATTTGAGCCCATATGCAAGGACCGGGGTATTTATCCATGCTCGGGGTAGTGCTTAGGCTATGATATGCCTTAAATTGTCTGTTATTCTTTAAGCTATGATGTTTCTCATATTTGTAGCCTTGTTGTGAACTATTTGATTCATATTTGAGCTTACATAAAGGCTACTTCCCTGAATGTACTTGATAATTACTATTTTCATGATGAAATTGTCGATTTGAGCTATGATAGAACAGTTTGCACATTCCTACACTTTAGCATGTCATTTATGCCAGTCCAAGAGCATGAAATCTGATGTTCATTCATCATATACATGTATTCTTGTACACTTGCTTCTGTGTGAAATGATCTGGACTGGATGCCTGTGAACGCGCCGGGTGGATTGTGTTGTTATGCTTGTGACCATGCCGGGCAGATTGTGTTGTTATGCCCGTGAACATGCCAGGCGAATTGTATTGTTATGCCTGTGATCACACCGGGCGGATTGTGTTGTTATTCCTGTGACCACACTGGGCGGATTGTGTTGTTATTCCTGTGACCACACCGGACAATTTATGATATTGAGCCTGTGACTATGCCAGGTTGATAGCACATTGAATTGGCTGTACTGTGTGTGGATATAGATCCATCCCTCTAGGGCCACCCTCTCATGTGCCTTCTTGATAGTGTACATGCGGATTTGAGAAAAACGAATCACCGGTTAGGTACGGATATGGAAATATTAAGGAAAATCTGGCGAGTGTTTGTTCTGGATTTTGCATTTCATCTTTACTTGCAATTTTCGTGGTTAATTACCTGATTAATTGCATATCATCTTTATATGCTGGATTGTTAATTGTGCAGAGTACTTGAGTAATTGTGCGCACACTGATGATTCTTACTATGCTTTATGACTTGATCACATTAGTGTTCTATACTTGTTGTATTTATGAAACTTTACAAGTTATAATAAGTATCATTTAAAATTCTTGCTTCTTTTACCTCGCCGAGGTTAGTTATGATACTTACTGAGTACATGGTGTCGATTGTTCTCATGCTACACTCTGCACTTAATTGTGCAGATCCAGGTGTTGGACCCACTAATCAGTAGCGGAGTTGCTTGTTGAGATGATCATCAAGAGACGAGGTAGAACTGCATTCTCGATCGTAGTCTTGGCGTTTCTATTATTATGTAATGTAGTCTTTATTTCAGACAGTAATGTATTTGGCCATTTCAGACTTGTATTTCTGTATTAGATCTCATGACTCTATATTTACTAGTTTTGGGGGATTTTATCATGCATCGGTATTATTATGCTATGTAAGGTTTTAGACTTATGTTGATTCTCTCATTTCTATTATCTGGTTCATTATGGTTATATCCGGCTTGCCTAGTAAGTGTGTTATGCTCTATCACGACGGCCTGGAACTTTGGGTCATGAAAAGTTGGTATCAGAGCCCTTGGTTCATAGGTATTACGAGTCATGAGCAAGTTTAGCAGAGTCTTGCGGATCGGTACGGAGATATCTATACTTATCTTTGAGAGTCTATCAAATTGTTAGGAAAACTTTACTTTCTTGCATTCTTATCGCGCGGTCCGAAGTTTGAACCTTGACTCTTCTATTCTCTCATATATGGCAAGGAAACATAATGCCGAATTAAGTGGAAGGGCACCAGTACCACAGGTAAGGGCCGCGGTAGAGCCGAGGTGGGGCTCACACTAGAGCCAGAGTATCACTTGTGGAGCCGCCAGTTCCTCCTGCTAAGGAGTAGATGCTAGCTATTGTTGAACCGGTGGGACCAGATCCAGCACCAACAATGCCTATTGTTATTACTGGCCTTCAGGAGGCCTTGGACCAGATTTTGACTATTTGTACGAGCTTGGCTCAGGCGCTGTTGATCCCAGTTGCACTAGCTACCTCACAGGATGGGGGAGGTGCCCAGACTCTTGCCGCCCGTACTCTAGAGTAGCTAGCTCAGGGTCATCAAACACCAGGGGTATTACTGGTTCAACCGGTTGTTGTTGCTCGGGCCGAGGTTGGTCCACCTATGAGTGATGATGAGCAGAAGAGGCTGGAGCGGTTTGGGAGGCTTAATCCTTCGGATTTCAGCGGAGGGGAGTCAGAGGATGCTCAGGAGTTTCTAGATCGGTGTCAGCGGATCCTTCGCTTAACGGGTATTTTGGACACCAGTGAGCTTGCCTTTTCTACTTTTTAGCTGATAGCTACATATGGTGGCAGACTATTAAGTTAGGCAGACCGACTGGCACATCACCACTTACATGGCATGGTTTCTCTCTCTTCTTAGAGAATGTTGTTCCACAGACTCGTAGAGAGGAGTTGCGTAGGGAGTTTGAGTAGCTATGCCAGGGGGATATGACTATGACCGGATACAAGATGAGATTTGCAGAATTTCCATGTCATGCTATATGGTTGGTTTCCATTGAGAGGGAGAAGATTAGGAGGTTTATTGATGGCCTCAACTATAGTTTGCGTTACAATTTGGCACGAGAGGCTGAGACAGATGCTAGGTTTGACCAGGTGGTCGAGATTGTGAGATGCTTGGAGCAAGTCTGTAGGCTGGAGCGTGAGGAGTGGGAGGCCAAAAGGCCTTATGGTTCAAGTGGTTTCAGCAGTGACTCATCTGGAGGCCAGTCACACTACAATAGAGGTCGTCCGTATAGGCCCACTTAGGCAGCTCGTCATATTCCTTATGGTACTTTAGTTAGCCACAGTTCACATAGTGATTGCCCACTTCAGTCATCATTCAGTGCAATGGCGGCACAGAGCTCCTACCATGTTACATCTAGGTAGGGTTTTATGAGCAACTATTCAGGTTATTAGGTTCCTCCGAGGTGGGTTTGTTATAAGTGTGGAGACTTGAGTCATCTCAAGAGAGATTGCCCCCGACTGTTGAGTAGGGTCCCACAACAAAGATCTCGGCCTATGATTTCAGTACCAACAACTATACCACCCGCATAGCCAGCTAGGGGTGGGACTCAGGCAATTCGAGGTCGCCCTAGAGGGGGAGGTCGATCAAGTGGTGGTCAGGCCCGTTGCTACGCATTTCCAGCTAGGCCAGAGGAAGTTGCTGTCGATACCGTGATCACATGTATTTTTTTAGTGTGCCACATGGATACTTTGGAACTATCATCATACATTGCTCGTTATTTGGATATGCCCCGTGATTCTTTAGTTATGCTTGTTCATGTATGTATGCTGGTGGGTGATTCTATTATTGTGGTTGATTTTACTACTTAGCATGGTTGATTTTGATGTGATTTTGGGCATGGATTGGTTGTCGTCGTGTCATGCTATTCTTGATTGCCACACTAAGACCGTAACATTGGAGATGTTGGGGTTGCTTACGATTGAGTGGAGAGGTTCCCTGGATCATGTTCCCAGTAGAGTTATTTCATATTTGAAGGCTTAACGGATGGTTGAGAAGGGATGTATGGCATATTTAGCCTTTGTAGGGGATATTAGTGCTGATGCTCCTACCATCGAGTCAGTTCCGCTAGTGAAATACTTTCCAGATGTATTTCCTATAGAACTTCCGGGCATGCCACCCGACAGGGATATTAATTTTGGTATTGATCTGGTGATGGGTACT
This sequence comes from Nicotiana tomentosiformis, assembly GCF_000390325.3. Classification (NCBI taxonomy): domain Eukaryota; kingdom Viridiplantae; phylum Streptophyta; class Magnoliopsida; order Solanales; family Solanaceae; genus Nicotiana; species Nicotiana tomentosiformis. Next base: position 43,388,668 of record NC_090823.1, read on the forward strand.
CAGCCCATTTCTATTCCATCGCAATGCATGGCACCAGCAGAATTGAAGGATTTAAAGGAACATCTTCAGGAGTTGCTTGATAAGAGCTTCATCAGGCCCAGTGTGTCACTTTGGGGTGCACCAATTCTATTTGTGAAGAAGCAGGATAGTACTTTGAGTATGTGTATTGACTAGAGGAAGCTGAATAACGTTACAATTAAGAACAAGTACCCACTACCGTGCATTGATGACTTATTTGATCAGCTTCAGGGTGCTAGAGTGTTCTCGAATATTGATTTGAGGTCGGGGTAGGATTAGTTGAAGAATCCAGGATTCAGATATTCTGAAGATGACTTTTAGGACCCGCTATGGTCACTTTGAGTTACTTGTGATGTCTTTTGGGCTGACCAATGCCCCAACAACCTTTATGCACTTGATGAATAGTGTGTTCTAACTGTATCTTGATTATTTTGTCATAGTATTCATTGATGATATATTGGTATATTCTCGCAGCCGGTAAGATCATGAGCATCATGTGAGGATTGTACTCCAGACTTTGAGGGGGAAGAAGCTATATGCTGAATTCTCTTTAGTGGCATTCTTGGGCCACATGGTGTCTAGTGAGGGGATCAAGGTGGATCCGGAGAAGATTGAGGCAGTTCAGAGTTAGCCTAGACCATCTTCAGCTACAGATATTCGGAGCTTCTTAGGTTTGGCAGGTTATTATTGCCGTTTTATAGATGGTTTCTCGTCTATCGCTACACCTTTGATTAGATTGACCTTGATAGGTGCTCCTTTCATATGGTCCGACGAGTGTGAGGTGAGATTTCAGAAGCTCAAGACTGCATTGACTACCACCCCAGTGTTGGTGTTACCTACAGGTTCGAGATCTTACACTGTGTATTATGATGCGTCGCGTATTGGATTGGCATGGTGTTAATGTAGGATGGTAGGGTGATTTCCTACGTGTCTCGAGAGTTGAAGGTTCATGAGAAGAATTACCCTCTGCAATATTTAGAGTTGGCAGCCATTGTTCACGCGTTGAAGATTTGGAGGCACTATATATACAGCATTCCATGTGAGGTCTATACTGACCATCGGAGTCTCTAGCATCTGTTCAAGCGAAGTACCTTAATTTGCGGCAACGGAGATGGTTAGAGTTGCTGAAAGACTATGATATCACCATATTATATCATCTGGGGAAGGCCAATGTGGTGGGCGATGCATTGAGTAGAAAGGTTGAGAGTATGGGCAGTTTGGCATATTTACCGGTAGCAGAAAGGCCACTAGCAATAGATGTTCAGGCTTTGGCCAATAAGTTTGTGAGCTTGGATGTTTCGGAGCCTAGCTAGGTTCTTGCTTATGTTGTGGCACAATCATCGTTGTTGGAGAGTATCAAGGATCCTCAGTTTGATGATCCTCACTTGATGATGTTGAGGGACACGGTGCAACTGGGTGATATTAAGGAGGTTGTGATTGGTGATGATGGTGTTATGCAGCTTCAAGGCCAGATTTGTGTTCCAAATGTTGAGGGGTTGAGAGATTTGATTCTTGAGGAGGCTCATAACTTGCGCTATTCCATTCACCCAGGTCTCACAAAAATGTATCATGACATGAAACAACATTATTGGTGGTAGAGAATCAAGAAGGATACTGTTACTTATGTCTCTCGGTGTTTGAATTGTCAACAGGTGAAGTTTGAGCATCAGAAACCGAAGGGTTGACTTAGAGATTGGAGATACCATAGTGGAAGTGGGAGCACCTCACTATGGATTTTGTGGTAGGCTTACCACAGACCTTGAAGAAATGTGACGCAGTCTGGGTTATTGTGGACCGGTTGACTAAGTTCGCACACTTGATTTCGGTAATGACTACCTACTCTTCAGAGCTACTGGCTCAGATTTACATTCATGAGATTGTTCGCCTTCATGGTGTGCCCGTGTCTATTTTCTCGGATCGAGGCACTCAGTTTACCTTGTTGTATTGGAGAGCAGTGCAGCGAGATTTGGGCACTCGGGTAGAGCTGAGTACATCATTTTATCCCCATATGGACGGGTAGTCTGAGCGCACTATTTAGATATTGAAGGAAATGTTACGTGCATGTGTCATTGATTTTGGAGGTTCATAGGATCAATTTCTTCCTTTAGCAGAGTTCACCTACAACAATAGCTTTCAGTCGAGTATCCAGATGTCTCCTTATGAGGCCTTATATGGGAGGAGATGTTGTTCTCCGATTGGTTGATTTGAGCATAGGGAGGCTAGGTTGTTGGGCACTAATTTAGTCCATGATGCCTTGGAAAAGGTGAAGGTGATCTAGGAGTGGCTTCATACAACACAGTCCAGACAGAAGAGTTATACTGATAGGAAGGTTTGTGATGTTGCATCTATGGTGGGTGAGAAGGTTTTGCTCATAGTTTCGACAATGAAGGGTGTGATGAGGTTCGGGAAGAAGGGAAAGTTGAGTCCTCGGTATATTGGTCCTTTTGAGGTGCTTGAAAGAGTGAGAGACGTGGCTTACAGACTTGCATTGCCACCTGGTCTATCAGGTCTTGACCCAACATTTCATGTTTCTATGCTTCGGAAGTATTGTGGTGATCCGTCACATATTTTGGACATCGGCACGGTAAATCTAGATGAGCATCTGACTTATGATGTGAAGCCGATGGCCATTTTGGACCGACAAATTTGAAAGTTGAGGCTAAAGAATATAACATCAACGAAAATTCATTGGAGAAGTCAGCTGGTCGAGGAGGCTACTTGGGAGATCGAGTGGGAGATGCATAGCAGATATCCACACCCATTTGAGACTCTAGGTATGATTCTAGACCCATTCGAGGACGAACATTTATTTAAGAGGGGGAGAATATAACGACCCGATCGATCATTTTTATGTATTATAGCCTCGTTCCCTTATTTATTACTTCTTCTATGTTCATCTGTGATTATGTAACTTGCAGGGGTGGTTGGATTGGTTTCTAGAAGGTCTTGGAGTGAATTGGGACACTTAATCCCAAGGTTGAAGGCTTATATTGTAAGAGTTAACCGGAGTTTGACTTTTGTATAGACGACTCCGGAATGGTGTCTTGCTAGTTCCAAAAGCTTTGTATGGTGATTTTGGACTTAGGCGTATGTCTGGATGTTGATTTGGAGGTCCGTAAGTTGATTTAATGCTCTTTGGCGAAAGTTGAAGGTTTGGATGGTTGAGAGGTTGACCGAGAGTTGACTTAGTTGATATCGGGTTCGGATTTTCATTAGGGAAGTTGGAATAGGTACGTTGTGTCATTGGGATTAGTGTGCAAAATTTGAGATCATTCGGAGTTGATTTGTTATAGTTTGGCATGAGTTTTAAGAGTTGGAAGTTCATTAGTTTCATTAGGCTTGAATTGGGGTGCGGTTTTGTGGTTTTCATGTTATTTGATATTATTTGAGGCTTCGAGTAAGTTCGTATTGTGTTTTAGGACTTGTTAGTATGTTTGGATGGGGTCTCGGGGGCCTCGGGTGTGATTCAGATTGAATTCAGATTCATTTTGCACTTGGAACTGCTGAAGAAATCTAATTTATGGTGTTTCGACATCTGCGGTGGGTTTGGCCGTAGATGGAAAGCCGCAGCTGTGGCTGCAGTATCGCAGAAGTAAAGGAAAGGATGGCAGGGTTAAGTTGCAAGTGAGAACAACTGGGCGCTAGTGCAAAAGCGCTGATGCGCAAGGAGTTCCGCTGAAGTGGAGTTTGACTGGAGAAGCATGAGTCGTAGGAGAAGAACGTATTTCGCAAGAGAAGATGCGCAGGTGTGCAATTTTGACCGCAGAAGCAGAGGTTGAGTTTGGCAGGGAAGTCTGCAAAAGTAGACGAAGGACCGCAGATGCGCCTTCGCAGGTGTGAAGGTTTATCTGCAAAAACGGATGGTCGGGGATTAATGGGTTTCCTCATTTGCGATGGATTTTCCGCAGAAGCAGCGTCAAAGGTGCGATTATCTTGACCGCAAGTGCGATTTTGCTGGGCAAACTTCTTATGTTGAAAGGTTTGGTATTTTTCTCATTTTTGGATTTGTGGAGCTCGGTCTAAGGCGATTTTTGGAGTGCTTTTCAACACAAGTGAAGGGTAAGTGATCTTTACTCACTTTTGGTGTTAGATATTGATTATCCATTAATTATTACACCTATTTTATGTGAATTTGAGGTGAAATTTGGGGATTTTAGGCTATGATATTGGAGAATGAGATTTGGTGATTTGAGGGTCGATTTGTGGATGGAATTGGATGAAATTAGTATGGTTGGACTCGTAATTGAATGAGTGTTCAAAATTTATAAATTTTGTCGAGTTCCGAGGTGCCATCTCAGGGTTGACATTTTTGGTTGACTTTGCATATTTGATTCAAGACTATAGCTTTATCATTTGGAATTATTTCTGATGGCTATTATTGATGGTATTAAGTTATTTTGGATAGATTCGAGCCGTCCGGAGGTTGATACATGTGGGAAGGGATTGTTAGAGGAGTTATTTGGCTTGCTTGAGGTAAGTATCTTACCTAAACTTGGTTTAGACACTAGTTGCCTGAATTTATTGTGATAGCTACGTTCTATGGGTGCACATATGTGTGGGGTTTGAACCCATGTGCAAGCATCGGGTATTTATCCATGCTCGGGGTAGTGCTTAGGCTATGATATGCCTTGAATTGACTGTTTAGCTTTAAGCTCTGATGTTTCTCATATTTGTAGCCTTGTCGTGAACTATTTGATGCATGTTTGAGGTTAAATAGAGGCTAATATCCTGAATGAACTTGATAATTACTATTTCAGTGATGAAATTGCCGATTTGAGCTGTGATAGCCCACTTTGTACATGTCTAAACTTTAGCATGTCATTTATGCCAGTCCAGGAGCATGAAATATAATATTCATTCATCATATACATGTATTCTTGTATATTTTCTTCTATGTAAAATGATCTGAACTGGATGCTTATGAACACGTAGGGCGGATTGTATTGTTATTCCTATGACCACGGCGGACGGAATGTGTTGTTATGTCTGTGACCATACCAGATGTATTGTGTTGTTATGCCTGTGACCATGCCAGGAGGATTGTATTGTGCCTGTGACCATGCCAGGCGGATTATGATATTGAGCTTGTGACACACCAGGCTGATAGCACGTTAAATTGGCTTTGCTGCGTGTTGATATGGATCCATACCCCTAGGGTCACCCTCTCATTTGCCTTCTTGATGGTGTGCACGCGGAATTGGGTAAAACTGATCAGTGGTTTGGTATGATGATATTCGGCTTAAAGTATGTATATTTATATGCATACTGCCTCACAGTTTACTCATGTTTCATAGATTTCGGATGTGTAATGTAATGATTTGTGCTAATTAGTGGTATTTTTATGTGTAGGAATCATCCGGAGGCAATTTGGGACGAAGGTACGCGAATTGAAGCGAAAAGGGGAAGAAAAGGGAAAAAGCCACAATGTGGCACCACATGCAGCATGGGGCGCTACATGTGGCGCACAAAATAAAATCCTCCAAATGTCCAGCTCCAGGGCTAGCGCCCCACGCTACCCTGGACGCTGGTGACGTGAATTTGTCCTAGTTCGCCTAGGACTCGGTTATTTTGACCCCAGGATGCCCCCAACTCGTATAAAAGCAAACCTAAACCTATTCTGGAAAAGGGGGGACACAACTTGGTGAGAGGAACAAAAGTACGAAACACTCGAGAGCACGAAATTCATCAATTCTTCCATTCTTCTTATAGTATTCATAGCTTTTATGTTTGAAAACGATATTTTGATGATTGTTATGAACATGAGTGGCTATGAACCTTTATATTCTGGGTCGTTCTTGACTATTGCAAATAGACGCTTGATCGTTTTGCTTGATTTTATCATATTAATTTATTTATTCAATCTTGCTCTTAATTATTCTATTGTGTAGCTAACAATAGAGTACTATCTACGAATTTACAATTGTACTCGAAAGTGGGAATTATAAATTGCATATAGGATTGAATAAAGTAAGTTCTTGAATCCGGGCATCGGTGAATAGATTCATAATTAGGATAGACATATTCTAGTTGCCTTACTTGGTTATTTTTGCAGGAAATATACATGCTTTCTTGTCAAGTTTGATTCTATAGACATATAGTCTTAGGTTGGCTTGAATAGGCGAGCGAAGCGTTGAAAGAACTTCGCGAGCATAATAAACCCTGTTAATCAATAAATTAGATAAATCAAGTGATTACATCAACCCAAAAAAGCAATAGGAGAGACGTTAATCCCATAACCCTCGAATATTCTCATCTCATTGAATTCTTTCTAAGTGTTTGTTTTCTCTACTTGCGATCTTATTTTCATGCTTGCTCATTAGTTTGTAGTAATTTGGTTACAAAAATCACAATCATTTTCTTCATACTCACTTGAGCATTATATTTATAAATAGCTTGGATTGGACAATAGTTGATCATAAATCCTCGTGGAAGCGATACTGTCACGCCCCGAACCTAGGAGCGAAACCAGCACCCGGTGCCTCACCTAATCTGGCGTACCATATTGCGACTAAGGGACTCTGAACATATAATGTCATACTTTGGCCATAGGGCCACCTTGCAAGACAATTTGCGAAGCAAAATATAAAAATGAATGGAAACTAGCGCTAACTAAACATCAATATAAAGCTAGGCCGACAAGGCCGTCATAGCTACTACAGCTGACAAACCACCAATTTATACAAACCCAACATACAACACTAACCAACAGGATATGTCTACAAGCCTCTACTGATAGATGTACTGTGATCGGAACAGGGCCCCGACCTACCCATAACATATATACAGATATACATAAGATGTACATAAAACTCTAGACCTGGCAACTCCGAAAGACGTGGAGCTTATCGATCAGGCGGAACTCGGGAAACACCTACTGAGGAGGTCTACCCGTCTGTCTGTCTGAACCTGCACGCATGAAATGCAGCGCCCCCAGAAAAGGGACGTCAGTACGAAATAATGTACCGAGTATGTAAGGCAATAAAATAACTGAAAGCTGAAACTGAACTGATAATATGATAACTGAAATTAACTGGGAGTCAAAGATGGTCTGGAGATATACTTACGTGCTGATACTGACTCAACTCTCTCAATATATTAAGTAAAATAAATGTCCGGCCCTATAAGGTTCGGTACGTGTAACTGCTCGGCCGTAGTAGGCTCGCTCATAAGCGCTCGGCCATACTGGGCATCTGTACCTCGGCCATCCTGGGCTCGCTCATAGGCGCTCGGCCACAGTAGGCTCGGTATATATAACTTACCATCTGATCAGAGGTTGCCCAATAGGGGCCTGCCCACCGATTATAGCTCGATGGTGGTGCAAATACTATAATATTGTGTATATATATATATATATAGACCCTCTGCTCTCTTGACTGAATAAAGACAAAACTAAACTGAATATGAAGTCTCGATAAGGAATAATATTGTAACTTATGAGCCTAGAATAATGTGAATAAATTCATGAATACGAACTTCTCTTTATGTCTCATTATTAACACATGTAGCTACGAGATCATGCCAAAATGAAGGAAGGGATTAGCCTTAACATACCTTATCACAATCTTCCCAATCACAAAGTTGAACTCACCTCTTTGCACCTTAATCTACAAGAATGATAATAATACTATCGTTAAGTTACGATAGGTACAACTATCGCACAACGAACGACAAACTTATTTTGTATTAAAACGGGCAGCATCTCCCCTATAATCCTTATTCCTCCAAATTCAAGATAACACCAACAATACAAGAACAGAACAATAACAACATATATACATCATTTTCCAGCCCTATATACACCAACAAATACTACAAAACAGCCCAACACACCCCAATCTCTTCGTACACAAAACAACCACCGTAGTAGTGTCAAACGACCCGAAAATATTATGACGAACGACCAGCCAACTACCCTACATTTATATGGTGTTTATAAACCCCCTTCCTCCTCCAAAACTCCACAAAATAGTAGTAAAACACGCAGCCCAATAGCAACACAAAACAGTCCACAAAATAGTCCGCTACAAGTGAATAACTCGAACTCACGGCTTCCGATCACCGTCCCGTGAGTTCTTACAAGTATAGAATGACTTACCATGAATTTACAGAAGAAAAATTGGATGAAATAGAGAAGTAAACTCACCTTATTTGTTGGATAACTCAGCTCTTATCTTGGTTCTTCAAACTCTAGGTTTTACCTCCAATTGGAACTTGAAAGGGAGAGAAAATCAATTAGGGTTTGTGGGAAATTTTTGGGAGGATTCTTTAAAGATATTATGTCTGGTTATTATGCTCTATTTTAAGTCTAATATATGAAGAAAATAGGCCCTTAAAAGGCCTCTTTGGACGACCCGAAATGGTCCATTTTTGGGCTTTCATTTAAGCAAGTAGGTGACACACCTACTTGTCACCTAGCAGCTTGCGCAGTATCGCAAAAATGCCCATATCTCTCTACTCCAATATCGTATTGACAAACGGTTTAATGATTTGGAAAATAGACTCATAGATCTTTAATTTGATGGGTGGAACGCCCCATAACTCTAAGTATAGTGGGAGAAAAGCGCAGTTACATTTGACCCAAAATTTCAGTAAAACTTATGAGTGTAACTTGTGTTGACTTTCATCGACTTTTGTTCCACAACTCACTTGGCATTAAAACATAACACACGGATGTCATACGAATAATATAAATCATAACATAATCTCCTTATCATGTTAATCACCCTAGTCTCACCCCAAAGGTACATGTTATAACATTCCCAACTTGTCGACTTTCGACGAAACATTGTTTTATTTAATTGCTTTAGCTTCTGAACTGTCCAACCCTCTTTGTACTTGTTGTTCATGATCTTCAATATTTGTAACCTCAGAGGTAACATGATTAACTTACTTTATATACTTTTAAATATTATCTCATTTTTGGTCCTACATTAGTTTGCTTACGACGCATTTTTACGTACGAAAATATAGGGTGTAACATCACTCCCCCCTTGGGAACATTCGTCCTCGAATGTTTACTCTTAGAGACTTTGGAAAATTTTGCCAAAGTATCCTTCGTACACTAGGTTAAAACCAACCTGCACGTAGCCAGAAACATACTATGCATGCCACATATGGCCAATCTTTATAAATAGCAGCAATTTGCCTCACCGACCGTAAATCATAAATATTGAAAGTGAAAAATAAAAGCTTACCTGATGACCTGCTAGCCTACATAGAGCTATGTTGTAGCGTCCCATCTCGAACCATATCTTCAGTTTGAAATAGGTGGGGGTATTTAGACTTCATTTCTTCCTCCGATTCCCACGTCATCTCTTCTACATTCTTGCTCCTCCATAAAACCTTTACGGAAGCTACCTCCTTATTTCGTAGATTGCGGATTTGTCGGTCTAGGATGGCAACTGGAATTTCCTCGTATGACAAGTCCTCTGTAATCTGTACATCATCCGTGGGCACCACTCGGGTAGGATCGCCAATGCACTTCCGTAGCATAGATACGTGAAAAACCGGATGGACAGACTCCAATTCTGAGGGCAACTCTAACTCATAAGCTACTTGGCCCACTCTCCGAATGATCCTATAAGGCCCAATATACCGTGGGCTAAGCTTGCCTTTCTTGCCAAACCTCATCACGCCCTTCATAGGTGATACCTTTAAGAATACCCAGTCATTAATCCTGAACTCTAAGTCTCGTCGCCGCACGTCAGAATATGACTTCTGACGACTCTGAGCTGTCAACAGTCGCTCCCGGATAAGCTTTACTTTCTCTATGGCCTGTTGAACCAGGTCTGGCCCATATAACCCAGATTCCCCAACATCAAACCACCCTATAGGAGATCTGCACTTACGCCCATACAAAGCCTCGTACGGAGCCATCTGAATACTGGAGTGGTAACTGTTATTATATGCAAACTCGACAAGAGGTAGATGTTCATCCCAACTTCTTTTAAAATCCAACACACATACTCGTAACATATCCTCGAGCGTCTGAATTGTGCGCTCGGCTTGTCCATCAGTCTGTGGATGAAAAGCTGTGCTGAGATTCACCTGAGTCCCTAGACCTCTCTGAAATGACCTCCAAAAATGTGCTGTAAACTGAGCCCCACGGTCAGATATAATAGAAACCGGTACTCCGTGTAGCCGCACTATCTCCTTAATATATAACTTTGCATAATCTTCTGCTGTATATGTAGATCTGACCGGTAGGAAGTGAGCTGATTTCGTGAGCCTATCGACTATCACCCATATGGAATTGAACTTACGATTAGAACGAGGTAAACCCATGATAAAGTCCATGTTTATCGCCTCCCATTTCCATGTCGGGATCTCTATAGTCTGCATTAGCCCTCCGGGCTTCTGGTGTTCTACCTTCACTTGCTGGCAACTAGTACATTGGGCGACAAACTCAGCAATGTTCTTCTTCATATCATTCCACCAGTACATATCCTTAATGTCATGATACATCTTCGTCGATCCAGGATGGATGGAATACCATGAATAATGTGCCTCTGACATAATCCTGTCTCGTAGCCCTGCTACATCTGGAACACACAAACGACCCTTGTATCTGAGAACCCCATCTCCCTTGAGCTCTAACAATGGCTTCTTCTGCTGCGGAACTCGCTCTCTCAGCTCGACCAACTCTGGGTCCTCGTACTGCCTTTCCTTGACTTCAGCTATGAGGGATGATTTTGCAGTGTTTTGGAGTACAACTCCACCATCCTCAGAATCTACTAACCGAACCCCCAACGAAGCCAATTGATGAATCTCTCTAGCTAATTGTCTTTTCTCAGGCTCTACATGTGCTAAGCTACCCATAGATAGGCGACTTAAGGCATCTGCTACAACATTAGCTTTCCCTGGATGGTAGAGAATGTTAACATCGTAATCTTTCAATAACTCAAGCCATCGCCTCTGTCGCAAATTCAACTCTTTCTGCTTGAAAATATATTGTAGGCTTTTATGATCAGTAAATACATCAACATGAACACCATATAAATAATGCCGCCATATCTTAAGTGCATGGACAACCGCAGCTAACTCGAGGTCGTGGGTCGGATAATTCCTCTCGTGCTTCCTCAACTGCCTTGAAGCATACGCAATTACCTTCCCATGTTGCATCAGGACACATCCTAACCCGACACCTGATGCATCACAATACACGGCATAACCCTCTAGACCCTCTGGAAGTGTTAGAACTGGAGCTGAGGTCAACCTGTTCTTAAGCTCTTGGAAACTCCGCTCGCAAGCCTCTGTCCATTGAAACTTAGTTTCTTTCTGTGTCAACTTCGTCAATGGTGCCGAAAGGGAAGAAAAACCCTCTACGAACCTCCGATAGTATCCTGCTAAGCCTAGAAAGCTACGAACCTCTGTCGGAGTGGTAGGTCTAGGCCAATATTTCACGGCCTCAATCTTCTGAGTGTCCACCTTTATCCCTTCATCTGATACAATATGCCCCAAGAATGCTACAGACTTCAACTAGAACTCACATTTAGAAAACTTAGCATACAACTTACGATCACGGAGGGTTTGGAGTACCGCTCGCAGGTGGTCCGCATGCTCATCCTCTGAACGGGAATAAACCAGAATATCATCAATAAATACTATCACGAATAGATCTAAAAATGGCCGGAATAGGCTATTCATCAAGTCCATAAATACAGCGGGTGCATTAGTCAACCCGAAGGACATGACAAGGAACTCGAAGTGGCCATATCGGGTCCTGAAGGCTGTCTTCGGAATATCTTTTTCCCGAACTCTGACCTGGTGGTACCCCGACCTCAAATCTATCTTTGAAAAGCATCTAGCTCCCTGCAACTGATCAAACAAGTCATCGATCCTTGGAAGTGGATACTTATTCTTAATAGTTACCTTGTTCAGCTGCCTATAATCGATACACATCCTCAGCGAGCTGTCTTTCTTCCGCACAAATAGTACCGGTGCACCCCAAGGTGAGGTACTGGGCCTGATGTAACCTTTCTCCAGCAAATCTTTTAACTGCTCCTTCAACTCCTTCAATTCGCCAGGTGCCATTCTATACGGAGGGACGGATATTGGTTGAGTTCCTGGAAGCAAATCGATGCTAAAATCAATCTCTCGCTCTGGAGGAATACCTGGAAGCTCATCTGGAAACACATCTGCATACTCTTTGACTACGGGAATAGACTGAAGTGTAGGTATCTCAGCATCTGCATCTCTAACTCGCACAATATGATAAATACACCCTTTTGCGATCATTTTCCTCGCCTTCAGATAGGAAATAAACCTACCTCTGGGTGTTGGTGTATTACCTACCCATTCAAGGACTGGCTCACCCGGAAAATGAAATCTGGCTGCCTTTGCTCGGCAATCAACTATGGCATAGCAAGCTGCCAACCAGTCCATGCCCATGATAGCATCAAAATCCATCATCTCTAGCTCAACTAGGTCAGCTGAGGTCTGACGACTACAAATTGTCACCGTACAACCTCGGTAAACCCGTCTAGCAATAATCGATTCTCCGACCGGTGTAGATACCGCAAAAAGATCACTTAGTATTTCAGGCACTATACCAAAATTCCTCACGACAAATGGGGTAATATACGATAAAGTAGATCCTGGGTCTATCAAAGCATAAGCATCATGAGAGCAAATGGTTAATATACCTGTCACAACGTCTGGTGAAGACTCCTGGTCCTGTCGACCCGCTAAAGCATAGATACGGTTCTGATTACCACTTGAACTGGAACCTCTACCTCTGCCCCGACCTCTACCAGCCGAAGACTGAGACTCGCGCCCTGAAGGATGCACTGACATAGATGATCCTGTTGCTGAACTCGCTGGTTGTGCCATTCCCCCCGAATATCTATTTGGGCAATCTCGCATCATATGCCCTGGACGCCCACATGTATAACAAGCATCAGAACTTGCTCGGCATTGGCCCAAGTGTCCTCTACTACAGATGTCACACCGCGGAGGAAATGACCATGTCTGCACAGAACCTCGTTGTCGCTGCAAACCCGATGCCCGTGAGCTCTCACCTGGTCCTGACTGAGTATAGCGGTCATACCTGTAACCCTGTAACTGAGGTGGCGGAGGCCTAGGTGGCCGTCCGAAGTACTGGGTCCTATAACTACCCTGAGATTGCTCCTGAGACCTGGGAAATCTCATCCTCTTACGTTGCCCTTGCTCAGCCCTCTCTGTACCCTGCTGCCGACGCCTACCCCTTTCTATATTCTGGGCGAATGCCTGAATCCGGGAGATATCCATACTATCCTGCAATGCAGCGGTGGCACATGCCTCGGTTAACTCTGGGGCTAACCCTGCTATAAACCTGTGAATCCTGTCCCGCATAGTAGCAACAATGGATGGTGCATATCTGGCCAATGAGTCAAAACGGAGACTATACTCTCGAACACTCATATTACCCTGCTTGAGGGATAGAAACTGATCGACTCGAGCCTGTCGGATCTCCCGCGGTAAGTACTGGTCAAGGAAGGCATCTGAAAAATTCTCCCAAATAGCTGGAGGTGCATCACGTCCCCTGGACCTCTCCCATCCCTCGTACCAAAGGATGGCTATATCTCGGAGTCGAAAAGCTACTAGCTCAACTGCCTCTTTCTCCGTGGCATGCATAACACGAAAGATCCTGTGAAGCTGATCTATGAAATCCTGTGGGTCCTCCCTCTGATCTGTCCCCGTGAACTCTGGGGGACTCAAAGCAATAAACTCTCGGACCCTTGAACTCCCAGACCCCTCAGAAGTTCCTGCACTAGCTGATGCCCTAGCCTGTTGCTGGGTAGCTACCAACTGTGTCAACAAATGCACCGCACTTCTCAAGTCCTGATCTAATAAAAGTGGAGGGGGAACTGGATGTGCGGTTTCCCTAGGAATCTCCGTAGTTGGTGGAGGAGCCGGTAATGGCTGAGTAGGGGTCTCACCTTGAGCCTCAGACTGGGCCCCATCTACTGGGGGTACCCTGCTGGTCCCCTCACCTACTGCTGTATCTCTCCTCTGGCTAGCCGTAGTCTTCCTAGTCACCGTCATCTGTGCATGCAAACACCAACACATAAGTTTAATTCAAATTTCCTATAACTCAGTTCTATAGCACGATTTAGATTTCAAAGAAGGGTAACCAACTCCTAAATGCCCTGTAGTTCCCTGCTTATATAATGTGGTGCACAACACATCTATAAACAAGACCCTACTAGACACGGCTTGTAGACTCCCTAGGACAGAACTGCTCTGATACCAAGTTTGTCACGCCCCGAACCTAGGAGCGAAACCAGCACCCGGTGCCTCACCTAATCTGGCGTACCATATTGCGACTAAGGGACTCTGAACATATAATGTCATACTTTGGCCATAGGGCCACCTTGCAAGACAATTTGCGAAGCAAAATATAAAAATGAATGGAAACTAGCGCTAACTAAACATCAATATAAAGCTAGGCCGACAAGGCCGTCATAGCTACTACAGCTGACAAACCACCAATTTATACAAACCCAACATACAACACTAACCAACAGGATATGTCTACAAGCCTCTACTGATAGATGTACTGTGATCGGAACAGGGCCCCGACCTACCCATAACATATATACAGATATACATAAGATGTACACAAAACTCTAGACCTGGCAACTCCGAAAGACGTGGAGCTTACCGATCAGGCGAAACTCGGGAAACACCTACTGAGGAGGTCTACCCGTCTGTCTGTCTGAACCTGCACGCATGAAATGCAGCGCCCCCAGAAAAGGGACGTCAGTACAAAATAATGTACCGAGTATGTAAGGCAATAAAATAACTGAAAGCTGAAACTGAACTGATAATATGATAACTGAAATTAACTGGGAGTCAAAGATGGTCTGGAGATATACTTACGTGCTGATACTGACTCAACTCTCTCAATATATTAAGTAAAATAAATGTCCGGCCCTATAAGGTTCGGTACGTGTAACTGCTCGGCCGTAGTAGGCTCGCTCATAAGCGCTCGGCCATACTGGGCATCTGTACCTCGGCCATCCTGGGCTCGCTCATAGGCGCTCGGCCACAGTAGGCTCGGTATATATAACTTACCATCTGATCAGAGGTTGCCCAATAGGGGCCTGCCCACCGATTATAGCTCGATGGTGGTGCAAATACTATAATATTGTGTATATATATATATATATATATATATATATATATAGACCCTCTGCTCTCTTGACTGAATAAAGACAAAACTAAACTGAATATGAAGTCTCGATAAGGAATAATATTGTAACTTATGAGACTAGAATAATGTGAATAAATTCATGAATACGAACTTCTCTTTATGTCTCATTATTAACACATGTAGCTACGAGATCATGCCAAAATGAAGGAAGGGATTAGCCTTAACATACCTTATCACAATCTTCCCAATCACCAAGTTGAACTCACCTCTTTGCACCTTAATCTACAAGAATGATAATAATACTATCGTTAAGTTACGAGAGGTACAACTATCGCACAACGAACGACAAACTTATTTTGTATTAAAACGGGCAGCATCTCCCCTATAATCCTTATTCCTCCAAATTCAAAGATAACACCAACAATACAAGAACAGAACAATAACAACATATATACATCATTTTCCAGCCCTATATACACCATCAAATACTACAAAACAGCCCAACACACCCCAATCTCTTCGTACACAAAACAACCACCGTAGTAGTGTCAAACGACCCGAAAATGTTATGACGAACGACCAGCCAACCACCCTAAATTTATATGGTGTTTATAAACCCCCTTCCTCCTCCAAACACAAAATAGTAGTAAAACACGCAGCCCAACAGCAACACAAAACAGTCCACAAAACAGTCCGCTACAAGTGAATAACTCGAACTCACGGCTTCCGATCACCGTCCCGTGAGTTCTTACAAGTATAGAACGACTTACCATGAATTTACAGAAGAAAAATTGGATGAAAGAGAGAAGTAAACTCACCTTATTTGTTGGATAACTCAGCTCTTATCTTGGTTCTTCAAACTCTAGGTTTTACCTCCAATTGGAACTTGAAAGGGAGAGAAAATCAATTAGGGTTTGTGGGAAATTTTTGGGAGGATTCTTTGCAGAGCTTATGTCTGGTTATTATGCTCTATTTTAAGTCTAATATATGAAGAAAATAGGCCCTTAAAAGGCCTCTTTGGACGACCCGAAATGGCCCATTTTTGGGCTTTCATTTAAGCAAGTAGGTGACACACCTACTTGTCACCTAGCAGCTTGCGCAGTATCGCAAAAATGCACATATCTCTCTACTCCAATGTCGTATTGACAAACGGTTTAATGATTTGGAAAATAGACTCATAGATCTTTAATTTGATGGGTGGAACACCCCATAACTCTAAGTATAGTGTGAGAAAATCGCAGTTACATTTGACCCAAAATTTCAATAAAACTTATGAGTGTAACTTGTGTTGACTTTCATCGACTTTTGTTCCACAACTCGCTTGACATTAAAACATAACACATGGATGTCATACGACTAATATAAATCATAACATAATCTCCTTATCATGTTAATCACCCTAGTCTCACCCCAAAGGTACATGTTATAACATTCCCAACTTGTCGACTTTCGACGAAATATTATTTTATTTAATTGCTTTAGCTTCTGAACTGTCCAACCCTCTTTGTACTTGTTGTTCATGATCTTCAATATTTGTAACCTCAGAGGTAACATGATTAACTTACTTTATATACTTTTAAATATTATCTCATTTTTGGTCCTACATTAGTTTGCTTACGACGCATTTTTACGTACGAAAATATAGGGTGTAACAGATACTTTCTTATCACTTTATTACTTTTAGACAGTGTATACTTGCGTGTGTGTTTGGAGGTAACAAGTTTTTTTGCGTCATTTTCGGGGATTTAGAAATTAGTTATTTGTTTGAAATAAGCTCTTATTTGTTTTTGTTCAAGTATTAATCTGTTTGACCTTTTCTGACTCTATAGGTGTTTACCTCGAATGCTAAGAAAAAGCAACATTTGAACAACCTTCCTCCTCATAATACTGAGCCTGAAAGACTTTTCCACAGGATAAGGAGAGAGGCGGAAGAAAGAGTAATAATTGCAGAGTTGGGTATTGTAGTCCAACCAGAGCCAATCGAGATGGTAGGAAATGAAGAAAGACCAGTGATTGTGGCCGCAAGGCCTAGTCTTGCTAATATGACTCAGGATATCGTGAAGCCTGACATCACGAAACACTTTGAGCTCAAATAGTACATGGTGCATCTGATTCAATCCACATGGAAGTATGTGGGTCTATCTCATGAAGATCCACAGTGGCACATTCAGAACTTTTTGGAGATTACGGATACATACAACTATCCGAACGTCTCCAAGGACTTTGTCAGATTGACTTTGTTTCCCTTTTCAATGCTGGTGGAAGCTAAGGAATGGTTGAACAAAAAGCCCGCAAACTGAATCCACACTTGGGGTGATCTAGCATGAAAATTCTCAATCAAGGTTTTTCCCAGAAAGAAAACATCATCGCTGAGGAGCGAGATTCTTAGGTTTCAACAACGAGAGGGTGAGACTCTTCGTCAAGCTTGGGAAAGATACAGGAAACTACTCAGAGATTGCCCACATCATTGTCAGACTGATGAGGTATTGGGACATACTTTTGTGGAGGGGTTGGACGAGACCTCCAAATTGAATCTAGACTCATCTTGTGGAGGAAGTTGCATGCGAAAGTCATACAATGAGATTCAGACTCTGCTGAACAATTTCACTGCAATTGATCATAACTGGCAAGGTGAGAGTGACTCAAGAAGGATGATAGAACAGAAAGCAGTAGGTAAACTCGAGCTGGATGAGATGTCTGCCGTGCGATCATAGATTGCTAAACTAAACAACCAAATGGCTAAGATGGCAATGGGTCAAGGGCATCAAATGCAGCAGGTTCAGAGGATGGCTATATGTTATGAAATTTGTAGAGATGGCCATATGAGTGATCAATGTCCAGCGAATCCTGAATCTGTTTATTATGTGGGCCAGCAAGGTAGAGGTCCGATGAACTAGAATAGTCAATATGGGAACACCTATAATCCTAACTGGAGGAATCACCTGAATTTCTTATGGGGTGGGAACCAGACCACTTAGAATCAATATAGGCCTCAAGGGAACTATAATCAGCCTCAAAAGCCACCTCAACATGTAGAAGAAAGCACTAATGACTTGTTGAAAAAGTTGTGGATTGACAACCTACAACTTAGAACAAATAATCAGCAATTGAGGACTGAATTTCGAAACATAGAGAAGCAAATTGGGCAGTTGACTGCACAACAAAATACTCCACCTGCAGGGGCCCTTTCCAGCTATACAAATAAGAATCCTTAAGTAAATGCTGTAAATTTGAGAAATGGCAGAGAATTAGAAGAATTCCCAAAAAGAAAGAAAAAACAAGTCACTCCTAAGGGTGAACTGATCCCCAAAACTGTGGGAGAAGCTGAGAAAGAAACTGAAGAAAGCGAAAAGACTCCGATTTCAAGGCCACCACATCCTTTTCTAGATTGAAGAAGAAAAGTGATGACATGATATTCAACAAATTTCTTGATATACTGAGCCAAATTCAATTGAATCTTCCATTGGTTGATGTGCTATGTGAAATTCCAAAATATACTAAATACATAAAAGATATTGTGGCTAACAAAAGAAGGTAGATAGAGTTTGAGATAGTGGAACTTACTGAAGAGTGTACCTTGAGAATTCAAAGAAAATTGCCGCAAAAGTTGAAAGATTTGGGGATCTTAACCATACTTGTTCGAATTGGTGAGGTAGATGTGGGGCGAGCACTCTGTGATTTGGGGGCTAGCATAAATTTGATGCTTCTCTCAGTTTTCGGTCAATTGGGGTTGGGAGCTCCAAGTCCAACCACAGTTATGTTGTAGCTTACTGATAAGTCTATTGTCCATCCCGAGGGGGTGATAGAAGATGTGCTACTACAAATTGGGCAACTTATTCTGCCAGCAGATTTCATTTTACTGGACTATGAAGCTGATGAACAAGTCTCCATCATCTTGGGATGACCTCTCTTAGCCACCGCTGATGCTGTGATCAAAGTTCGTGAAGGAAAGATGATCCTCCGGGTTTATAATGTGGAAGAAATCTTTAATGTATACAGGGCAATTCAATTGCCAAGTCACTATAAGGATCTAGCTATGATATATCTGATTGAAAAAGAAGAAGAAGAAAATGATGTGGGTACATATCTGGATGACTCTCTAGAGAAAGCACTTATGTTGTTTGATAGCATTGACTTGGATGACGAGGTGAAGAGGATGGTGCATCATCTGGATGCATGTGCTTACATCAAAGGATTGATCGATTTCGAGTCTCTAGATAGACCAACTGGGCCACCCCAAGCCGTCTATCAAAGAAGATCCTAAATTGGAACTCAAGCCCCTACCCTCCCATATTCATTGCGCCTATTTAGGTGTTGATGAAATTCTACCTGTTGTTATATCTTCTGACTTATCTGTTTTGCAGGAAGAAAAGCTACTTCGCATGCTTAGAGAGCATAGGCGGGAGATTGGATGGACTATGGATGACACTCGTGGTATCAGCCCAGCATTTTGTATGCATAAAATTCTCATGGAAGATGGGCACAAATCGAGTGTAGAACACCAACGCCGCTTGAACCCAGTCATGAAGGAAGTGGTAAGAAAAGAAGTCATAAAGTGGCTCGATGCATGAATTATCTTCCCCATCTCTGATAGCAAGTGGGTAGGTCCAGTCCAGTGTGTACCTAAAAGAGTGGAATGATGGTGGTTATAAATGATAATAATGACTTAATTCCAACTAGTACTGTCACCGGTTGAAGAATTTGCATTGGTTACCGGAAACTGAATAATGTTACTAGAAAAGACCATTCCCCTTCCCTTTATTAATCAAATGCTAGATAGGTTGGCCGGACAAGACTACTATTGTTTCCTTGATGGATATTCCGACTATAACCAGATCTCAATTGCACCAGAGGGCCAAGAAAAGACTACCTTCACTTGTCCTTATGGCACTTATGCTTTTAAGCGAATGCAATTTGGGTTGTGCAATGCACTTGCGAATTTTCAAAGATGCATGATGGAAATCTTCCCTGGTTGGAGGTGGATAAGGAAATAGTGGATGCAATTGAAAGAATTCCACCCCAATCTTTGTCAAAGGAGTTAGAAGCTTTTTGGGACATGCAGGTTTCTATCGTAGATTGATTAAAGGTTTCTCTAAGATTTCTGCTCCCTTGTGCAGGTTGCTCGAGAAGGATACGCCTTTCATGTTTGATGAATACTTCTTGAAGGTGTATGATGAGTTGAAAAAGAGATTGGTGACTGCACCAATTATCACCGTCCCAAACTGGGGAGAGTCT
Organism: Nicotiana tomentosiformis; assembly: GCF_000390325.3. NCBI lineage: Eukaryota > Viridiplantae > Streptophyta > Magnoliopsida > Solanales > Solanaceae > Nicotiana > Nicotiana tomentosiformis. The sequence goes on from NC_090823.1 coordinate 43,409,057, forward strand.
TTTTCATTGATGTGTGATGCCAGTGACACGACAATTAGGGCCGTATTGGGCTAGAGGAAAAATAAAGTGTTCCACTCAATTTAATACACTAGCAAAACTCTAATCTAGCTCAAATAAACTACACTGTCACAAAAAAGAATTGCTAGCGATATTATGGGCGTTTGACAAATTTAGGGCCGACTTGGTGGGAACTAAAGTCATCGTCTACTCAGACCATGCAACCATCAGGTATTTGTTTGAGAAAAAGTATGCTAAGCCTAGACTAATTCGTTGGGTTCTTATCTTGTAGGAATTTGATGTGGAAATCAAAAATCGAAAAGGGATAGAAAATCAGGTGGAAGACTATTTGTCGCGTGTGGAAACTCACACACATGTTGAGGAAGGGTGCAAAATTCAGGAAAACTTTCCTGATGAGCAATTGCTAGCTATCACAGCTGGCACGACCCCATGGTATGCTGACTATGTGAACCTTATTGTAAGTGGGGTGACTCTGTTAGAGTTATCTCCGGATGGTAAGAGGTAATTCATGCATGATGTGAGGCTTTATCTATGGGATGAGCTGTTTTTGTTTAAGCAGTGTACAGATCAGCTGGTGCGCCGATGTGTTCTTGAGGAGGAGATGGAAGAAATTTTACATGATTTCCATGCATCACCACATGGGGGGCACCATGTTGGAGACAAAACAGCTGCAAAGGTATTGCAGTCGAGATTCTATTGGCCTAAGCTATTCAAGGATGCACATGCATTTGTGAAAATGTGTGATAGGTACCAGAGGACGGGTACAATTTCGAAAAGGCATGAGATTCCATTGAAAGGCATACTTGAGGTTAAAATCTTCGATGTTTGAGGAATAGACTTCATGGGGCCGTTTCCAGCATCAAATGGCCATCGATACATCTTGGTTGCAGTTGACTATGTGTCAAAATGGGCTGAGGCTGTGGCTTTGCGTACAAATGATGCTAAAGTGGTGATAAGCTTTGTGAAGATCAGATTTGGCACTCCGCGTGCTTTGATTAGTGATGAAGGTACTCACTTTTGTAACAAACTATTAGGCAACCTGTTAGCTAAGTATGGGGTGAGACACAAGGTCGCAACTGCTTATCATCCGCAAACCAGTGGTTAAGTCAAGGTCTCAAATAGGGAGGTGAAGCAAATTTTGGAGAAGACATTGAGTGCAAGTAGGAAAGGTTGGGCTAGTAAGCTAGATGCCGCTCTATGGGTATATCACACGGCATACAAAACTCCAATTGACGCTTCGCCATACATGTTAGTATATGGAAGGGCTTGTCACTTGCATGTTGAGCTTGAGCACAAGGCATATTGGGTAATCAAGAAGCTCAACCTTGATATGGATCTAGCTGGGGAAAAATGGATGTCGCAACTGAGTGAGCTCGAAGATTTTTGACTGCACGCATATGAGAATGCAATGTTGTATAAAGAAAAAACAAAGAGATGGCATGACAAACACATTTTGCATCGTGAGTTCGAATCCGGTCAAGCCGTTCTCTTGTTCAATTCAAGGTTGAAGCTCTTTCGTGGGAAGCTCAAGTCGAGATGGTCGGATCCATTTGAAGTAGGGCGGGTTACAAAGCATGGAGCCATTGAGCTAAAGGACCTTGAGAGTAATGATACATTTTTAGTCAATGGGAAAAGAGTGAAACACTATTGGGGTGGTGGCATTCGTCATCACAAAACTTCGATAGACTTGGTGGATGCATGAGGGAATGTGTTGCGTCATGCCGCGACGTTAAATCAGGCGCTTGTTGGGAGGCAACCCAATTTTTAATGCTTTCATAGCTTAGTTTTTTGTATTTTTAGTCAGAGTAGACTAGATTTTTTGTTTTCTTTGTAGTCATAGAAATCATAGGTAGGAATCGTGTGGGATGCTTATAATGGATGTATTAAGTGCTCGGGTTGGAGGGTTGTTTATAAAAAAGAATAAATAAATTTCGACGAACTAGTGCCCAGGCGAGCACCCCACGCTGCCTGGGGCGGAGATTACAGAATTCTCAAAACCCCCAGCGCCAGGCCTAGCGTGGAGCACTGGGCTGGGGGTCAGTTAAGGTGTTTTTAATTTTTTTTCTTCTTTTCTTTTCGTTTTAATTTTTTAAGTTAAATTAGTAGCCCATATAACCCGACCCAACTACCCACCTACACTCACAAAACAACCCAAACCCAATAACCAAACCCATCTCCCCTCAAATTAAACTAATCACTCTAACCCTTCTTTCTCTCACCTGTACTCTCTCCCCCTCTGCCTGCTATCTCTCTCTCTCTCTCTCTCTCTCAAATTCTCCATTGTTTTTGCGCTTTCATCTCAAAAATCATAGGTATGTGTCTTCTTCTCTCCTCTTTTCTTGTAATGTAGTGATTTCTTGTGTTGTACTATCACCCCTTGATCGCATCCAATTGCACACCTCAAAAGAGGTATAAAACGGTTGTTTGCAATAACAGAAACCCAACTAAAAGTTGGGGTCGAATCCACAGGGAGCTAAGGTGGGAGTTAGGGCTATATATTTCAATGCGCGTGATTGAATTATCTAGATTGCACTTCCATAAAAAGATTGGCTTTCTATTGCTAATTTTACTCTATTGATTTCAAAATAAAGAAAGAAAACTAAAGATGATTGTTTTTGATGTTTTTCCAAATTGATAAAAAGCTTAGGGCTGTGACCATTACCTAGGTGTTTGCCTAATGGGATACAAACTTTAATGCTCGTTCTGTTGATTGAGGTGTATTATAGCTCTCAACTCTAAATTACCCACTCAATACCTCTCGGTCAGAGAGTGGTTTTGCCCAATTTATCTTTCTCAAGACCAAATGGGTATCACACAAAACAATTGATAAAAGCTCAAGTCGGGTTATTACTATCTCTAGGTTGAACCCTTTAATTAGGTAAATCAATCTCTCGATTGACCCAATTCCATGTTAGCCAACTTATCCTAGACTAGGTCTCTCTTTCTCAAGTAGAGACTAAGTTAAATAGGCATAAACTAATGTTTGCAACCATTAATTCTACAAATTAAGGCATGAACAAAGCTAAATAATAAACATCCAATCATAAACAAGCACTAATTTAGATACCCATAAGGTTTACACACTAGGGTTGGGTCACAACCCTAGTAAAACTCTAGCAACTCATACTTGGATTTGAAGAAAATAGAAAAGAAAGACTAATTAAACTCATAATGACAACTTAAAATGATTAAATCTATTGTAAAATACACCAAAGCAAAGTAAACTTCCAACAATGGAAAAGTAAAATGGCTACAGTAATTGCAGAGGTTCAAACTTGACCTAATTTTGTGCAACTCGTCTATTTATACAAGGCTGAAAATCTTTGACAAAAATACCACTCGGGAGGTTCGGCGGCCGCACAATTCCATGTGCGGTCCGCAGATTTCTGCATCTGATAGGAGATGGAGTTCTGCGACTGCACAATTCTAAATTGCGGCCGGGAAGCAAATTTTTTGCGGTTCGCAATGTTAGGGTTGCGGCCGCAAGGCAATCTTCTGCAGCCGCACAATTGTTGTGCGGTCCGCAATTCACTGAGGTTCTGGACTTGGTAATTTGCATACTCTCGGATCTTAATGTGCGGTCCGCCATTTGTGCAATTTTCTGCAGATATTTCCTTCTTTGCTTGCGGCCGTAGATGGAATTCTGCGGTCCATAATTTCTTCTGCGGCTACAGAATTCCTTCTGCGGACCGCACATTTTGTGCCCATTATTGCCTTGTGCTTAGATTGCTCTTTTTTGAGTCAGATTTCATCTCGGGAGCCCAACTTCCAGCATTCCTGCAATTTTGCACAATTTCATTAGTTTCAGGCACACAATTCAATGCTTTTAGACTAAAACAAAAGTTAAAAGGCGCTAATAAGTAGTCAAAATCCCCACTTATCAACTCCCCCAAACTTAAGTCTTTGCTTGTCCTCAAGAAAACAATTTAGTTCCCACCTCCAAAAGTGAAAGGTCATTTCAACAAGTCAAAGGTGAGCCATCCACACATCAGTTGGGACCAACAATTATCCACTCTACTTATGTATTATCAACAAGGCGACAAGTAAAATATTTATGCACATATAGTTCTAAAGTGACATTTGAGCATCAAAATTTGACTTTACTCATCATGGACTCTTTCTCTATCATGTAGGTCATTGTGAATTTTAAACTCTTCCTCCTCTACTCTCCGTTTGCCTGGATCACTTAAGAATTTTAGCACTCAATCCAAATATTTATGAAAGGTTCACTCATCTGTCTTATAAGAATGTCACAAGTACAGCTTCAAGTACCATAGGCTTACCCCTCATGTAGATCGCCACTAATGCAAGCTCACTCGGCTCAAGATCAAATAGGGATTCTTTCGGGATGTAATGAGGGCTTTTGGGTTAGGGTTGGATACAACATGGTTGAGTGGTTACACCTTTCCTTAAGCACTCCATTTTTTGTATTCTCGGCTCACACTTTGTTAATTCTTTGAGGCACTTTCTATTCCTTGGGGAACTAAAAAAACTTAACATCACTCTTTCTTGCTCATTACATTCATTTTCTCCCTCTTTGATTTCTTCATGCTTGTGATCATTACCTCTCTTTGAATCCCTTCAACTCTTCCACTTATTCACTTTTTTGCATTTTTCTTTTTGTTCTTTTCTTTTCTTGCCTTTCCTTATCATCATTTCTTTTCTCTTTTTGTGCCTTGATACCTTTTTCAATTTCCTCGTCTCTCCCCCAAACTTACATTTTTAGCCATTTGTATCACAAGAGTATTAAGGAAAGCTCGAGTGCCAAGAGAGGGTCACGGCAAAATTGGTACATGCTTGTAACATAGTTGTCAAATGAGAAAGGCTCGAGGCTCAAATGGGTTGACTAGGGATAACAATATTGGTAGGCAATAAAAAATTCAAACGGGCCAAGGAAAGCCTACAATCACTTCTCAAGCCAAGCAAAACTTAGGATTTCGCCTTGAAACACATTTGAGGCAAGTTCTAGACCTTTCGCATGGGTACTTGGACTAGCAACAAAGTATCTCACCCCTCACACAATTGGATTGTTAAAAAGGATAGAGTCGAGGGCCCACAACGACCACATTCAAGATTGAAAATCACTATGGTTCAATTAAACCACTCGATGGTTGCCAAAGTCAACACAAGAGTCACAAAGTCACTAACTAGAGCTATTTATTTCAAAAACCTTATTTCTAACCATAAGCACGTAGTGAAGTGTGTTGGTACCAAATGAAGCATTTTTTACTCTTCGAGCATGACTTAATTAGATCTTTTTATTCATTACTACTACTATTATTACCTAAACACCAAAAACGAACTCATTCCCTTAAGAAGGCTGTCACGCCATCTATCGTTGGGACGAGTCACCCGGTTCACACAACAACTACCTTTGGAAAGAACCATGGCATTAATAAAACCAAAGGCTTATTGTCTATTAAAACATAAAAAGAAGCTACTAAAACAAACAAAGAAACTACTAACTCAAACTATGAACTAATAATGGAACTAAAAATAAAGAAACTAATTAAACAAAAACTACTAAATATACATAATTAGAGAAAAATGAGAGAATATATACAGAATAAAAAATAGAAAAAAAGTAATATCAAGTTATTACAGGCCAATTGTCTCAGAATGTACAAAATATCTTCAAAATAAACTCCATCCCTGAATAAAAAATAAGCATTGTCCCCACTATTTAACAAAATAAGAGTAAAAGAGGGGAAAGAGTAAAGAAAACTCCCTATGGCTTCTTAGACATCTATGTGTCCCCAACAATGTCACCGCCCTCAGTCTTATATAACTGGATCTTATCATCCTCAGCTCTGGGTATGACTGGGTTAGTGAACATTTGATGCACTGCCTCGGCAGTGTCGACAGTAGAGTCTGACTCCTCAGACTGGCCAGCTGGAGCCACCGGTGCTGATGGTGCTGCAGGAACTGGGTCTGAAGGGTGTGGGTCAATCAACATGTCAAAAGGGATATCTCCGGCTTCAGCAAGCTTGGTCACCTACCTTCGGAGCTTGTCCATTGGCTTCTTACTTTCCTGGGACTTTCTCATCTTCTTTACTTCTTTGCCTAGCTCTTCGATCACTAACCCGTGTTGTACCAAGGTAGCTGTGATGGTGTTCTGGTTCTCTAGGAGCTTCTTCAATGTCTCCTCAACTGTCGGGGGAATCGGAGGTGCCTGAAATGAAGACTACTGTGCTGCAACAGTATTGGATAGGTCAAACAGCTTTACAGTGGCTATTTGCATCCAGTTGTTGAGGCTCACCAATGTCTGGGAGACTCGCAGCGCAGAAAGTGGACCAGTAGGCATGGGCACCGGCTTTAATGCCGAAGTGGAGATTGTGGCAGGAGCTGCATAAGGGTCTGTGGATGATGGTGGAGGCATAACTGCGGCACTAGAGGAAGGATCATCCGAAGTAGATGGGACATCAACTCTCTCCGCAACTACCGAAACTGGCTCATCAGACTGGCCTGTGGTGGTAGACGGTTGACCTTTTTCTATTTGGGTTGCTTGTATCCATAAGTGAGTACCATGAGAAAAGCTTCTTCGGTCGCACTTTTGTATCATAATCCCTCGGCTCTACCCTCGCATCCGGTAGATACTTTGTAATAGTGTTGGGATACGGGTAGGACGAGTTATCTTGCTGAGCAATGACTGAGATATTGGCCGACATCACGACACCCACATTGATAGGGTACCTGTCCATGATCGAAGAAACTAGAATTGCCCGAGGGATCGAGATATAGGTCTCATTCTGGCTCGGGTCCAGTATGCTGCAGACAAAGGTTTGGCACCCTTTTGCCTCAAAGCTCAGAGTGCTCCTGTGAATAGGAACCCCTGCTGTGATCCATGGCGGTGGTGGCCCAGGATCTGCTAAAATCTCTCCTAACCAAGGTTAGGCTTCATCTCCCGTTGCATACTCCTCTAAGTATTCCTTCGGCTCGACATCTTCGAAACCCAAGTACGTGTTGAGAGTGTCTTTATCAAATCTCACTTTAAGGTTACATACTTTGGTTACCTTTGTCCCCTTCTTGATATGCACTACATTGGCGTAGAATTCCTGGACAAGATATTCCTTGGCATCCACCACACTCTGGGTGAAGCACATCCATCCCTTGCATTCCTTGAATTGTCTCAGCACTACCGGGTTATATTTCTCCAAATCCTTCAACTGAAACTACCGCTCAAGAGTAAGCGACCTCACTGGCCACCATTGACGGAAGCTGGTGAAGGCAGCCAAACTGACAAACCGGTCCTCCCAAACCTCTTTATTTTTTGTTTTTTCAAGGTCGACAACTGTAGTATCTCCCCTTCTACCATCATCGGGGATGTTCTGAACTGATGTCTCTGGTGCCTCAGGGGCAGGTGTAGTAGATGGCTTAGAAGAATGACTAGCACTTTCCGAGCCCTTAGAAGTGCTATGAGATTTGGACGACTCATCCCTGAGTTGATACCTCCCTGGAGGCCTTGACTGGACAGTAGGCTGCTCTTGTACAGAGGCTGAGTTGCCCTCAGATGGTTCCCTAGATGGGACATAAGAGCTGGTCTCAGAAATGTCTGCACCTCTCCCTCTGCCGGTTGTAGGGTTCTTTGCGATTGTCTTTTGTAAGCTGAGTGGTAAAACACTCTTGCCTCGACCCTTGGAAGGTTCACCCCTTCCTTTCGAAGTGTTGCTTCTGCCTCTAGATCGAACCATTTTCTGTACCAAGCAAAGGCGATTGTTAGTTGCAATTCAAGTTCAGACATACAATGATATATGTAAGGACACACCAGAAGACACAGTGAGGAACACATTTGAAATATGCTTGCCGGATAAGGATCTGCAGTCCGCACATTTTTCCTTGCGGCCACAGATTGGGCCTTGCAGACCGCATAATTATCTCTTGCGGCCGTAGATATGAAGTGCAGTCCATACATTTTTCATTGGCAACTCTCTGATGATAGAGAATTGGCTGATGTGCGGCCGTAACTTGATTTTTGCGGTCTGCACAATTTGTCTTGCGGCCGCACATGTGAGTCACAAATTTGTAAACTCTCTGATTATAGGACAAAGGTAGTTCTGCGGCCGCGATGGGTTTTCTGCGGTCCGCACAATTTTTCTTGCGGCCGCAGAACCATTCGCTACTAAAATTACTCTAGACTCAACTTATGCGGACCACACAAATTTCTTGCGGTCGCAAAATTCAAACAATTACGAACATGCCAGTATGACTAACTAGGTTTTGAAATTTGTTTGTGTAATTTTTGACATGGCAACAACATAAAAGCATGAAAACACGTTTGCCCAGTCCCCAATAAGCAAGTATTATATAACCCACTACAGATTTACCCCCACATGGTTGTACAATTGAGTTCTACTGACATATAGCCTAAAACTAATTAAAAAGCTATAAATTAAACTAAAAATGCAAAAATCTAACAAGGAATTTAAGCATACCAGATGTGAATGAGTGCAAGGGATGAGTGATCAACAATTGCTAGGCGTGTGGGCTGATGAGTCACCAAGAGATTTCAATTTTAGTGTTGTGTATGTGCTCAGAGAGGGAAAAGTGTAACAGTAGTCCTATCCCTCTTATTTATACTCATATATTTTCTAAGGGAAAGAAGAGCGAGTGCGGCCGCAGAATTTCAGTTGCGGACCACACTCTGTTACCTTGTGAGCTTAAACCATCGTCTTATCTGCAGTTCGCAGAATTTTGTGTCTGACCGCATATTTTCTATTGCGGCCACAAATCGATCATTTTTCTGACAGACCAACTTCAGAGAGTTGTCATTTTCCATTTTCCATTTGTGCGGTCCGCAAGTTAATTGTGCAGCCGCAGAGCACTTTTGCTGCAGCAACAATAATTGTGCTGTACGCAATTCTTTCAACACTTAACTAGATTTCTATCCACAATTCTTGTAAGGCACACTCATCCTTGTAGCACACTTAAAATCAAGTTAGCACAAAAATAACACCTAGCTACAAAAAAAGAAAAGAAAAGAAAAAGAAACATAGGTTGCCTCCCAAGAAGCACCTGATTTAACGTCGCGGCACGATGCAGAATACCATCAGTTGAAATGAATCACTGCTATGATGTGGCCATCTCCAACGTTTCCCAAATAGTGCTTCACCCAGTGACCATTAACTTGGAATACCTCATTGTTTTTGTTCTTCAAGTCCAGTGCACCAAAAGGCGTCACACCCACAATTTCAAAGGGACCACTCCATTTAGACTTTAGATTTCCAGGAAACATCCTCAACCTCGAGTTGAACAACAATACGAGATCGCCCACCTTAAACTCTTTATTCCAAATGTATTTGTTATGAAGATATTTAATCTTTTCTTTGTACAGGGATGAACTTGCATAAGCATTATACCAGAACTCATCCAATTCATTCAAATGTGCAACCCTCAAGTTAGCGGCTACATCCCAATCAAGATTCAACTTCTTTAGAGCCCACATGGCTTTGTGCTCAAGTTCCACCGGAAGATGACATGCTTTTCCAAACACCAACCGGTATGGCGACATTACGATAGGTGTTTTGTAAGACGTACGATAAGCCCACAATGCATCATCGAGCTTTTTGGACCAATCCGTCTGGTTAGCATTCACTATTTTGGACAAAATATTCTTTATCTCCCGGTTGAAGACTTCCACTTGACCGCTAGCATGTGGATTATAGGGATTCATGACTTTATGAGCAACACCATACTTGCTAAGTAAAGTGTCGAAAACCTTGTTGCAAAAATATGACCCCCATCGCTTATAATAGCCCGCGGAGTACCAAACCTTGTGAAAATATTCTTCTTCAAGAACGCCACCACACTTCTCGCCTCATTGTTAGGTAGAGCAAGATGCAGGTGTTTCCACAAGAACTCACAAACGGACCCATGAAGTCAATACCCCAAACATCGAAAATATCAATCTCCAAAATGGTGGTGAGGGGCATTTCATTTTTCTTTGAGATTCCACCAGCCCTTTGACATTCATCACATATTTTTACTAAATCACTTGCATCCATGTAAAGAGTGGGCTAACATAAACCGCAACTTAGCACTTTGGCCTCTATTATTGATCCACCATGGTGACCACCATATGGCGAATAATGACAAGCCCCAAGAATTTCACATTGCTCTTCTTCTGGTACACATCTTCTAATCACCCCATCCGTACAAATCCAAAAAAGGTATGGTTTGTTCCAATAATTATCTTGACAATCCCGTTTGAGCTTCTTCCTTTGGTTTGAAGAGAACTCATCCGGGATGATACCACACACAAGGAAATTTGCTAGATCCACGAACCATGGAACCTCCTTAACTGAAATAGCCAAGAGTTGCTCATCAGGGAAGGAGTCATTGATTTCAAGTCCATCATGCGGCCTCCTCTCCTCCTCCAAACGAGACAAGTGGCCCGCCACTTGATTTTCACTCCCTTTTCTATCTTGGATGTCAATATAAAACTCTTACAAAAAAAGCACCCATCTCATCAACCGAGCTTTGGAATCTCTCTTGCTCATAAGATAACGAAGTGCTGCATGATCCATATGGACAATAATATTCGCACCAATCAAGTACAAGCGTAACTTCTTAATTGCAAACACAATGGCAAGGATCTCTTTATCCGTAACGGTATAGTTGACTTGGGCACCATTCATGTCCTTACTAGCATATTAGACCGGATGAAAAATCTTGTTGATGCATTTCCCCTAAACAGCCCTAACCGCTACGTCACTAGCATCACACATGAGTTCAAAGGGGACACTCCAATTTGGAGCGGTGATGATGGGAGTGGTTGTCAACTTGAACTTTAACAATTCAAAGGCTCTCATGCAATCATCTTTGAAGTTAAACTTAGAATCTTTCTCAAGAAGCTTGCACAACGGGTTCACTGCCTTAGAGAAATCTTTGATGAAATGCCTGTAAAACCCCGCGTGGCCTAAGAAACTCCGCACACCTTTTACTGAAGTTGGAGGTGAAAGTTTAGAAATCACATCAATCTTTGCCTTTTCAACTTCAATTTCATTCTTTGAGAATTTTTGGCCAAGGACAATGCCTTCCTCGACCATGAAATGACACTTCTCCCAATTGAGCACCAAATTCATTTCTTCACATCTTGCCAATACTTTATCTAAATTTGCAAGACAATCATCAAAAGAATCTCAAACTACCAAGAAGTCATCCATGAAAACTTCAAGGTAGTCCTCCACTATGTCCGAGAAGATACCCATCATACACCTTTGAAAAGTCGTCGGTGCATTGCACAAACCAAATGGCATCCGCTTGAAGGCGAAAGTACCATAGGGACATGTAAAGGTTGTTTTCTCTTGATCCTCATGAGCAATAAGTATTTGGTTGTAGGCCGAATACCCATCAAGAAAGCAATAGAAAGCACGGACGGCCAACCTATCAAACATTTGGTCTAGGAAGGAAAGTGGAAAATGATCATTCCTTGTGACTTTGTTGAGCTTGCGATAGTCCATACACACTTTCCAACCGGTCACCGTTCTTGTAGGAATCGACTCATTCTTGTCATTGGTGACCACTGTCATGCCCCCCTTCTTTGGGACAAATTGAACCGGAAAAGTCCACGAACTATCGGAAATGGGGTAGACAACCCCGACATCCAACAACTTGATAATCTCCTTTTTGACAACTTCTTGCATAGCCTCATTGAGTCTCCTTTGATGTTCAATAGATGGTTTGGCACCTTCCTCCAAGTTTATCTTATGCATGCAAAAAGCGGGGCTTATCCCCCGAATATCTGCCAATGTTCACCCAATAGCCTTCTTCCTCTTTTGTAGCACCGCCAATGTGGAATTGACCTGCACGTTAGTCAAACAAGAGGAAAGAATAACCGGTAAAGTAGAACAAGGGCCAAGAAATTCATACCAAAGATGTGGAGGCAATGGCATCAACTCCAAGGTAGGAGGCTCTTCAATGGAAAGCTTTGTAGGAAGAGTTTTCCTATTTTCAAGAACCAAAGATAGTTTTCGGGGTGTGTAATTGTACGACCCCATTCCTTGCAAAGAGTTCACATATTCCATGAAGCCATCCATCTCTTCATCACCAAAGATGAGCAAGACGGCCTCAAACATATCACCAACATTGATTGTGGCACTTGTATCATCAACAATAATGTCGGTCACCAAGTCCAGAAAAGAACACACCTCGTTGCTATTTGGTTGCCGCATGGACTTGCACACATGGAATACCAATTTTTCATCTCCCACCTGGAATAGGAGTTCTCCGACTTCAACGTCATAAAGAACCTTCCCTGTAGCAAGGAAAGGTCTTCCAAGAATAATCGGCACCTCATAATCAACTTCACAATCTAGAATGATAAAATCCGCCGGAAGAATAAATTTATCAACATGAACCAAGACATCTTCAATCACTCCCAAAGGTCTCTTCATGGTCCGATCGGCCATTTGCAATCTCATAGAGGTGGGTCTTGGTTGCCCAATTCCCAAGGTCTTGCAAACCGAATAGGGCATCAAATTGATACTCCCCCCCCCCCAATATCACAAAGATCTTTAGAAAACTCGGCACTTCCAATTGTACAAGGAATTGTGAAAGCATCGGGATATTCCAATGTAGGAGCCATCGAATGCACAATTGCAGTCACTTGATGAGTGACTTTGATAGTTTCAAAATTTATTGACCGCTTCTTTGTCACAAGATCCTTCATAAACTTTGCATAACGGTGCATTTGTTCCAAAGATTCAACTAATGGCACATTGATTGAAAGACTCTTCATTATTTGAATGAACGTTTTGAATTGATTCTCGCCATTGTTTTGGCAAGTCTTTGAGGGTATGGAGGTGTCACGCCCCGACCTCGGGGATCGCTACCGATGCTCAACAGAGTTACCCCGGTCGAGCAAGCCTGCACAGTGCCGTCTACCCAACTCATCCATGAATAAAGAGAATAATACATTTGATTAATTAGACAGTAAGAGGTCATGTGAACAATACCTGTTCATTTCCATTAGTTAGATCATTAACAAGCCTCCAAAATAGTACATTGTTCAATCATAGTTAAAGTAGAACAGATGATACGATTATAACATTGTTAGTTTAACCTTCCCAAAAACAGATACAACCCACACTATGTTTACGGAGCCTCTAACAGGAATAAAAGAGTGTTATGACAGTGCCGGCAACAAGGCCTCAGCTATACCTCAAAATGCTATGTATAAAGGATAAGAGATACAAGACCCCGAAATGATGTGGGGCTCACCAAGTCAGCTGAGGAGAGGGTGTGCTGCTATCATTGATCAATACCACCTGCTATGGAACCACCCGCATCCATTAAAGATGCAGCGCCCCCGGTAAAATGGACGTTAGTACATGTAGAATAGTACTAGTATGTAAAACTAAACACCCTCTCAATAGAACGAGTAATAGTAAACGGAGAATAAAACATGAACTCAATAAGAGACTCAAACAGTATCAAGGTGTCAAGTTAGGGGAAACATAAATTTCAAGTAGGTTTTAGTAATTTAAGTTGGGAGATCTTTTGAACCGATACACCACCGTGTTTTAGCACGGAGTCCAGTCTCAGCCCGACCGGCTAAGACGTCTAACCCCGAGACATACACTCACAATACCACTATGTGCGCGGCATGTCATTCGATTTCAGCTTGATCGGCTATGCAATCTCACCACAATGTCGTGTGGGCCGACATCATATCACATTTTGCTAGCAATAATCTCATCCCATTTAAGGGAAAACATCTCAACACACCAATCTCATCCCATATAAGGGGAAACAGTCTCATCACATTAACATGGGGATTTACCCCTCAATCACTCCTACACCGGCACGTGTAGTTTCGGGGTTAGGTTGTTCCGACCTACCCTTCCTCGGTGGCTAAACGATACTCCCAAGGAATTTATTATTAAAAGTATTTACAACTCAATTCATATTCTTTTACATGTCATTCATTTTATTGACATCATTGGTCATAACGCAATATCATTCTTGGCACGTTGGCCGTACTTCGTAATTCCTGCTCACTATTCCACTCAATTCATATTCTTTTACATGTCATTCATTTTATTGACATTATTGGTCATAACGCAATATCATTCTTGGCACGTTGGCCGTACTTCATAATTCCTGCTCACTATTCCACTCAATAACAAACATTTCTATTCAAGACTTTAAGCACACATTTGAGAAATTTAGGGTCTTAGGCACATGTGATTTCTTACACAATTTGATATGATCACTTTCATTTAGGCTTGACTTGAAGTCACAATATTTTAATACATGCTCATACTTTGAACACACTCCCGAAGAATAACATAACATGATAAGAATATTCCGGAACACATTTTGAACATATTCATATAAATACATCTTTCGACACCAAACTGATTCATAAAAGTTAATTCATAATGGACAACTCGGGACTTACAAGAACATCGTGAGAATTCAATTCAAAGAGAGAAGCTTAGCCAACATACCTTGCCTCGAGCTTTTTAAATTACTACAATGTTCTGGAAATCTTAGCCACTTCGATCTATTTAGAGATATAGCAAAATTGAACACAAATTAGGAAGGATTTCATAGTTCCACCTCACTTGAGCATTTTATCAAACACAAGGTGAGCATTAAGGTTTCAAGGTCCTCCTATGGTGGATTCTTTCACCCCACTACCCAAAGTTCACCCAAAAGAGCTGAACAATCTTCCCACTACCCTAGATGGTATATGCATGTAAAATAAACAACTCCCACACCCAAGAATTGCTTGGCTTATTACCTATTTTCAATTAAAATCACTACCCAATGCACTGTTCAACCCAAAAAGTCTTAACCGCAATGAGCTTGCGATCCATGAAGAATCCCTACAATCGCCAACACATAAGCTTACTTCGGCACCACGAAACCCTAGGTCTTAGGTACAATTTTACTGGGCCTTACATGAGGTGGAGGCTTAGGAAATGGTGACTTAGCCTTTTGCACTACTAGCTCTAGTATGTCAATAATGTGATCCCTAGACGGGTTCACCTTCTCCTGAGTCTCTTTCACAATATCATAAATATCAATCCGAACCTCATCATTTGCTTGCTCCACATTGTTCGGGACCTCTTCTTCTCGTTCCACTTGCTCATCATCCACAAGTTGCTTTTGACTTTAGGTGGGTGCATTCCCACCTCTTACACTTCTTGTAGTAATGTCCATGGCATTCCCCGTGTTATTTCCACCCTTTGGGTTTACCACCGTGTCACTTGGTAATGCCCCCTTAGGACAATAATTTAGAGCTTGAGAGATTTGCCCCATTTGCATTTCTAAGTTGCGGATCGATGTGTTGTGTGAGGCAAGTTGGGCATCCGAATCGGCATTATTTTCCATCATTTGCTTGAACATGTTCTCAATACGCCCCATCTTATTAGTTTAAGAACTAGGACCATGGGAAGGATAAGGAGGTGGGTTGTTCGGTTGTTGATACATCGGGGGCCTTTGCAAACCCGACCCCCGATTGCCTTGATTATTGTTCCAACCACCTTGATTGTTACTCCCCCAATTTCCTTGATTATTTCCACTCCAATTTCCTTGATTGTCGTTGTTATGCCAATTCCCTTGATTGTTTTCACCACTCAAATTTCCTTGGTTATTAGAATTCCAATTGCCTTGATTGTTTTCAGGTCGCCATTGCTGTTGGTTTGGGCCTTGGAAATTGTTACGCTGCCCTTGAAAGTTTTTCACATATTGCACCTCCTCTTCTTGGTCATTGTAAGAATCATCTTGATCAAAACCACTATCCTCTTGCAAAAAAGTATCCACTCGATATTGCACTTATGGACACTTGGTTCTCCTTTTGTTCACCATCATGTTCACTCCCTCCATGGCATTGACTTGCTTAGGATTTTGCACTTGTTGAAGTTGAGACTTTGTTAGTAGATTCACGGTGGTTGTCAATTCGGCTATGGCTTGCCCATGGTCATGCAACTCTTTGTGAAGGTGGATCATGTTGGGATCACGTTGTGGAACATTAGCCCGGGATTGCCATGCCGATGATGTTTCTGCCATTTCATCTAAAATCTCACATGCCTCTGCAAAAGGCATAGTCATAAAATTCCCACCGTTAAGTTAATTCACTACATATTGGTTGGTTGTGTTGATCCCACGATAGAAAGTTTGTTGAATCATGTTCTCCATCACATCGTTGTTGGGACATTCCTTAATCATTGTTCGATAGCATTCCCATATCTCGTGTAGTGGTTCATTTGGCTCTTGCTTATATGCCAAAATCTCATCCTGAAGTGTAGCCATGTGCCCTAGAGAGAATAACTTAGAAATAAACTTTTCCGCCAACTCATCCCAAGTGTGAATGGAATGGTTCGGCAAACGTTCCAACCAATCTAAGGGAAAAAGCATTAGCCTTAATGCATCCTCGGAGACATTTGTTTGTTCTCTCCCCCAACAAGTGTCCACAAAACCCTTCAAATGTTTGTATGCATTTTGACTTAGAGCACCGGTAAAGAAACCTCGTTGCTCTAGAAAAGTGAGCATCACGTTGTTGATTTGAAAGTTGCTCGCCCTAATATGGGGAGGGACTATTACACTTGCATATCCTTCATTGGGTAACACCCGGCATGGAGCCGCTCGTGGTGGAGGTGGTGGTGGAATGGGCACATTGTCATGAGGCACTCAGCCCTTTCTATTGGCTTGAGGTTCAAGAGGAACCTCATCCACTTGGTAATCCTCGACGTCCACATCCCCCAAAGCCATATTTTCGAGCTCATTGTTTGCCATGGTTGTACCTACGATTTCTCAAACAAGTTAGTAACACGGAAAGAAAAGAAGATACTCCAAAAACATACCCAAATATATAGCTAACACCATTACATATCAATAGAGATATGTAACGGTCGTTTGAAATAATAAAAAGATTGATTTTCTTTTTCTAATTTTACTCTATTGATTGCAAAATAAAGAAAGAAGACTGGAGATAATTATTTTTGAGGTTTTTCCAAAGTGATAAAAAGCCTAGGGATGTGGCCATTACCTAGGTGTTCGCCTAATGGGACAAAGACTTTAATGCTTGTTCTGTTGGCTGGGGTGAATTATAGCTATCAACTCTAAATTACCCACTCAATACCTCTCGGTCAGAGAGTCGTTTTGCCCAATTTGGCTTTCTCAAGACCACATGGGTATCGCATAAAACAATTGATAAAAGCTCAGGTCGGGTTATTACTCTATCTAGGTTGAACCCTTTAATTGGGTTAATCAATCTCTCAATTGACCCAATTCCTTGTTAGTTAAGTTGTCCTAGGCTAGGTCTCTCTTTCTCAAGAAGAGAATAAGTCAAATAGGCATGAACTAATATTTGCAACCATTAACTCCACAATTAAAGCATTAACTAAGCTAAATAATAAACACCCAATCATAAACAAGCACTAAATTAGATACCCATAAGGTTTACACACTAGGGTTGGGTCACAACCCTATTGAAAATCTAGCTACTCATACTTGGGTTTGAAGAAAATAGAGAAGACAGTCTAATTAAACTCATAATGACAACTTAAAATGATTAAATCTATTGTAAAATACACCAAAGCAAAGTAAACTTCCAAAAATGGCAAAGAAAAATGGCTACAATAACTGCAGAGGTTCAAACTTGACCTAATTTTGTGCAACTCTTCTATTTATACAAGGATAAAAATTTCAGATAAAAATACCCCTCGAGAGGTTTTGCGGCCGCACAATTTCATGTGCGGTCCGCAGATTTCTGCATCTGACAGGAGCTGGAGTTCTACGGCCGCACAATTTTGAACTGCGGTCGCGAAGCAACATTTCTGTGGTCCGCATATTTAGAACTGTGGACGCAAGACAATCTTCTGCAGTCTGCAATATTAGGGTTGCAGCTGCAAAAATGTTGTGCGGTCCGCAATTCACTGAGGTTCTTGAATTTGTAATTTGCATACTCTCTGATCTTGACTCCTAGCCTAGGTTTTGTGGGCGCAATTTGAACAATTGTCTGCATATTTTTCCTTCTTTTCTTGCGGCCACAGATGGAATTCTGCGATCCACAATTTTTTCTGCGGACCGCACATTTTATGCTTTTGTGCTCTTTATTACCTTGTGCTTATACTACTCCATTTTTAGTCAGATTTCATCTCGGGAGCCCAAATTTCAGCATTCCTACAATTTTGCACAATTTCATTAGTTTCCAGCACACAATTCAATGCTTTTAGACTAAAACAAAAGTTAAAAGGCGCTAATAAGTAGTTAAAATCCCCACTTATCACCCCTCATCCCAAATGACCCCCACTCCTCAATCCCCCATAAGTTTCTTTTGGACTTTATGTTGTTACGGTGGGTGGTCCTTAGGTAAATATTAGTTCTTGAAATTGGTTGTGAAGTTGTCTATGAAGTAGTAAACTACAAGTCCCTCTACTTCATTTTTGGGAGGGTCACCTTATTCCACCATTGTTGAATAAAGAGAAACAAAATTGATGCCCACCATGTGTTTGATATAAAGCATGAAAGAGTAAATTATGCACCGGTGAAGTCTGAGTGGCCGAGTGTCGTCGTATGTGATGTTGGGATAAATGTGGGGTGTTTGGGGTGGTTTTACATAATCCGAAGCTCATGTTTCTTGTTCACCATACTATAATCACACTACTCACACCTTGTATCACATGTAATGTATCTTGCAGTCTCTTGTTATAAGTAGTTAGTGTATTATACTAGTTGTAGTAACTTGTGAAATGCCCAAGCTAGCAGGCGATACGTCAGACTCGTTGTGGCATAGATTCTAATGCACAGTGGACACGGAATAATGTGATGCCCATCTTGAGATGATCCTCTCCGACTTCAACAAGACTGCCAAGGTGTGGCAAAACTTCGTGCATGCTAGATTGATGCCGGCTGAGTACAATAGTGAATGCACTTGAGCCCGAGTGTGTGTGATATTTTTTCTGATGACTGGGTGACCCATCAATGTGGGTGAGATCATGCTAGGGGAGATGGCCTGCACCAGCTTTGGGCAAAACATCAAAAGATTCTTCTTTGGCAACCCCTTGACGTAGTACATGCTTTGCTGTGAGGTACTGGAGTACCCCGGCTATGATGAGGTGGTGGAGGCACCAAAGGGATTGCTGGACATTACATCTTTTGTTGGAGTCTACATCCAAGCTAAGCCAGCCTACGAGGAATGAGAGGGACGAAAACTTCAACAGGTATCTCTATAGCTCCCTTAATGTGATAATGAGTAGGCTAGGTGTGACGGATGAGGAGCGTATAAATCTACGCAATGAACTCTCCAGTTCTTCAAAGGAGATGTTAGGGATTGTGCCTGGCAGTCCCATTCGCCCATTTGAGGATGAGAACACCCACAAAGGCTCTGATGATGAGGATGAGATTGGTGATGAAGTTACGGGGCCCATGGATTTGGTGCCTCTGGGACCGGATGATGATGATGAGCACGAAGCTGCGGCTGGTGGGCATTCTGAGGAGGAGGAATCCGACTAGCAAGGAGCTCTTTCTTTCCACCTTACTCTATTTTTAATTTATTTATGCATCAGGGACTATGAATTATTTAAGTGTGGGGTAGGGGAAATACTTCCTGACTTGTAATTGTAATAAAACTAGTTTTTATGTTTTAGCTTAGTTTAGAACTCACATAGTCTAATTAGTTAGTAGTAGTGGTGAAAAAAAACAAAAATAGAAAAAAAAATCAGAAAATGCTCGGACTTTTCCCGACGATGGATCCTTTGGACAGTTTTCTTGAGGGAGTAAAGTTCCATTAAAAAATACCAAAAAGATTTTCTTTTATTTTTGTTAGGATAGTTAGGTAGTATCCCTTGGTTTTTCTTTGGATGCCGGTTCTTTTCCAACGATGTAGCTTGATCCGTTTTTTTAGGAGTAGGATAGGAAGAAACTGAGTTGCTCTGAGATACCTGTTGACATGTTTAGTGCGGGAACATTAAGCTATGGCATGCGCTCTGTATTCCTGTATATTTGATTTGAATTGTAATGCCTAATGTAAAATAATTAGCCTAGTATGTGACGCCTTTTTCTTAGTTGTTTGACTTGCATGCCACCTAGTGTATTATTGCCTAAAAATTCTCAACTATCTTTGCTTTCTTGACTTGAGAGTTGAACAAAACCGTCTTGATTGAGTCATGTGCAATGTATGTGTAAGGATTCATGGTATTCTATGCTATACCTTGTAATCTAGAACTTGCACCGTGTGTTAATCAAGGTGAAATCATTAAGTTGTGCTAGTCTAGGAGATGACGTAGGCGTTTCTTGCTTGATCATAGAGGTGCTTGTCACTCACAAATAAATATTTTTTGTTGCTAGCCCCTTCGAGCCTATGGACATTTTCTTTAGCACCCACACTACAAGCCGTATCCCTATTTTGTTCTTAAGTTGACCTTGTTGAACCCTTACCTCCGAAGGCACATAGGCGTTAAAAGAAGTAAGGTGAGAGATTTGAGAAGTAGCTTTCAAGTGGAATCATGGAAAGGCCCATAAGGTGCACTAAAACCGTGAAAAATAACACTAGCCGATAAACCTTAATGTATGGAGTATGTGTAGAAAAGAAAAAGAAAAGAGAGAATTTTTTTTTCAAAAAAGATAAAATAGGCAAATAATGTTGATATCAAAAAGAAGAAAAACACACACCTCCTAATATTACTAATTTGTGCTAGTGGGGATGTAGAGTGCTTAATTGATGAAAGGGCTATGTTTTGTATGGTTTGTGGCGAGTGTATTGGTTGAGAAGAAAAGTGCTCGATTCTTGAGTATAGTGTATTAAAGTACTTAGGAGGGTTAGTCACTATTCCTAAATATATCCTACCCATCCCTTAGCCTACATTACACCTCATAAAGTCTTAATTGATCCTAGACATGGCTAGCTTAGATTAGTAGATATGTACACTACGGACAAGATAATGGTACGACCACGGGATGCACATGAAATTCTCTATGAGAGTGAGAAAATTTTGTTCAATTGTGTGATGTACTTAATTTATGTTCAATGGCATATCTAAACGTGTGGACTATTTCTATATTTACTCTGTTGTTTGTGGTGAGGGCACTTGATCTCATGACAGATTGGTAATGTGTAAACTTCTCATGTTGGTGAGCGTGCGAGTTGAGGGTGCTTAGTGGTAACAAGTCGGCTCTTGAGGTAGGATGGTTATGGGTAAGTTGTTTGAATTGGTTGAATTGAATTGTGTATACTTGGGCATGTTTAAAAATGGGAAGAATGTAAAATTTGTGTGTTCATGCTTGATTGCCAGTATCGACCATAGTCAAAGGTAGAGTGTATGGTTGAAAAAATTAAATTTCTCCTCCCTTGTTGATATGTATGTTGTTGGGGTGTAGTTATAGTTCCATTGCTCGAGGAAGAGAAAGAGTTTAAGTGTAGGGTGTTGATATTCGGCTTAAAGTATGTATATTTATATGCATATTGCCTCGCATTTTACACATGTTTGTAGATTTCGGATGTGTAATGTAATGATTTATGCTAATTAGTGGTATTTTTATGTGTAGGAATCATCCGGAGGCAATTTGGGATGAAGGTGAGCGAATTGAAGCGAAAAGGGGAAGAAAAGGGAAAACCCCACAATGTAGCACCACAAGTAGCGTGGGGCGCTACCTATGGCACACAAACTAGAATCCTCTAAATGTCCAGCGCTAGGGCTAGCGCCCACGTTACCCTGGGTACTGGTGACATGAATTCATCCTAGTTTGCCCTGGACTCGGTTATTTCGATCCCAAGATGCCCCAACTCGTATAAAAGCAAACCTAAACCTATTTTGGCAAAGGGGGGACGCAACTTGGAGAGAGGAACAAAAATGCGAAACACTCGGGAGCACGAAATTCATCAATTCTTCTTCTAGTATTCATAGCTTTTATGCTTGAAAACAATATTTTGATGATTGTTATGAACATGAGTGGCTAAGAACCTTATTATTGTGGGGATATGGGATGTTCTTGACTATTATAAATTGACGGTTAATCGTTTTGCTTGATTTTATCATATTAACTTATTTATTCAATCCTGCACTTAATTATTCTATTGCGTAGCTAACAATAGAGTACTATCTATGAATTTATAGTTGAAGTCGAAAGTGAGAATTATAAATTGCATACAGGATTGAATAGAGTAAGTTCTTGAATCCGGGCATCGGAGAATTAATTCGTGATTAGGATAGACATATTCTAGTTGCCTTACTTAGTTATTTTTGCAAGAAATATACATGCGTTCTTGTCAAGTTTGAGAATGAAGAAGGATATTGTTGCTTATGTCTCTCGGTGTTTGAATTGTCAATAGGTGAAGTCTGAGCATCAGAAACCAAAGGGTTGATTCATAGGTTGGAGATACCGTAGTGGAAGTGGGAGTACATCACTATGGATTTTACCACGGACCTTGAAGAAATATGACACAGTCTGGATTATTATGGACCGGTTGACTAAGTTCGCACACTTCATTCCGGTAATGACTACCTGCTCTTCAAAGCCGCTGGCTCAGATTTACATTCGTGAGATTGTTATCCTTCATGGTGTGCTCGTGTCTATTATCTCGGATCAAGACACTCATTTTACCTTGTAGTTTTGGAGAGCGGTTCAGTGAGAGTTGGGCACTCGGGTAGAGCTGAGTACATCATTTTATACCCAGACGGACGGGTAGTCTGAGAACACTATTTAGATATTGAAGGACATGTTACGTGCATGTGGCATTGATTTTGGAGGTTCATGGGATAAATTTCTTCCTTTAGCAGAGTTCACCTACAATAATAGCTTTCAATTGAGTATCCAGATATCTCCGGTTGGTTGGTTTGAGCTTGGGGAGGCTAGGTTGTTGGGCACTGATTTAGTCCATGATGCCTTGGAAAATATGAAGGTGATCTAGGAGTGGCTTCGTACAACACAGTCCAGGATAAAGAGTTATGCTGATAGGAAGGTTCGTGATGTTGCATATATGGTGGGTGAGAAGGTTTTGCTCAGAGTTTCACCCATGAAGGGTGTGATGAGGTTCAGGAA
Organism: Nicotiana tomentosiformis; assembly: GCF_000390325.3. Classification (NCBI taxonomy): domain Eukaryota; kingdom Viridiplantae; phylum Streptophyta; class Magnoliopsida; order Solanales; family Solanaceae; genus Nicotiana; species Nicotiana tomentosiformis. The sequence continues at coordinate 43,432,064 of NC_090823.1, forward strand.
GAAGGGAAAGTTGAGTCATCGGTATATTGGTCCTTTTCAGGTGCTTGAAAGAGTGGGAGAGGTGTCTTACAGACTTGCATTGCCAACTAGTCTATCAGGTGTTGACCCAACATTTCATGTTTCTATGCTCCAAATGTATTGTAGTGATCCGTCACATATTTTGTACTTCAACACGGTAAATATAGATGAGCATCTGACTTATGATGTGAAAAAGGTGGCCATTTTGGACCGACAAGTTTGAAAGTTGAGGTCGAAGAATATAGCATCATCAAAAATTCATCGGAGAGGTCAGTTGGTCGAGGAGGCTATTTGGGAGACCGAGTGAGAGATGCAGAGCATATATCCACACCCATTTGAGACTCCAGGTATGATTCTAGACCCATTCGAGGACGAACATTTATTTAAGATGGGGAGAATGTAACGACCTGACCGGTTGTTTTTGTGTATTGTAGCCTTATTCCCCTATTTATTGCTTCTTCTATGTTCATCCGTGGTTATGTGACTTGCAGGGGTGGTTGGATTGGTTTTGGGAAGGTCTTGGAGTGAATTGGGACACTTAATCCCAAGGTTGAAGGCTTAAGTTGTAAGAGTTGACCGAAGTTTGACTTTTATGTAGACAACTCTGAAATGGTGTCTTGCTAGTTTCAATAGCTTCATATGGTGATTTTGGACTTAGGCGTATGTCCGGATGTCGATTTGGAGGTCAGTAGGTTGATTTAATGCTCTTTGGCGAAATTTTGAAAGTTGAAGGTTTGGAAGGTTGAGAGGTTTGACTGAGAGTTGACTTAGTTGATATTGGGTTCGGATTTTTGTTACGGAAGTTGGAATAGGTCCGTTGTGTCATTGGGATTAGTGTGCAAAATTTGAGATCATTCGGAGTTGATTTGTTATGGTTCGGCATGAGTTTTAAGAGTTGGAAGTTCATTAGTATCATTAGGCTTGAATAGGGGTGCGATTTATGGTTTTCATGTTATTTGATGTGATTTAAGGCTTCGCGTAAGTTTGTATTGTGTTTTAAGACTTGTTGATATATTTGGATGGGGTCCCGAGGGCCTCAGGTGTTATTTAGATTGAAGTCAGATTCATTTTGGACTTGGAACTGCTGAAGAAATCTAATTTATGGTGTTTTCGCATCTGCGGTGGGTTTGGCCGTAGATGCAAAGCCGCAGGTGTGGCTGTAGGATTGCAGAAGTAAAGGGAAGGATGGGAGGGGTAATTTGTAGGTGCAGACAACTGGGAGCTGGTGCAAAAGCGCAAATGCGCAAGGGGTTCCGCTGAAGTGGAGTTTGACTGGAGAAGCATGAGTCTCAAGAGCAGAAAGTATTCCGCAGGAGCAGAAGCCCATGTGCACAATTTTGACCGAAGAAGCAGAAGTTGAGTTTGGCAGGGAAGTCCGCAGAAGTGGACGAAGGGCCGGAGATGCGCCTTCGCAGGTGTGAAGGTTCATCTGCAAAAGCGGATGGTCGGGGATTAATGAGTTTCCTCATCTGCGATGGATTTTCCGCAGAAGCAGCGTCGCAGGTGCGGTTTTGCTAGGCAGACTACTTATGTTGAAGGGTTTGGTATTTTTCTCATTTTTGGATTTGTGGAGCTCGGTCTAAGGCGATTTTTGGAGTGCTTTTCAACACAAGTGAAGGGTAAGTGATCTTTACTCACTTTTGGTGTTAGATATTGATTATCCATTAATTATTACACCTAGTTTATGTTAATTTGAGGTGAAATTTGTGGATTTTAGGCTATGATATTGGAGAGTGAGATTTGGTGATTTGAGGGTCGATTTGTGGATGGAATTGGATGGAATTAGTATGGTTGGACTCGTAATTGAAGGGATGTTCAGAATTTGAAACTTTTGTCGGGTTCCGGGGTGCCATCCCGGGGTTGACTTTTTTGGTTCACTTTGCATATTTTATTCAAGACTGTAGCTTTATCATTTGGAATTATTTTCGATGGCTATTATTGATGGTATTAAGTTATTTTGGATAGATTCGAGCTGTCCGGAGGTTGATACACGTAGGAAGGGCTTGTTAGAGGAGTGATTTGGCGTGCTTGAGGTAAGTATCTTACCTAAACTTGGTTTAAGCACTAGTTGCATGAATTATTTGAGATAGCTACGTTCTATGGGTGCACCTATGTGTGGGGTTTGAGACCATGTGCAAGCATCGGGGTATTTATCCAAGCTCGGGCTAGTGCTTAGGCTATGATATGCCTTGAATTGACTGTTAAGCTTTAAGCTCTGATGTTTCTCATATTTGTAGCCTTGTTGTGAACTATTTGATCCATGTTTGAGGTTAAATATAGGCTAATTCACTGAATGAACTTGATAATTACTATTTCAGTGATGAAATTGCCGATTTGAGCTATGATAGCACACTTTGCACATGTCTACACTTTAGCATGTCATTTATGCCAGTCCAGGAGCATGAAATCTAATATTCATTCGTCATATACATGTATTCTTGTATATTTTCTTCTATGTGAAATGATCTGGACTGGATGCCTATGAACACGTAGGGCGGATTGTGTTGTTATGCCTGTGACCATGCCAGACGTATTGTGTTCTTATGCCTGTGACCATGCCAGGCGGATTGTGTTGTTGTGCCTGTGACCACGCCAGGTGGATTATGGTATTGAGCTTGTGACACACCAGGCATATAGCACGTTGAATTGGCCGTGCTACATGTGGATATGGATCCACCGCCCTAGGGTCACCCTCTCATGTGCCTTCTTGATGGTGTGCACACGGATTTGGGTAAAACCGATCAGTGGTTTGGTATGATGATATTCAGCTTAAAGTATGTATATTTATATGCATATTGCCTCACATTTTACTCATGTTTCATAGATTTCGGACGTGTAATGTAATGATTTGTGCTAATTAGTGGTATTTTTATGTGTAGGATACATCTGGAGGGAATTTGGGACGAAGGTGCTCAAATTGAAGCGAACAAGGGAAGGAAAGGGAAAAATCCACAATGTGGCACCGCAGGCAGCATGGGGCGTTACCTGTGGCGCACAAAATAGAATCCTCCAAATGTCAGGTCCAGGGCTAGCGTCCCACGCTACCCTGGGCGCTGCTGACGTGAATATGTCCTAGTTCGCCTAGGACTCGGTTATTTCGATCCCAAGACGCCTCCAACTCGTATAAAAGCAAACCTAAACCCATTTTGGCAAAGGGGGAACGCAACTTGGTGAGGAACAAAAGTACGAAACACTCGGGAGCACGAAATTCATCAATTTTTCCATTATGCTTCTCGTATTCATAGCTTTTATGTTTGAAAACAGTATTTTGATGATTGTTATGAACATGAGTGGCTAAAAACCTTATTATTCTGGGGTTTCTTGACTATTTTAAATTGACGGTTGAACGTTTTTCTTGATTTTATCATATTATTTTGTTTATTCAATCCTGCAATTAATTATTCTATTGCATAGCTAACAATAGAGTACTATCTATGAATTTATAGTTGAAGTCGAAAGTGAGAATTATAAATTGCATACAGGATTGAATAGAGTAAGTTCTTGAATCCGAGCATCAGAGAATTGATTCGTGATTAGGATAGACATATTCTAGTTGCCTTACTTGGTTATTTTTGCAAGAAATATACATGCGTTCTTGTCAAGTTTGATTCTATAGACATATAGTCTTAGGTTGACTTGAATAGGCGAGCGAAGCGTCGAAAGAACTTCGCGTGCATAATAAACGCTGCTAATCAATAAATTAGATAAGTCAAGTGATTACATCAACCCGAAAAAGCAATAGGAGAGACGCTAATCCCATAACCCTGGAATATTCTCATCTCATTGAATTCTTTCTAAGTGTTTGTTTTCTATACTTGCGATCTTATTTTCTTGCTTGCTCATTAGTTCGTAGTAATTTAGTTACAAAAATCACAATCATTTTCTTCACACTCACTTGATCATTATATTTATAAATAGCTCGGATTGGACAATAGTTGAGCATAAATCCTCATGGGAGCATTACTTTCTTATCAGTTTATTACTTGCAGACCGCGTATAGTTGCATCTGCGTTTGAACCCAACAAGTTTTTTACATCGTTGTCGGGGATTTAGAAATTGGTTATTTGTTTGAAATAAGCTCTTATTTGTTTTTGTTCAAGTGTTAATCTGTTTGACCTTCTGACTCAACATGTGTTCACCACGAATGCTAAGAAGAAGCAACATTTGAACAACCTTCCTCCTCCTGAACTTGAACCCGAAAGACTCTTCCACAGGTTAAGGAGGGAGGCGGAAGAAAGAGCAAGAATTGCAGAGTTGGGTATTGTAGTCCAACCACAGCCAATCGAGATAGAAGGAAATGAAGAAATACCGGTGATTGTGGCTGCAAGGCCTAGTCTTTCTAATATGACTCAGGCTACCGTGAAGCCTGACATCACGGGACACTTTGAGCTCAAACAGTACATGGTGCAGTTGATTCAGTCAACATGGCAGTATGTGGGTCTATCTCATGAAGATCTGCAGTGGCATATTCAGGATTTTTTGGAGATTACGGATATATACAACTATCCGAATGTCTCCAAGGACTATGTTAGACTGACTTTGTTTCCCGTTTCACTGCTAGTGGAAGCTAAGCAATGGTTGAACATAGAGCCCGCAAACTAAATCCACACTTGGGATGATCAAGCACAAAAATTCTCAATCATGTTTTTTACCAGAAAGAAAACAATGTCGCTGAGGAGCCAGATTCTTGGGTTTCAACAATGAGAGGGTGAGACTCTTCGTCAAGCTTGGGAAAGATACAAGAAACTACTCAGAGACTGCCCACATCATTGTCAGACTATTGAGGTATTGAGACATACTTTTTTGGATGGGTTGGACGAGACCTCCAAATTGAATCTAGACTCAGCTTGTGGAGGAAGTTGCATGCAAAATCCACACTGTGAGATTTAGACTCTCCCGAACAATTTCACTGCAATTGATCATAACTGGCAAGGTGAGAGTGACTCAAGAATGATGATAGAACAGAAAGCATTAGGTACACTCGAGCTGGATGAGATGTCTACCGTGCGAGCAGAGATTGCTAAACTAAACAACCAAATGGTTAAGATGGCAATGGGTCAAGGGCATCAAATGCAGCAGGTTCAGAGGATGGCTATATGTTGTGAAATTTGTGGAGATGGCCATATGAGTGATCAATGTCCGGTGAATCCTGAATCTGTTTATTATGTGGGTCAGCAAGGTAGAGGTCCGATGAACCAGAATAATCAATATGGGAACACCTATAATCCCAACTGGAAGAATTACCTGAATTTCTCATGGGGTGGGAACCAGACCACTCAGAATCAATACAGGCCTCAAGGGAACTATAATCAGCCTCAAAATCCACCTCAACAAGTAGAAGAAAGCACTAATGATTTGTTGAAAAAGCTGTGTATTGATAACTTGTAACTTCGAACAAATAATCAGCAATCGAGGACTGAATTTCGAAACATAGAGAGGCAGATTGGCCAGTTGGCTGCACAATAAAATACTCAACCTGTAGGGGCCCTTCTCTGTGATACATATAAGAATCCTCAGGTAAATACTGTAACTTTGAGGAATGGCAGCGAATTAGAAGAAGTCCCAAAAAGAAAGAAAGAACAAGTCACTCCTAAGGGTGAACTGATCCCTAAAACTATGGGAGAAGCTGAGAAAGAAACTGAAGAAAGAGAAAAGACTCTGATTGCAAGGCCACCACATCCTTTTCCAGATTGAAGAAGAAAAGTTATGACATGATGTTCAACAAATTTCTTGATATGTTGTGACAAATTCAATTGAATCTTCCAATGGTTGATGTGCTACGTGAAATTCCAAAAAATGCTAAGTACATAAAAGATATTATGGCTAACAAAAGAAGGTTGACAGAGTTTGACACAGTGGCACGTACTGAAGAGTGCACCTCGTAAATTCAAAGAACATTTCCGTAAAAGTTGAAGGATCCAGGGATCTTAACCATACCTGTTCGAATTGGTGAGGTAGATGTGGGGTGAGCAATCTGTGATTTGGGGGCTAGCATAAATTTGATGTTTCTCTTAGTTTTCAGTCAATTGGGGTTGGGAGCTCCAAGTCCAACCACAGTCATGTTGTAGCTTGCTGATAGATCTATTGTCCATCCCGAGGGGGTGATAGAAAATGTGCTACTACAAATTAGGAAATTTTATCTGCCAACAGATTTCATTTTACTGGACTATAAAGCTGATGAACAAGTCCCCATCATCTTGGGAAGAACTCTCTTAGCCACCGTTGATGCTATAATCAAAGTTTGTGAAGGAAAAATTATCCTCTGGGTTGATAATGTGGAAGCAGTGTTTAATTTATAAAGGGTAATTCAGCTGCCAAATCACTATGAGGATCTAGAGAAAGCACTTATGTTGTTTGATAGCATTGACTTGGACTACGAGGTGAAGGAGATGGTGCATCATCTGGATACATGTGCTTACATCAAAGGATTGATTGATTTCGAGCCTCTAGATAGACCAACTGGGCCACCCCCAAGTCGTCTATCAAAGAAGCTCCTAAATTAGAACTCAAGCCCCTACCCTCCCATATTCATTGTGTCTATTTAGGTGTTATTGAAATTCTACATGTTGTTGTATCTTCTGACTTATCTATTTTGCAGGAAGAAAAGCTACTTTGCGTGCTTAGATAGCACAAGCGGACGATTGGATGGACCATGGATGACATTCGTGGTATCAACCCAGCATTTTGTATGCATAAAATTCTCATGGAGGATGGGCACAAACCGAGTGCAGAACACCAATGTCGCTTGAACCCAGTCATGAAGGAAGTGGTTAGTAAAGAAGTCATAAAGTGGCTCGATGCATGTATTATCTTCCCTATCTCTGATAGCAAGTGGGCAAGTCCAGTCTAGTGTGTACCTAAAAGGGTGGAATGAAGGTGGTTATAAATGATAATAATGAATTAATTCCAACTAATATTGTCACCGGTTGGAAAATTTTCATTGACTACCGAAAACTGAATAATGCTACTAGAAAAGATCACTTCATCCTTCCCTTTGCTGATCAAATGCTAGATAGGTTGGCCGGACAAGACTACTATTGTTTCCTTGATGGATATTCTGACTATAACCAGATCTCTATTGCACCAGAGGACTAAGAGAAAACTACCTTCACTTGTCCTTATGGCACTTATGCTTTTAAGCAAATGCCAATTGGGTTGTGCAATGCACTTGCGACTTTTCAAAGGTGCATGATGGCAATCATCACTGGTATGGTAGAAAAGTTTGTTGAAGTATTTATGAAAGATTTTTCGGTCTTTGGACCAACTTTTGATGAATGCTTAACGAATTTGAGTAAAGTGCTTGCCAGGTATGAAGAGAAAAATTTGGTGTTGAACTGGGAGACGTGCTATTTTATAGTACGAGAAGGAATTGTACTCGGGCACAAGGTGTCCAAAGATGGGTTGGAGGTGGATAAGGCAATAGTGGATGTAATTGAAAAATTGCCACCCCCAATCTTTGTCAAAGGAGTTAGAAGCTTTTTGGGACATGCAGGTTTCTATCGTAGATTGATTAAAGGTTTATCTAAGATTTCTGCTCCCTTGTGCAGGTTGCTCGAGAAGGATACACCTTTCAAGTTTCATGAACACTGCTTGAAGGCGTATGAGGAGTTGAAAAAGAGATTGGTGACTGCACCAATTATCATCGCCCCAAGCTGGGAGAGTCTTTTGAATTGATGTTGATGCCAGTGACACGACAATTGGGGCCGTATTGGGTCAGAGGAAAAATAAAGTGTTCCACTCAATTTAATACGCTAGCAAAACTCTAAATCCAACTCAAATAAAATACACTGTCACAAAAAAAAGAGTTGCTACCGGCAGTATCGGCGTTAGACAAATTTAGAGCCTACTTGGTGGGAACTAAAGTCATTGTCTGCATAGACCATGTAGCCCTCAAGTATTTGTTTGAGAAAGAGTATGCTAAGCCTAGACTAATTCGTTGGGTTCTTCTCTTGCAGGAATTTGATGTGGAAATCAAAGATCGAAAAGGGATAGAAAATCAGGTGGTAGACTATTTGTCGCGTTTGGAAACTCGCGCACATGTTGAGGAAGGGAGCGAAATTCAGGAAAGCTTCCCTGATGAGCAATTGCTAGCCATCACAGCTGGCACGACCCCATGGTATGCTGACTATGTGAACCTCATTGTAAGTGGGATTACTCCGTCTAAGTTATCTCCATATGGTAAGAGGAAATTCATGCATGATGTGAGGCTTTATCTATGGGATGAGCTGTTTTTATTTAAGGAGTGTGCAGATCGGTTGGTGCACCGATGTGTTCCTGAGGAGGAGATTGAAGTAATTTTATATGATTTCCATGCATCACCATAAGGGGGGCACCATGTTGGCGACAAAACAGCTGCAAAGCTGTTGCAGTCGAGATTCTATTGGCCTAAGCTATTCAAGGATGCACATGCGTTTGTGAAAATATGTGATAGGTACCAGAGGACGGGTAAAATTTCGAGAAGGCATGAGATGCCATTGAAAGGCATACTTGAGGTTGAAATCTTCGATGTTTGGGGAATAGACTTCATGGGGCCATTTCCAGCATCAAATGTCCATGGGCACATCTTGGTTGCAGTTGACTATGTGTCAAAGTGGGTTGAGGCTGTGGCCTTGCCTACGAATGATACTTAAGTGGTGGTGAGCTTGTGAAGAATAATATTTTCACCAGATTCGGGACTCTACGTGCTTTGATTAGTGATGGAGGTACTCACTTTTGTAACAAACTATTGGGCAACCTCTTAGCTAAGTATGGGGTGAGACACAAGGTTGTAACTGCTTATCATCCGCAAACTAGTAGTTAAGTGGAGGTCTCAAATAGGGAGGTGAAGCAAATTTTGGAGAAGACAGTGAGTGCAAGTAGGAAGGATTGGGCTAGCAAGCTAGATGCCGCTCTATGGGCATATCGCACAGCATACAAAACTCCAATTGGAACTTCGCCATACAGGATAGTATATGGAAAGGCTTTTCACTTGCTTGTTGAGCTTGAGCACAAGGCATATTGGGAAATCAAGAAGCTCAACTTTGATATGGATCTAGCTGGGGAAAAATGGATGTTTCAACTGAGTGAGATCAAAGATTTTTGACTGCACACATATGAGAATGCGAAGTTGTACAAAGAAAAAACAAAGAGATAGCACGACAAATACATTTTTCATCGTGAGTTCAAAGCCGTTCAAGTCGTTCTCCTGTTCAATTCAAGGTTGAAGCTCTTTCTTGGGAAGCTCAAGTCGAGATGGTCGGATCCATTTGACGTAGTACGGGTTACAAATCATGGAGCCGTTGAGCTTAAGGACCCCGAGAGCAATGGCACATTTTTAGTCAATGGGCAAAGAGAGAAATACTATTAGGGTGGTGGTATTCGTCGTCACAAAACTTCGATAGACATGGTGGATGCGTGAGAAAACGTGTTGCATTGTGTCGCGACATTAAATCAGGCGCTTGTTGGGAGGCAACCTAATTTTTAATTCTTTCATAGCTTAGTTTTTTGTTTTTTTAGTCAAAGTAGACTAGATTTTTCATTTTCTTTGTAGTCATAGAAATCATAGGTAGGAATGGTGTGGGATGTGTATAATGGATGTATTAAGTGCTTAGGTTGGAGGATTTTATATAAAAAAGAATAAATAAATTTTGGCGAACTAGCGCCCAGGAGAGCACCCCACGCAGCGTGGGGCGGAGATTACAAAATTCTCAAATCCCCAGCACTAGGCCTAGCGTGGAGCGCTGCGCTGGGGGTCAGTTAATGTTTTTTTAATTTTTTTAGTTAAATTAGTAACCCATATAACCCTACCCTAATACCTACCTACACTCACATAACAACCCATGCCCAATAATCAAACCTATCTCCCCTCAAATTAAACAAATCACTCTAACCCTTCTCTCTCTCACCCGTACTCTCTCCCCCTCTGCCCGCTATCTCTCTCTCTCTCTCTCTCTCTCAAATTCTCCATTGTTTTTGCGCTTTCATCTCAAAAATCATAGGCATGTGTCTTCTTCTCCCCTATTTTCTTGTAATGTAGTGATATCTTGTATTGTTCTATCACCCCTTGATCGCGTCCAATTGGACACCTCAAAAGAGGTATGAAACGGTCATTTGCAATAATTGTAACCCAACTAAGAGTCGGGGTCGAATCCATAGGGAGCTAAGATGGGAGTTAGGGGTATATATTTCAATGCGCATGATTAAATTATGTAGATTGCACTTCCACAAAAAGATTGGTTTTCAATTGCTAATTTTACTCTATTGATTTCAAAATAAAGAAAGAAAACTAGAGATGATTGTTTTTGAGGTTTTTCCAAATTGATAAAAAGCCTAGGGCTGCGACCATTACCTAGGTGTTTGCCTAATGGGATAAAGACTTAATGCTCGTTCTGTTGATTGGGGTGTATTATAGCTCTCAACTCTAAATTGCCCACTCAATACCTCTCGGCCAGAGAGTTGTTTTGCCCAATTTATCTTTCTCAAGAACAAATGTGTATCACATAAAATAATTGATGAAAGCTCAAGTCGGGTTATTACTATCTCTAGGTTGAACCCTTTAATTGGGTAAATCAATCTCTCGACTGACCCAATTCCTTGTTAGCCAACTTATCCTAGACTACGTCTTTGTTTCTCAAGTAGAGACAAGGTCAATTAGGCATGAACTAATATTTGCAACCATTAATTCTATAAATTAAAGCATGAACTAAGCTAAATAATAAACACTCAATCATAAACAAACACTAATTTAGATACCCATAAGGTTTACACACTAGGGTTGGGTCACAACCCTAGTAAAAATATAGCTACTCATACTTGGGTTTGAAGAAAATAGAGAAGAAAGACTAATTAAACTCATAATGACAACTTAAAATGATTAAATCTATTGTAAAATACACCAAAGCAAAGTAAACTTCCAAAAATGGCAAAGAAAAACAACTGCAGTAATTGCAGAGGTTCAAACATGACCTAATTTTGTGACACTCGTCTATTTATACAAGGCTGAAAATCTCGGACAAAAATACCCCTCGGAAGGTTCTGCGGCCGCACAATTCCATGTGCGGTCCGCAGATTTTTGCATCTGACCGGAGCTGGAGTTCTGCGACCGCAGTATTCTGAACTGCAGTCCCAAAGCAACTTTTTTGCGGTCCGCAAATTTAGAACTGCAGCCGCAAGACAATCTTCTGCGGTCCGCAATGTTAGGGTTGCGGCCGCAAGGCAATCTTCTCCAGTCGCACAAATATTGTGCGGTCCGCAATTCACTAAAGTTCTGGAATTGGTAATTTGCATAATCTCTGATCTTGACTCCTAGCCTAGCTTTTGCGGCCGCACATATCATGTGCGGTCCGCAATTTGCACAATTATCTTCCGATTTTTCATTCTTTGCTTGCGGCCGGTCCCCAATTTCTTCTGCGGACCACACAATTTGTGCTTTTGTTCCCTTTATTGCCTTGTGCTTAGACTGCTCCTTTTTGAGTCGGATTTCATCTCGGGAGCCAAACTTCCAGCATTAATGCAATTTTGCACAATTTTATTAGTTTCGGGCACACAATTCAATGCTTTTAGACTAAAATAAAAGTTAAAAGGCGCTAATAAGTAGTCAAAATCCCCACTTATTAACTCCCCTAAACTTAAGTCTTTTCTTGTCCTCAAGCAAATAATTTAGTTCCCACCTCCAAAAGTGAAGGGTCATTTTAGCGAGTCAAAGGTGAGCCATCCACACATCAGTTGGGACCAATAATTACCCACACTACTTATGTATTATCAACAAGGCAAGAAGTTAAACATTTATGCACATATAGTTCTAAAGTGATATTTGAGCATCAAAAGTTGACTTACTCATCAAGGACTCTTTCTCTATCATGTAGGTCATTGTGTATTCCAAACACTTCCTCCTCTACTCTTCGTTTGCCTGGCTCACTTATGAATTTTAGCACTTAATCCAAAGATTTATGAAAGGTTCACTCATCTCTCTTAAGAGAATGTTGCAAGTACGGCTTCAAGTACTATTGGCTTGTCCCTCATATAGATTGCCACTATTGCAAGTTCACTCGGCTCGAGATCAAATAGGCTTCTTTCGGGATGTAATGAAGGCTTTTGGATTAGGGTTGGATACAATATGGTTGAGTGGGTACACTGTTCCTTAAGCACTCCATTGTTTCTATTCTCGGTTCACACATTGCCAAAACTTTGAGGCACTTTCTCTTTTCTTGGGGAACTAAAGAGACCTAACATCACTCTTTCTTGCTCATTACATTTATTTTTTCCCTCTTTGATTTCTTCATGATTGGTATCATTACCTCTCTTTGAATCCCTTAAACTCTTCCACTTATTCACTTTTTTGCATTTTTTTTCTTTTCTTGCCTTTTCTTCTCGTCGTTTATTTTCTCTTTTAATGCGTTGATAAATTTTTCAATTTCCTCGTCTCTCTCACCAAACCTATATTTTAGCCATTTGTTTCACAAGAGTGTTAAGAAAAGCTCGGGTGCAAAGAGAGGGTCACGGCAAAATGGGTACAAGCTTGTAACATGGTTATCAAATGAGAAAGGCTCGAGGATCAAATGGGTTGACTAGGGTTAACAACATTGGTAGGCAATAGAAAATTCAAATTGTCCAAGGAAAGCCTACAATCACTTCTCAAGCCAAGGAAAACTTAGGATTTCTCCTTGAAACACATTCGGGGCAAGTTCTAGACCTTTCGCACGGGTACTTGGACTAGCAACAAAGTATCTCACCCCTCACACAATTGGATAGTTAAAAAGGATAGAGTCGAGGGCCCACAATGACCACATTCAAGATTGAAAATCACTATGGTTCAATTAAACCACTTGGTGGTTGCCAAAGTCAACACAAGAGTCACAAAGTCACTAACTAGAGCTATTTCTTTCAAAAACATTGTTTCTAACCATAAGCACGTAGTTAAGTGTGTTGGTACCAAATGAAGCATGTTTGACTCTTCGAGCATGACCTAATTAGGTCTTTTTATTCATTACTACTACTATTATTACCTAAACACCAAAAACGGTCTAATACCCTTAAGAAGGGTGTCTCGCCATCCATTATTGGGACGGGTCACCCAGTTCACACAACAATTACTTTTGGAAAGAATCGTGGCATTAAGAAAACCAAAGGCTTATTGTCTATTAAAACATAAAAAGAAGATACTAAAACAAACAAAGAAGCTACTAACTCAAACTACGAACTAATAATAGAACTAAAAATAAAGAAACTAATTAAACAAAAACTACTAAATATACATAATTAGAGAAAAAAGAGAGAATATATACAAAATATAAAATAGAAAGAAAATAATATCAAGTTATTACAGGCCAATTGTCTCAGAATGTACCAAATATCAGCAAAATAAACTCCACCCCCTGAATAAAGATAAGCATTGTCCCTACTGCTTAACAAAATAAGAGTAAAAGAGGGGAAAGAGTAAAGAAAACTCCCTGTGGCTCCTTGGTCCTATCTGTGTCCCCAACAATGTCACCGCCCTCACTCTTATATAACTTGATCTCATCATCCTCAGCTCTGGGTGTGACTGGGTCAGTGAATATTTGACGCACTGCGTCGGCAGTGTCGACAACAGAGTCTGGCTACTCAGACTGGCCAGCTGGAGCCACCAGTGATGATGGTGCTGCAGGAACTGGGTCTGAAGGGTGTGGGTCAATCAACATGTCAAAAGGGATATCTCCGGCTTCAGCAAGCTTGGTCACCTACCTTCAGAGCTTGTCCATTAGCTTCTTACTTTCCTGGGACTTTCTCATCTTCTTTACTTCTTTGCCTAGCTCTTCGATCACTAACCCGTGCTGTACCAAGGTAGCCATGATGGTGTTCTGGTTCTCTAGGAGCTTCTTCAATGTCTCCTCAACTGTCGGGGGAATCTGAGGTGCCTGAACTGAAAACTGTGCTGCAACAGTATTGGATAGGTCAGACAGCTTTACAGTGGCTGTTTGCATCCAGTTGTTGAGGCTCACCAATATCTGGGAGACTCACAGAGCAGAAAGTGGAGCAGTAGGCATGGGCACCGGCTTCAAAGCCAAAGTGGAGATTGTGGCAGGAGCTGCATAAGGGTCTATGGATGATAGTGGAGGCATAACTGTGGCACTAAAGGAAGGATCATCCGAAGTAGATGGGACATCAACTCTCTCCGCAACTACCGCAGCTGGCTCATCAGACTGGCCTGTGGTGGTAGACGGTTGACTTTTTCTCTTTGGGTCTCTTCGGTTGACCGTCATAAAGAAGCTAATTAAACAAAAACTACTAAATATACATAATGAGAGAAAAAGGAGAGAATATATATAAAATAAGAAAGAGAAAGAAAATAATATCTAGTTATTACAGGCCAATTGTTTCATAATGTACCAAATATTATCAAAATAAACTCCATCCCCAAAATAAAAATAAGCATTGTCCCCAATGCTTAACAAAATAAAATTAAAAGAGGGGAAAGAGTAAAGAAAACTTCTTATGGCTCCTTGGACATCTCTGTGTCCCTAGTAATGTCACCGCCCTCAGTCTCATCTAACTAGATCTCATCATACTCAGCTGTAGGTGTGACTGGGTTGGTGAACATCTAACACACTGCCTCGGTAGTATCGGCAGCAGAGTTTTGCTCCTCAGATTGGCCAACTAGAGCCACCGATGCTGATGGTGCTGCAGGAACTGGGTCTGAAGTGTGTGGGTCAATCAACATGTCAAAAGGGATTTCTCCTGTTGTAGCAAGCTTGGTCACCTGCCTCCGGATCTTGTCCACTCACTTCTTACTTGCCTAGGACTTTCTCATCTTCTTTACTTCTTTGCCCAGCTCTTCGATCACTGACCCGTGATGTACCAAGGTAGCCATAATGGTGTTCTGGTTCTCTAGGAGTTCTTTAATGTCTCATCAACTATCGAGGGAATCTGAGGTGCCTGAAGACTGTGCTGAAACAGTACTGGATAGGTCAGACAGCTTTACACTGGCTGTATGCATCCAGTTGTTGAGGCTCGCCAATGTCTAGGAGACTCGCAGCGCAGAAAGTGGAGCAGTAGGCATGGGCACCGGCTTCAAAGCCAAAGTGGAGACTATGGCAGGAGCTGTAGAAGGGGCTATGGATGATGGTGAAGGCATAACTACGGCACTAGAGGAAGGCTCGGCCGAAGTAGATGGGACATCAACTCCCTCCGCAACTACCACAGCTGGGTCATCAGATTGGCCTGTGGTGGTAGACGGTTGACATTTTCTCTTCGGGTTGCTAGCATCCATAAGTGAGTACCATGAGAAAGGCTTCTTCGACCGCACCTTTGTATCATAATCCCTCGGTTCTACCCTCGCATCCGTTAGATACTCTGTAATAGTGTTGGGATATGGGTAGGATGAGTCATCTTGCCGAGCAATGACTGAGATGTTGGCCGACATCACGGCACCCATATTGATAGGGTGCCCGGCCATGGTCGAAGCAACTAGAACTGCCAGAGGGATCGGGACATAAGTCTCTTTCTGGCTTGGGTCCAGTATGCTGCAGACAAAGGTTGCCACCCCTTTGCCTCAAAGCTCAGAGTGCTCATGTGAATAGGAACCCCTACTGTGATCCATGGCGGTGGTGGCCCAGTAGCTGCTAAAATCTCTGCTAACCAAGGCCGGGCTTCATCTCCCATTGCATACTTCTCTAAGTATTCCTCCGGCTCGACATCTTTGAAACCCAAGTATGTGTTTAGAGTGGCTTGATCAAATCTCACTTTAAGGTTACGCACTTTGGTTACCTTTGTCCCCTTCTTGATATATGCCATATTAGCGTAGAATTCACGGACAATATATTCCTTGGCATCTACCACACTCTAGGTGAACCACATCCACCCATTGTGTTCCTTGAACTCTCTCAGCGCTGCCGGGTTCTATTTCTCCAAATCCATCAACTGAAATTATCGCTCTAGAGTAAGCGACCTCACTGGCCACCATTGATGGAAGCTGGTGAAGGCGGCCAAACTAGAAAACTAGTCCTCCCAAACCTCTTTCTTCTTCGTTCTTTCAAGGCCGACAACTGTAGCATCTCCCCCTCTGCCATCACCAGGGATGTCCTGAATTGATGTCCCCGATGCCTCAGGGGAAGGTGTAGTAGATGGCTCAGAAGCCTGGCTAGCACTTTCCGAGCCCTCAGAAGTGCTATTAGATGTGGACGACTCGTCCCTGAGTTGATACCTACCCTGGCGACCTTTATTGCACAACCGTCTGCTCTTGTACAGAGGCTTGAGTTTCCCTCTGATGCTTCCCTAGATGGGACATAAGATCTAGTCTCGGAAAGGTCTGCACCTCTCCCTCTGCCTGTTGTAGGTTTTCTTGCGATTGTCTTTTGTAGGCTGAGGGGTAAAGCACTCTTGCCTCGACCCCTGGAAGGTTCACCCCTTCCTTTCGAAGTGTCACCTCTGCCTCTAGATCGAACCATTTTATGTACCAAGCAAAGGCGATTGTTAGTTACAATTCAAGTTCAGACATACAACGAGATATGTAAGGACACACCAGAAGACACAGTGAGGAATACAGTTGAAACATGCTTGCAGGATAAGGATCTGCGGTCCGCACATTTTTCCTTGCAGACGCATATTGGGCCTTGCGGAATGCACAATTCTCTCTTGTGGCCGCAGATGTGAAGTGCGGTCCGCACATTTTTCATTGAGCCCGCAACTCATAAACCAAAAATATGCCAACTCTCTGATGATAGAGAATTGGCTGATGTGCGGTCGCAACCTTATTTCTGCGGTCCGCACAATTTGTCTTGCGGCCGCACATGTGAGTCACAAATTTGTAAATTCTTTGATAATAGGACAAATGCAGTTATGCGGGAGCGATGGGATTTCTGCTGTCAGCACAATTTTCCTTGTGGCCGCAGACCCATTCGTTACTAAAATTGCCCTAGACTCAACTTCTGTGGACCGCACAAATTTCTTGCGGCCGCAAAATTCAAACAATAACGAACAGGCTAGTATGACTAACTAAGTTTTGCAATTGTTTTGTGTAATTTTTGATATGGCAACAACATAAAAGCATGAAAACACGTTTTCCCAGTCCCCATTAAGCAAGTATTAGATAACCCACTTCAGATTTACCCCCACATAGTTGTACTATTGAGTTCTACTGACAAATGACCTTAAACTAATTAAAAAGCTATAAATTAAACTAAAAGTGCAAAAATCTCACAAGGAATTTAAGCATGCCAGGGATGAGTGATCAACAATTGCTAGGCGTGTGGGAAGATGAGTCCCCAAGAAATTTCAATTTTAGTGTTGTGTATGTGCTTAGAGAGGGAAAAGTGTAACAGTAGCCCTAGCCCTCTTATTTATACTCATCGATTTTCTAAGGGAAAAAAGAGCGAGTGCGGCCGCAGAATTTCAGTTGCAGACCGCACTCTGTTACCTTTTGAGCTTAAACCATCATCTTGTCTACGGTCTTCAGAATTTTGTGTGCGAACGCAGATCCTTTGTTGCGGACCGCAAATTTTCTGTTGCGGCCGCAGATCGATAATTTTTCTGACAGACCAACTTCAAAGAGTTGTCATTTTCCATCTTCCATTTGTGTTGTCCGCAAGTTAATTGTGCGGTCCGCACAATGCAGCTGCGGTCCGTAATTCTTTCAACACTTAACCAAATTTCTGTTCACAATTCCTGTAAGGCACACTCAACCCTGTAGCACACTTCAAATCAAGTTAGCACAAAAATAACACCTAGCTACAAAAGAAGAAAAGAAAAGAAAATGAAACATGGGTTGCCTCCCAAGAAGCGCCTGATTTAACGTCGCGACATGATGCAGAATACCATCAGTTGAAATGAATCACCGCCACGATGTGGCCATCTCCAAATTTTCGCAAATAGTGCTTCACCCGGTGACCATTGACTCGGAATATCTCATTGTTTTTGTTCTTCAAGTCCAATGCACCAAAAGGCATCACACCCACAATTTCAAAGGGACCACTCCATTTAGACTTTAGCTTTCCAGGAAACATCCTCAACCTCGAGTTGAACAACAATACGAGATCACCCACCTTGAACTCTTTGTTCCAAATGTATTTGTCATGAAGATATTTCATCTTTTCTTTGTACAAGGACGAACTTGCATAAGCATTATACCGGAACTCATCTAATTCATTCAAATGTGCAACCCTCAAGTTAGCGGCTACATCCCAATCAAGATTCAACTTCTTTAGAGCCCACATGGCTTTGTGCTCAAGTTCCACCGGAAGATGACAAGCTTTGGCAAACACCAACCGGTATGGCGACATTCCGATAGGTATTTTGTAAGTCATCCAATAAGCCTACAATGCATCATCGAGCTTCTTAGACCAATCCTTCTGGTTAGCATTCACTGTTTAGGACAAAATATTTTTTATCTCCCGGTTGGAGACTTCCACTTGACCACTAGCTTGTGGATGATAGGGAGTCGTGACTTTATGAGTAACACCATACTTGCTAAGTAAAGTGTCGAAAACCTTGTTGCAAAAATGTGACACCCCATCGCTTATAATAGCCGATGGAGTACCAAACCTTGTGAAAATATTCTTCTTCAAGAACGCCACAACACTTCCCGCCTCATTGTTAGGTAGAGAAATGACCTCAACCCATTTAGACACATAATCAACCGCGACCAAGATGTAGGTGTTTTAACATGAACTCAAAAATGGACCCATGAAATCAATACCCCACACATCAAAAATATCAATCTCCAAAATGGTAGTGAGGGGCATTTCATTTTTCTTTGAGATTCCACCGGCCCTTTGACATTCATCACATCTTTTCACTAAATCACTTGCATCCTTGTAAAGAGTGGGCCAATAGAAACTGCAACTTAGCAATTTGGTCGTCGTTCTTGCTCCACCATGGTGACCACCATATGGCGAAGAATGACAAGCCCCAAGAATTTCACATTTCGCTTCTTCGGGTACACTTCTTCTAATTACCCCATCCGTACAAATCCGAAAATGGTATGATTCATCCCAATAATAATCTTGACAATCCCGTTTGAGCTTCTTCCTTTGGGTTTAAGAGAACTCATCCGGGATGATACAACACACAAGGAAATTTGCTAGATCCGCGAACCATGGCACCTCCTTCATTGAAATATCTAAGAGTTGCTTATCGGGGAAGGAGTCATTGATTTCAAGGACATCATGCAGCCTCCCCTCCTCCTCCAAACGAGACAACTGGTCCGCCACTTGATTTTCACTCCCTTCTCTATCTTGGATGTCAATATCAAACTCTTTCAACAAAAGAACCTATCTTATCAACCAAGCTTTGGAATCTTTCTTGCTCATAAGATAACGAAGTGCTACATGATCCTTGTGGATAATAACTTTCGCACCCATCAAGTACGGGCAGAACTTCTCAATTGCAAACACAATGGCAAGGAGCTCTTTCTCTATAATGGTATAGTTGACTTGGGCACCATTCATGGTATTACTAGCATAGTAGACCAGATGAAAAATCTTGTTGATTCGTTGCCCCAAAATAGCCCAACTGCTACGTCACTAGCATCACACATGAGTTCAAAGGGGACACTCCAATTTGGAGCAGTGATGATGGGAGTGGTTGTCAACTTGAACTTTAACAATTCAAAGGCTCTCATGCAACAATATTTGAAGTTAAACTTAGCATCTTTCTCAAGAATCTTGCACAACGGGTTCACCACCTTAGAGAAATCTTTGATGAAACGCCGGTAAAACCCTGCATGGCCTAAGAAACTCCGCACACCTTTTACCAAAGTTGGAGGTGGAAGTTTAGAAATCACCTCAATCTTTTCCTTGTCAACTTCAATTCCATTCTTTGAGATTTTGCGGCCAAGAAAAATTCCTTCCTCGACAATGAAATGACACTTCTCCCAATTGAGCACCAAATTCGTTTCTTCATATCTTGCCAACACTTTATCTAAATTTGCAAGACAATCATCAAAAGAATCTCCAACTACCGAGAAGTCATCCTTAAAAACATCAAGGTAGTCCTCCACCATGTCGATGAAGATAGCCATCATACACCTTTGAAAAGTCTCTGGTGCATTGCACAAACCAAATGGCATCCGCTTGAAGGTGAAAGTACCATAGGGACACGTAAAGTTTGTTTTCTCTTGATCCTTCGGAACAATACGGATTTGGTTGTACCCCGAATACCCATCAAGAAAGCAATAGAAACACGGCAGGCCAACCTATCAAGCATTTGGTCTAGGAAGGGAAGTGGAAAATGATCCTTCATTGTGACTTTGTTGAGCTTACGATAGTCCATACACACTCTCCAACCAGTCACCGTTCTTGTAGGAATCAACTCATTCTTGTAATTGGTGACCACCGTCATGCCCCCCTTCTTTGGGACACATTGAACCGGAGAAGTCCACGAACTATCGTAAATGGGGTAGACAACCCCGGCATCCAACCACTTGATAATCTCCTTTTTGATAACTTCTTTCATAGCCTCATTGAGTCTCCTTTGTTGTTGAATAGATGGTTTGTCACCTTCCTCCAAGTTGATCTTATGCTTGCAAAATGCGGGGCTTATCCCCCGAATATCCGCCAATGTCTAGCCAATAGCTTTCTTCCTCTTTTGTAGCACCGCTAATGTCGAATCCACCTGCACGTTAGTCAAACAAAAAGAAAGAATAACTAGTAAAGTAGAACAAGGGCCAAGAAATTCATACCGAAGATGTGGAGGCAATGGCGTCAACTCCAAGGTAGGAGGCTCTTCAATAGAAAGCTTTGTAGGAGGAGTTTTCCTATTTTCAAGATCCAAAGATAGTTTCCGGGGTGTGTAATTGTACGACCCCATTCCTTGCAAAGAGTTCACACATTCCATGAAGCCATCCATCTCATCATCATCAAAGATGAGCAAGACAGCCTCAAACATATCACCAACATTGATTGTGGCACTTGTATCATCAACAATAACGTCAGTCACCAAGTCCACAAAAGAACACACCTCGTTGCTATTTGGTTGCCGCATGGACTTGCACACATGGAATACCACTTTTTCATCTCCCACCTAGAATGGGAGTTCTCTGGCTTCAACATCACAAAGAGCCTTCCCTGTAGCAAGGAAAGATCTTCCAAGAATAATCGGCACCTCAAAATCAACTTCACAATCTAGAATGATAAAATCTACCGGAAGAATGAATTTATCAACACGAACCAAGACATCTTCAATCACTCCCAAAGGTCTCTTCATGGTCTGATCGGCCATTTGCAATCTCATAGAGGTGGGTCTTGGTTTCCCAATTCCCAAGGTCTTGCAAACTGAATAGGTCATCAAATTGATACTCGCCCCAATATCACAAAGAGCTTTAGCAAACTCGGCACTTCCAATTGTACAAGGAATTGTGAAAGCACCAGGATATTTCAACGTAGGAGCCATGGAATGCACAATTGCACTCACTTGATGAGTGACTTTGATAGTTTCAAAATTCATTGACCGCTTCTTTGTCACAAGATCCTTCATAAACTTAGCATAACCGGGAATTTATTCCAAAGTTTTAACTAATTGCACATTGATTGAGAGACTCTTCATCATTTGAATGAACTTTTTGAATTGATTCTCGCCATTTTGTTTGGAAAGTCTTTGAGGGTATGGAGGTTTAGGCTTAGGCAATGGTGCCTTAGCCTTTTACACTACCGGCTCCGGTATGTCAATAATGTGATCCCTAGATGGGTTCACCTCCTCTTGAGTCTCTTCCACACTACCATCAATATCAATCCAAACCTCATCATTTTCTTGCACCACATTTTTCGGGACCTCTTCTTCTTGTTCCACTTGCTCACCATCCACAAGTTACTTTTGACTTGAGGCGGGTGCATTCCTACCTCTTCCACTTCTTGTAGTAACGGTCATGGCATGCCCCGTGTTATTTCCTCCCTTTGGGTTTACCACCTTGTAAATTGGTAGTGCCCCCCTTAGGACGAGAATATAGACCTTGAGAGATTTTCCCCATTTGCACTTATAAGTTGCGGATCGATGTGTTGTGTGAGGCAAGTTGGCCATCCGAATCGGTATTCTTTTCCATCATTTGCTTGAACATGTTCTAAATATGCCCTGTCTCATTAGTTGAAGAACTAGGACCATGGGAAGGATAAGGAGGTGGGTTGTTCGGTTGCTGATACATTGGA
Organism: Nicotiana tomentosiformis; assembly: GCF_000390325.3. Lineage (NCBI taxonomy): Eukaryota > Viridiplantae > Streptophyta > Magnoliopsida > Solanales > Solanaceae > Nicotiana > Nicotiana tomentosiformis. The sequence goes on from NC_090823.1 coordinate 43,454,170, forward strand.
GGCCTTTGAAAACCCGACACCTGATTGTTACTCCTCCAACTTCCTTAATTATTGCCACTCCAATTTCCTTGATTATTGTTGTTATGCCAATCCCTTTGATTGTTTCCACCACTCCAATTTCCTTGGTTGTTGGAATTCCATTTTCCTTGATTGTTTTGAGGTCGCCATTGTTGTTAGTTTGGGCCTTGGAAGTTGTTACGTTGCCCTTGAAAGTTGTTCACATATTGCACCTCCTCTTCTTGTTCATTGTAAGAATCATCTTGATCAAAACCACTATACTCTTGCACAAAATTGTCCTCTCGATGTTGCACTTGTGGACCCTTGGTTCTCCTCTTGTAAAGTATCACGTTCACTCCCTCCATGGCATCGACTTGCTTATGATTTTGCACTTGTTGAAGTTGAGCCTATTCTAGTTGATTCATGGTGGTAGTCAATTCGGTTATGGCTTGCCCATAGTCATGCAACCCTTTGTGAAGGTGGATCACATTGTGATCTCCTTGTGGAACATTAGCCCAGTCATGAAGTTCCCACCGGTAAATTGATTCACTACACATTGGTTGGTTGTGTTGATCCCACAATAGAAAGTTTGTTGAATTATATTCTCCGTCATATCGTTGTTGGGACATTCCTTAACCATTGTTTGATAGCGTTCCCATATTTCGTGTAGTGGTTCATGTGGCTCTTGCTTAAATGCCAAAATCTCATCCCGAAGTGTAGCCATGTGCCCCGGAGAGAAGAACGCAGAAATAAACTTTTCCGCCAATGCATCCCAAGTGTGAATGGAATGGTATGGAAATCGTTCCAACCAAGCTTTTCCCCGTAGAAATAAGGGAAAAAGCCTTAGCCTCAATGTATCCTCGGAGACGTTTGTTTGTTTTCTCCCCCAACAAGTGTCCATAAACCCCTTCAAATGTTTGTATGCATTTTGACTTGGAGCACCAGTGAAGAAATCTCGTTGCTCTAGCAATGTGAGCATCACGTTGGTGATTTGAATGTTTCCTGCCCTAATACGGGGAGTGACTATTGCACTTACATATCCTTCCTTGGGTAACACCCGGTGTGGAGCCGCTTGTGATAGAGGTGGGGGTGGAACGGGCGCATTGTCATGAGGCACTCGGCCTCCTCTATTTGCTAGAGGTTCAAGAGGAACCTCATCCACTTGGTCATCCTCAACATCTACATCCCCCAAAGAAATATTTTTGAGCTCATTGTTTGCCATGGTTGTACCTACGATTTCTAAAACAAGTTAGTAACACGAAAGGAAAAGAAACTACAAAAACACACCCAAATATATAGCTAACACCGTTTTTAACTCCCCATCAACGGCACCAAAAATTGATCGCGTCCAAATGCACACCTCACTAAAGATAAGTAACGGTCGTTTGCAATAATAAAACCCAACTAAGAGTCAGGGTCGAATCCACAAGGAGCTAAGATGAGAGGGGATTGAATTATCCAAAGTTGCACTTCCACAAAAAGATTGATTTTCTATTTCTAATTTTACTCTATTGATTGCAAAATAAAGAAAGAAGACTGGAGATAATTATTTTTGAGGTTTTTCCAAAGTGATAAAAAGTCTATGGTTGTGGCCATTACCTAGGTGTTCGCCTAATGGGATAAAGACTTTAATGTTTGTTTTGTTGACTAGGGTATATTATAGTTATCAACACTAAATTACCCACTCAATACCTCTCGGTCAGAGAGTGGTTTTTCCCAATTTGGCTTTCTCAAGACCACATGGGTATCACGCAAAACAATTGATAAAAGCTCAAGTCGGGTTATTACTATATCTAGGTTGAACCCTTTAATTGGGTTAATCAATCTCTCAATTGACCCAATTCCTTGTTAGCTAAGTTGTCCTAGACTAGGTCTCTCTTTCTCAAGAAGAGACTAAGTCAAATAGGCATGAACTAATATTTGCAACCATTAATTCCACAATTAAAGCATTAACTAAGCTAAATAATAAACACCCAATCATAAACAAGCACTAAATTAGATACCCATAAGGTTTACACACTAGGGTTGGGTCACAACCCTAGTGAAAATCTAGCTACTAAAACTTGGGTTTGATGAAAATAGAGAAGAAAAACTAATTAAACTCATAATGACAACTTAAAATGATTAAATCTATTATAAAATATACCAAAGAAAAGTAAACTTCAAAATATGGCAAAGAAAAATGGTTACAGTAATTGCAGAGGTACAAACTTGACCTAATTTTGTGAAACTCGTTTATTTATACAAGGCTGAAAATCTAGGACAAAAATACCCCTCAGGAGGTTATGCGGCCGCACAATTCCATCAGCGGTCCGCAGATTTCTACATCTGATAAGAGCTGGAGTTCTGCGGCCGCACAATTCTCAACTGTGTCCGCGAAGCAACTTTTATGCGATCCGCAGATTTAGAACTGCGGCCGCAAGACAATCATCTGCGGTCTGCAATGTTAGGGTTGCGGCCGCAAGGCAATATTCTGCGTCCGCACAAATGTTATGCGGTCTGCAATTCACTGAGGTTCTGTACTTGGTAATTTGCATACTCTCTGATCTTGACTCCTAGCCCAGCTTTTGCAGTCACACATTTCTTGTGCGGTCCGTAATTTGCACAATTGTCTGTAGATTTTTCCTTCTTTGCTTACGGCCGCAGATGGAATTTTGTGGTCCGTAATTTCTTCTGCGGCCGCAGAATTCCTTCTTCGGACCGCACATTTTGTGCTTTTGTGCCTTTTATTGCCTTGTGCCTAGACTGCTCCTTTTTGAGTCAGATTTTATCTCGGGAGCCCAACTTCCAGTATTCCTACAATTTTGCACAATTTTATTAGTTTCGGGCACACAATTCAATAATTTTAGACTAAAACAAAAGTTAAAAGGCGGTAATAAGTAGTCAAAATCCCCACTTATCACCCCCTCATCCCAAATGACCCCCACTCCCCAATCCCCCCTAAGTTTCTTTTACACTTTATGTTGTTATGGTGGGTGGTCCTTAGGTAAATATTGGTTGTTGAAATTGGTTGTGAATTTGTCTATGAAGTAGTAAACTACAAGTCCCTCTACTTCGTTTAAAATTTGGGAGGGTCACCTTGTTCCACCATTGTTGAATAAAGAGAAATAAAATTGATGCCCACCATGTGTTTGATATAATGCATGAAAGAGTAAATTATGCACCGGTGAAGTATGAGTAGTTGAGTGTCGTCGTATGTGATGTTGGGCAAAATGTGGGGTGTTTTGGGGTGGTTTTACATAATCTGAAGCTCGTTTTCCATGTTCACCATACAATAATCACACTACTCACACCTTGTATCATGTGTAATGTATCTTGTAGCCTCTTGTTAGAAGTAGTTAGTGTATTATACTAGTTGTAGTAACTTGGACTCAAGTATTGCTTGCTTGCACTACGACTAAGTCATGGCCATGTTTGACTACTTGAATTGTGTGGCATGGGGAAGTCTTGAGTACCCATCGCCTGGTGGTACAACCTTTTTTCACTATTGAACCACTATTGTGAGTAGATTATAAAGAGCCTTCAGTTTTTAGTGTGGGGTCATATTTGACCCTCACGATGACCTTGGGCGAATTTCTTGATTTATTCTCACATTCATGTTTATCGTGTACAGGTTGCTATGGCCCATGACAGTGCTACCAAGAGAAAAGGAGTGGGGAAGTCCTCTACTACTGCTCCCCCTCCCAAAAAATGCAAGCAGTGAAGGTTCATCCCGGCAAGCTAAAGGGAAGCAGGTTGCTAGCGGGTCGAAGAAGGCACCATCTGGACCAAGGCCTCATTTGGATCTAGTTCGTGAGGATGCCATCCAATGGCATAATAACTTAGTGCCATATGGGCGATACATCTCCGAAATAAGGATTAATGTGAAGACTCTGGAAAAGAACTTCCCTGATGTGCTTGCCCGGTTAAGAGAAATGAAGATGGATAAGTTCCTAGAGTGCCCGGGCAATGCAAATTTGAGCATGGTGCGAGAACTTTATGCAAATTGGAATGGGGACTTATTCAAGTCATGGGTCCACGGAAGGAGGTGCCAATGGATTTTCCTTATGCGAATTTTTTGGAGTTGATAGCTCTAACCCACGGAGGCTGCAAAAGTTTGTCAAATGCCCAAGCTACTCGGCGATATGTCACAGTCTTTGTGGTGTCGATTCTAATGCAAAGTGGATAAGGAATAAGGGGGATGCCCATCTTGAGATGATCCGCTTTGACTTCAATAAGACTGCCAAGGTGTGGCAAAACTTCGTGCAGGCTAGATTGATGCCGGTTGAGCACAATAGTGAATGCACTCGAGCACGTGTGTTTGACTAGTTCTGGATTGATGGGCATTGGATTGAGGTGTTAGAGAGGCGTTGGAGCCGGTTATGGAACTTCAGAGTGAGGTAAATCTTCTGTCTTACTTTGTGAGGAGGAAACTACCCCGTAGGTATCAAATTGTTATGTGCTACTAGTTGTGGGTGCTACGTACGTACGAGGTGACGAGAGTCCGTACGTAGCCAAAGCATGTTTATGTCCGGGTAGACTTAGGACTTTATCATGTAATATTTGAATTATTTGAACTCAATTTGCTAGCTTAATTAATTGAATTTATAATCGAAATTGATTTGGGAATATATTGGGCTAAGCTTTATCACCTTGAGTTGTTTGGCAAGATATTTGATAAACGGTAAAGGTTATATTTACTTTATGCTCATGTACCTGTGTTGTAAGCACGTGACTCGTAACTCGATAAGTTTCTTCCTTTCCTGTGGATCGGGCTGAATGCCTTGGCAGTATATTGAGATGCATCTCTAGTACACATCGGTCGACTCTTGGCAGTGTACAAACCACTCTAGATCGAGCCGTACGACCTCGTTATAATCGTGCGTAACACCGCTAGTAGTCTGAATATTTCGTGAGATGCCCCTTTTATTAGGACCTCCGCATAATTAACGTCTCTCCTATTGCTTTTTCGGATTGATGTAATCACTTGACTTAACTAATTTGTTAATTAGCAGGGTTTATTATGCTCGCGAAGTTCTTTTAAAACATCGCTCGCCTATTCAAGCTAGCCTAAGACTATATGTCTATAGAATCAAACTTGACAAGAACGCATGTATATTTCCTACAAAAATAACCAAGTAAGGCAACTAGAATATGTCTATCCTAATCACGAATCAATTCTTCGATGCCCAGATTCAAGAACTTACTCTATCCAATCCTATATGCAATTTATAATTCTCACTTTTGACATCAACTATAAATTCATAGATATTACTCTATTTTTAGCTACACAATAGAATAATTAAGTGTAGGATTGAATAAACAAAATAATATGATAAAATCAAGAAAAACGATCAACCGTCAATTTATAATAGTCAAGAAAGACCCATAACCCAGAATAATAATGTTCTTAGCCACTAATGTTCATAACAATCATCAAAATATTGTTTCCAAACAAAAAAGCTATGAATACTAGAAGAAGAATGGAAGAAATAATGAATTTTGTGCTCCCGAGTGTTTTGCATTTTTGTTCCTCTCTCCAAGTTGCGTCCCCCCTTTGCCAAAATAGGTTTAGGATTACTTTTATATGAGTTAGGGGCATCTTGGGGTCTAAATAACCGAGTCTCGGGCGAACTAGGACAAATTCACGTCACCAGCACCCAGGGTAGCGTGGAGCGCTAGCCCTAGCGCTGGACATTTGGAGGATTCTATTTTGTGTGCCACAGGTAGCGCCCCACGCTGCCTGTGGTGCTACATTGTGGCGTTTTCCCTTTTCTTCCCCTTTTCGCTTCAATTCGGGCACATTCGTCCCAAATTGCCTCCGGATGATTCCTTGACATAAAAATACCACTAATTAGCACAAATTATTACATTACACATCTGAAATCTACGAAACATGAGTAAAATGCGTGGAAATATGCATATAAATATACATACTTTAAGCCGAATATCAACACCCCACACTTAAATGCTTGCTCGTCCTTAAGCAATAAACTATAACTACACCCCAACACCGTACATATCAATAAGGGATGAGCAATTTAATTTTTTCCAAGCATGAACACACAAATTTTACATTCTTCCCATTTTTAAACATGCCCAAGTATACACAATGCAATTCAACTAATTCAAACAACCTACCCATAACCACCCTACCTCAAGAGCCGACTTGTTACCACTAAGCACCCTCAACTCGCACGCTCACCAACTTGAGAAGTTTACACATTACCAATCCGTCATGAGATCAAGTGCCCTCACCACAAACAACAGAGTAAATATAGAAATAGTCCACACGTTTAGATATGCCATTGAACATAAATTAAGGACATCACACAATTGAACAAATTTTGCTCACTCTCATAGAGAATTTCATGTGCATCCCGTGGTCGTACCATAATCTTGCCCGTAGTGTACATATCTACTAATCTAAGCTAGCTAAGTCTAGGATCAATTAAGACTTTATGGGTTGTAATGTAGGCTAAGGAACGGGTAGGATACATTTAGGAATAGTAAGCAATCTGCTTCCCTTTAGCTTGTCGGGATGAACCTTCACACTACTTGTATTTTTGGGGAGCGGGATCAGTAGTAGAGGATTTATCCACTCCTTTTCTCTTGGTAGCACTGTCACGAGCCATAGCAACCTACACACAATAAACATGAATGTGAGAATGAATCAAGAAATTCTCCCAAGGTCATCGTGAGGGTCAAATATAACCCCACACTTAAAACTGAATGCTCTATATAATCTACTCACAATAGTGGTTCAATAGTGCAATAATGTTTCACCACAAGGTGATGGGTACTTAAGACTTTCCCATGCCATACAATTCAAGTACTCCAACATGGCCATGACTTAGCCGTAGTGCAAGCAAGCAATACTTGAGTCCAACTTTTGCAGCCTCTGTGGGTTAAGGCTATCAACTCCAAAAACTTCTCATAAGGAACATCCATTGGCACCTCCTTTCCGCGGACCCATGACTTGAACAAGTGCCCATTCCAATTTGCATAAAGTTCTCGCACCAGTCTCAAATTTGCATGGCCCGGGCACTATAAGAACTTATCCATCTTCATTTCTCTTAATCGGGCAAGCACATCAGGGAAGTTCTTTTCCAGAGTCTTCACATTAATCCCTATTTGGAGATGTATCGCCCACATGGCATAAATTTATTATGCCATTGGATGGCATCCTCACGAACTAGATCCAAATGAGGCCTTGGTACCGATGGTGCCTTCTTCGACCCATCTCATTGAATTCTTTCTAAGTGTTTGTTTGCTCTACTTGTGATCTCATTTTCTTACTTGCTCATTAGTTCATAGTAATTTAGTTTCAAAAATCACAATCATCTTCTTCACACTCACTTGAGCATTAAATTTATAAATAGATTGGATTGGACAATAGTTGATCATAAACCCTCGTGGGAAGGATACTTTCTTGTCACTTTATTACTTGTCGACCACGTATACTTGCGTGTGCGTTTAGACCCAACATACGGATATGGAAATATTGAGAAAAATCTGGCCAGTGTTTGTTATGGATTTTGCATTTCATCTTTACTTGTAATTTCTGAGGTTTATTACCTGATTGATTGTATATCATCTTTATATGATGTATCGTTAATTGAGTAGATTACTTGAGTAATTGTGCATACATTGATGATTCTTCCTATGCTTTATGACTTGATAATATATAGTGTTCTGTACTTGTTGAATTTATGAAACTGTACAAGTTATAGCAAGTATCATTTCTAATTCTTGCTGATTTTACCTCGCCGGGATTAGTTATGATACTTATTGAGTAAGTGGGATCAGTTGTACTCATGCTACACTCTACACATAATTGTGCAGATCCAGGTGTTGGACCCAGTCATCAGTAGCGGAGTTTCTTGTTGAGCTGATCATCGAGAGACGAGGTAGAACTGCATTCTCGATCAGTCTTGGTGTCTCTTTTATTATGTACTATTGTCTTTATTTCAGACAGTAATGTATTTGGCCATTTCAGACTTGTATTTCCGTATTAGAGCTCATGACTCTATATTTTCCAATTCTGGGGGATTTTATCATGTACTGCTATTATCATGCTATGTTATGGTTTTAGACTTATGTTGATTCTATCATTTTTGTTATCTTGGTTCATTATGGTTATATCCGGCTTTCCTAGCAATGTGTTAGGTGCCATCACGATGGATTGGAATTTTGGGTCGTGACATCCTCGTATGTTTCTCTCTTGATGACATACACGTTGTATGAGAAAAACTGATCGGCATTTAGTTTTTACATCTCTTCTCTATTTGCAAACACCTTGGGTGTATACATGATTTTATTGCATATCTTCTCTATATGCTAGTTTTGGAACATGTACATGCCTCTTTATGCATATTCTCTCTATATGATGTTTGATTGGAAAGTGAAGGAATGATACATATCTTCTTTATATGTTAACCTGTGCACATTGACTTGATTTATGCATATTTTACTCTATATGAAAATGTTGATGATTCATTGGTGATAAAGGCATATCTTCTCTATATGCTGAGTTGTTAAACTGTTATAAGACTTGGTACCTTTGCTGTGTACTTGTATATTTGTGAAGTAAGCAGGTTGTTAAGTGAGTATCATTGATAATTCTTGCCACTACTACCTCGCCAAAGTTAGTTCTGATCCTTACAGAGTACATGGGGTCGATTGTACTCATATTACACTTTGAATTTAATTGTACAGATTCACGAGTTGGACCTAGTCGACTTTTATGAGCTGGGCTGATTGTTGTGGAGATCGAGGTAGAGCTACTTCCTCATGGCGTCCCTAGCGTTTCTTCCTATTTCCTTTTACTGTTGTTGTTGTTGTGTTTTTTTCTCATATAGTATTTATGTATTACAGACTTATATTCGTGCTGTAGAGCTCATAACCCAGTGTTACTAGTTGTAGGGAGTTGTATTATGATTTGACATTATCTATGGTTATTTTTCTTTGAGACTTATCTATTATGTAATTCGTTATCATGTTTCATTATTTTTTTAATAACTAGTTTGTCTAGCAAGTGGGTTAGGTTCCACCACGACCGGTGGTGGTTTTAGGTCGTCACATATAGACAAAATATGGCTAAATCAACCCTCAAGATTGGTGTCACAGCATCATGAACATCTAATAAATAGAGTACTACATTGTCTCAAAGTGCAAACTACTGCTTAGAGCAAGAAACAGGAACACAAGATAAAAGGGGACTTCATAAGCTGCAACTCCAAGCACAATAGCTCACCATGAACTCTCTATGATATTAGCAACAAAGCGGGATCCTTAGTACCACTAGTACTAGGCTCAATATCTGCAAAAGAATATATATATAAGTGTAGTATGAGTACAAATATCAGTGCGAACTTAGTAAGTGTAAAGTCTAACCCCAACGAAGTAGTGACAAGGTTTGACAAAACAAATACTCAGTTTATATAACCTGAACAATTCATAAGCAAATATAGTAGCAAAGAAACAACCAAGTGAATGGAGAATATAGATAATAAGGTGCACAGTCAAAGTAGAAGATAATATGCCTACTTTCTTAGATAACATGACCGAGAGCATAAAACCATGCACCAAATCCACATACAAAAGTGGTATGTATCGTGTAGCACTTAAAATAATGCTTATACAGGAGTCTATATTATCTATGCATGATAAAGACTCGAACTTTACATCAACCGACACCGTCCAAGTGTCTAACAAACATGTGCACACACGTCCTAAGGAAACACGGGTAATCACGTGACTCCAGAGGGATTCCAAATCTATGTGCCATATAAAATATCAATATTGCAATAATCAGTGATACACCCACACGGAATAAACTATAACAATCACACGAAATATTCTATCGTGCCATAACCTTAGTCTAGATAAGAGAATCATATCCAGGGATGTATGCATATGTACAAGCAATAGATATGTGTTATGCATATGGACAAGAGAGATACAAATGCAGGGGTGTATGCATGTTTATAATGTATGACTATAGCTACAACATGTAATCTAATATACAAATATCCCATCATGTCCAAATAAGTTATCAAAAGCCTAGGAATGATCTCCAATGTGAATAAGAAAACACAAATAATCATACAAACAAATAAAGCATATCATAAGTAAAACATGTATCAAATAAGTCATGAAGAAGCCTAAATCTACCCTAAGCATGGAAGAACCTCAGTATCAATATATACGTTCGTCACCTCGGATATATATCACCTAAACACATAGCATGTAGCACATAAGTCTATTTTTGAAAAAGGTCCTTCAAGTCGAGATTAGCCAAGATACGTACGTTCTCCAAGATAAGCTTCAACCTTCAAGAACACCTTTTCCTTTCTATATGTCATCCAAACATCCACAATCTAGGCAAAGAATGTTCAATGAGGTCAAATAATGCTATAGGAATCAATACCATAAGGAAAAGTTTAATCTTTATCATAATCTCAAAAGTCAACTCAAAACCATACCCGAGCCCTCATGGAAAAACACCAAAACCAAAGTCAAATCCCATTGACCCATAATCCTATGAGTCAAATTCTACGCTTAAGTTTCTAATCTAAAGTCACTAGGCATTCAAATCACCATTTATGTGATTCTAGGTTTACTCCAAAAATACTTGTTGATTTCACCTTAATTCTTATTTATATAATGAAATTGATGATAGATTCATGATATAATAATAGATGCAAATTAGAATCACTTTCCCAACATGTTTTATGAAGATCTTGATGAAAATCCAAAAAGCTTGGGCTCCCAAGATTCATCAATGAGAAAATATGCCAAAAACATAAAATGGGGGCTATATATACTAAGGGCCAAAGCTATAGAAATATGCAAGACAATTAGCCTTCCGCATCACCCCATGCGTCGCGAGTCGCATGGCGGTAGGCCAGCAGTCTGCAACTTATCTCAGCTTTTTCCCTTTTGGCTCCTCCGGTACCCTGAAACTCACCCAAGCCCTGCGTGACCCCTATAAACCATCTCAACTATTCTATATATATTATACGAACTAGTCTAAGGGCTCAAAATACATATGGAAATATTACAACTAAGAATAAAGGTCCAAACCAAACCCATGAGCTCTTTTAAGATCTTCAAGTTTCAACTTTCATAAAAGAGTGCGAAATCACACCCAAGCCCCTCAAACGCAAAATCGAGAATATGTACACGTCTGAGATCATCATACGAACCTATTGGATTCTTCAACCATAAATCTAAGCTTATTGAATCACAATGTTGAATTTGGTCAACTCTGTGCTCTTTAGGCTCCTAGTTAGAGTTAAAGTGTTCTAAAATGCTCTTGAATCTCTTGGAACCCATTCCACCCATACTCACAAGTCATAAATCACCAAATAAACCTTCGAGAAGTCTAAAATAGGGGAAAGGGTTCTATAACTCAAAAGGATCAATTGGGTCGTTACATGCCTATAACATAATACTAGTATGAATAAGATGCTCAAGTAGTCATACAAAAAGTAAATCAACTAAAACAAGTAAAGCATGTGAAGTTTATTCTTCTACCCAAGGATAAAAGCACATGGAATCTACATATACACTCCTCACCTTACATATACATTAACCGCAAACATGTGGCTCGTAGCAAATAAGACAATTTGGGAAAATTTCCCTCATTGAAGTCAAAGTCTCAACTTTCCAAGCAAGCACTACAACTAAAGAATACCACTGCCTTGGTCCAAATCCACCAAACGACCTTGACCTAGAGTGTTCAAGGATGTCAAAAAGAGATATTGGATTCATTCGATCAATAACTAAGGATAGGTGAAAAGTCAACTCAAAGTCAAACCTAAGTCTACATGGTCAAACTCGAAAATCAAAGTCAACTATCATTGACTCATAATCTCACGAGTCCAATCAATGATTAGATTTCAAATCTACGGTCCTTTAGGCATTCAAATTAATATTTATGTATTTCTATATTTTTTTTCCAAAATTTCACTTAATTTCACCTTCCATCTATGTCTTTAAGCTAAAATCGATGATAGATTCATGATGTAAACATAGATTCAGTTTAGAATAACTTACCCCTACGTTTCTTGATCAAATCCACAATAACCGGGCTATGAAGATCAAAACATGGTAAAATAAGTCTAAAACACAAAATGGGGGGTTATTTATACAAAAAGCTGAAGCAGCAAAATTTTGGCCTGGTGCATTGAGCCATGCATCGTGTCTTACAGTGCACCAGTGTTTTGTTTATGTGATTTTGTTGGTTTTCCCTGAAAAACCTCCTCCGAATACCCCATAACCCAGCCTCGCCCCTCGGGACTCCTCCATGTCATCCCAAAAAGTTCAAGTACTCTGTGAACTTATCCAAAGGCATGAAATACAAAACAAAATGCTACAAATCAAAATGATAAATTACTTCAACTTAAGGAATCCTTAAGCTCCAAATTTCTAATGTAATAATGCCGAAATGCCACCGAGCCCCTTGGCTCCTAATCCAACCATACGTACAAGTCCTAATACTTCATATAACCTTATGTGAAGCTTCAAAACATAGAACAACGCGATATTTCTAGAATTAAGGGGTAAGGATGCTACTTAAGCCTTTTAACCTTTCAAATAGCAAGATATGGTTCCAAATATCCCCTAGCCATTCGGGGTCCAAACCACCGATACACTCAAGTCATAAAATACAAAACAAATATAAGGTGTCTTTCAAATTAGGAAAGGATACACTAACACTCAAAAATATCCGTTGGGTCGTCACGTTCTCCGCCTCTTAAATAAATATTCGTCTTTGAATGGGTCTAGAGATGTACATGTCTAACCCGGTCTACCAAGTATCCTCCTTCCTCGAGTGACCTTCAAAAAGCACTATTACCAAAGCGGTCTAATTTGACCTTAGCTTACAGACTTATCTATCAAGAATAGCCAAAACTTATTCTTTATAGACAAATTCTCATTCAATGGCAATGTGTTGAAGTCCAATACATGTGATTTTTCCTCATTGTACCTTCAAACCATAGAAAGATAAAATACCAAATGCACGTCCGATAGGTTAAGAGGCAAGGCAAACCTATAAGCCACCTCACTGACTCTCTCCAAAACCTCAAACAGGGCAATAAGCCTCAAACTAAATTCGCCCTTCTTCCCAAACCTCATCACACCTTTTACAAAAGAAACCTTCAAAAGTATCTTCTTACTCTCCATGAACACAAAATCAAGAATTATCCCGTTTGCATAACTTTTATGCCTACTCTGAGCTGTGCGAAGTCGCTTCTGAATCAACTTGAGCTTTTTCAAGGCATAATGAACCAGATCTATACCCAATAACCTAGACTCACTAAGCTCAAACCAACCAATAGGAAAATGACACGGCCTACCATATGAAGCATCATAGAACACCATATGAATGTTGGACTAATAACTATTACTGTATGCAAACTCTTCCAAAGGCAAGAACTGATACCAATAGTCTCCAAAGTTAATCATACATTCCCTCAACACATCCTCAAGAATCTGAACAGTCCGCTCGAACTGACCATCGATTTTATGGGTAAAATGTTATACTAAGATCAACCTGTGTATCTAACTCACACTATACAACACTCCAAAAGTGAGATGTGAAATGAGTACACCGTTTAGAAAAGGAATAAATAGGCACCCTATGGAAGTCATCCTATGGAAATGAATTATCTCTCAGATATAAGTCTATGCCAACTTCTCCGACGAGTGAGTAGTAAAGAGCAGTATGAAGTGTGTAGACTTAATCAATCTATCAACAATGATCCAAACTAAATATAACTTCCTAAAGGTATGAGGTAAGCCTACCATAAATTCCATAGTAATACGCTCCACTTCCACTTTGTTATAACCATCTTCTAGGTCAAACCACCTGTTTTTGATGCTCATACTTGGCCTGTTGTAACGACCTTACCAGTCATTTGAGTATTAGAACCTCATTCTCCTATTTGATATTTTCTATAGTTTCATTTGATATTTTTTTACTTGCGGGATGGTTGATTTTGTTGCGCGAAGGTTTGGGAGTGCTTTGGAACACTTAGTTCTATTTTGGAAGCCTTAAGTTGTAAGAGTTAACCAAGGTTTTACTTTTGAGTAAATGTCCCAGGATTGGTAATTTGAAGGTTTCAATAGGTTAGTATGATGATTTTATACTTGGGTATATATTCCTATTTGGATTTGGGGTGTTCCTAGAAGGATTCAATGCCATTTGTCGAAAGTTGGCAATTTGAAGAATATAAGAGTTCATACGTTTAACCAAGAATTGACTTTGACATTATTAGACACTGATTGATATTTCGAGACTTTGGATAGGTCTATATAGTTGAATTGAACCTGTGTGCAAAGTTTGGAATTAATCCAAAGTGTCTAAGGGTCAGACAATCTTTTGAAACAATAAAGATTTAAGAACTTTAGAGTATTTCTATTCGGTTAGCCTCGATTCATTGTTGTGATCTTTCCATGGATATTTTGAAACTTTGGACAAGTCCATATAGGGTATTTGGACATGAAGGAATGATTGTATGGAGTCTCGAGGGATTGGGGTGAGTTTCGACGCAGTTGGAGAAAGTTCTAGAAGAATTGAGTTGCTGAAACAAAGCTTTGTACTGACTTCAATAGCTCATTTCTCTCAATATATAAAGAATTTAGGGATGAGGTTTTGATTATATTGTATCTCTTTGAGTTAGTTTCTGGTGGTTCAATTCGTTCATCATTTTGACTTTTATACATGGATTTATGGCCATTTTACTGAAGGGTGTTTGTGCTGTCTTGAGTCCTAGATCATTCTACGATGGATCTGCAGCCCACATTCCATTTTTGCGGCCGCAGACCTATTCTGCGAGCACCTGGGCACATTTTTTATATCAACTTTTCGGAGCTATTTAAGGATGAGTTTGTGATTTTTATTTCATTCCCTAACTTTTGGAGGTCATTTTGAGAAGTTTAAGGCTAGTGTTTCACTTACAAACTTGGGGTAAGTGATTCTAATATAAATTTATGATTTATACATGAATTTATCACTAGATAAAATATCAAAATATGGATTTTAACAAGAGAAATTAAGGATTGTTGAGACCTAGAGCTAGAATCACCCAAATTGAGTTTTGAGTGTTCAAATGGACTCCAAATTAAAATCTAAGCACATATTTAGAATTGTGAGGTTATGGGTCAATGGAACTACCCCTAAGCTCGGGTTTGACTTTGTGGGCTTGCATTGACCTTTATTGACTTTCTGAGATTTGATTAAAGATAAAATCTTTATTATTTAGGGGTTTGACTCATTAAAGTAATATTTGACTAGATTCGAGTTATTTGGTGGTGAATTTGAAAGGAAAATCGGTTTTAGAAGTTTGAAGGTGTTCTTGGAAAAAGCTAAGTCTCTTGTCTATCCTTGTAAGAGGAAATTCTCCCCATACGTGATCTATTTTCTACGTGTTGCTTGATTTGGGAGTTACGTATATGCAAGATAATGAGCGTATATGTGTTAGCAAGGTTATGACTATGGCTATGTAGAATTAGGCTTGTAGTATACCTTATTTGGACTGTGAATTATTCATTCATGTTTTCCTTGATTCCATGACTATGTGGTGTCTCGTAACTATGATTAGAAACTATGCTTAGGGTTATGGTTGTTGATTTGGGCATGAAGGACTTCTTTCATCATGTTGAACTTTCTCATTAGCCATAGTGATACACTTGCTTTATTTCATTTATTATTTATTTGCTAATTGGGTTATTTTACTCATGTTAGATATCATGATTAGACTTATGAACGTTGAACAAGTATATCGAACTATAATGAAAAGTTGAATTATATGATTAGCCGTAGCCATATCTTATCCATGTGAACATTCATCCGTATTTTGATTAATATGTCATGTGCATCGTAATTATATTATTTTTACGCATATGTATGAGTTTGGAGAGTTGGATATGAGTAAAGTTGAGGATTTTGGCACTAAGGACACTGTGAGCGAATATTGATTATTCATCATTGATTGTTATGTGATTGATGCTTAGATATGGATCCGTCCCTCCGGAGTCAGGTGATTACCCATGTTACTTTGGGCCTTGTGAGCGTAGGCACCGAAATTGGTGCTTGGTTTGGACACATGGACTGTGTTAGGCACATAGATTGTGATGTGAGGTATTGAGAGTGGCCTCTAAGCATGCATATACATCTTAGACTCATGTAGTAGCTCTTATATAACTGTTGATTGATACATATCATGTTTTATGCGAGAACTGGAATATTTGACTTCGTATTTGATTTAATCTGAAAAGCATTCCTAAATTCCATATTTGTAGTATCCTTATATTTTGTATATATTTGGAGATACTATGTATTATTTCATATTTTATTTATGTTGGCGCTTGATATTTGGGTTGTTAATAAGTTTTGGTGTCGACTCCTCTCCACTAGTTCTTCGAGGCTAGACTTGATACTTACCGAGTGCATTGTTTCATATTCATACTATACTTCTGCATATTTTGTGCAAATTCTGAGATAGGTACTAGTGGTACCCATTCAGCAGTGTAGGAGCTTACTTGGAGACTTCGTGGTGAGCTGCCTTATTTGATCCGATCCACAACACATGGAGTCCTCCCTTCCCTACTTATCTATCCCTGCCTATTATTTCATTCAAAAAAATGTTGTTGTTTAGTTGAGAAAGTATACTCTTGTTAGATGCTCGCGATGATGTGACACTGGATTTTGGGAGATTGTGAGATAGTTGTGGTCATGTTTAGATTTCTATCTTGGACTTATGTGTTTATGATGTTGATTTGCGACATATTCCCCTTTCTTATTTATGTCATGATTGTGTTAATGACATAATAATCTGCTTTTATAATTGTTGTTGAGTGTTGTCTTGCCTAGAAAACGAGTTAGGCGCTATCACAATCTTTGGTTGGTTTTTGGGTCATGACAGGTTGGTATCTGAGCAATAGGTTATAAGGGTCACACAAGTCACGAGTATGCGTAGTAGAGTCTTTTGTATCAGCTAAGGACATTAGTATCTATTTGTGTGGGCTATACGACTTTAGGAACTTTCCACTTTCTTAATTCCTTATCGTGTGTCGATTATGGTCCAAGTCTAAATATTGCTATTCTACACTCTCACATATGGTGAGAATGCGTGCTTTAGCAGCAACAACATGCCTACTCCTTTCTCCCATTTTCGTCATGCTGTCCCAACACACATCTGAAGGCATTATCTACGACTGACAAATATAGTAACAATGGTTTGACGGGATCGGGGGGGAACCAGCACGATTGGATTTGAGCAATATTCCTTAATTCGGTTGAAGGCTTTCTGACAATGTTTTGTCCACTTTGTGGGAGTGTCCTTTTTCAACAGCTTGAAGATAGGTTCACAAATTACTATGGACTGGGCTATGAAATTGCTGATGTAATTCAGTCTACATAGAAAATTCATCACATCTTTCTTACTCTTGGGCGGTGGTAACTCCTGGATGGCTTTGATCTTTAATCGTCCAATTCTATCCCTTTTTTGCTTACGATGAAGCCTAACAATTTTCTAGCAGGGACTCTGAACATGCATTTTGTCGGGTTCAATTTCAAGTTGTACCTCCGCAGGCGCTCAAAATATTTCTTCAAATCGTCCAAATGTTCTGAAATTTTCCGAGAATTGATGAAGACATTATCCACATATACCTCGATCTCCTTATGAATCATGTCGTGAAATAGGGTTGCCATGGCCCTTATGTATGTGGCACCAGCGTTCTTGAGACCGAACGACATGACTCTGTAGCAGTAAACTCTCCAAGGTATGGTGAAGGTTGTCTTTTCTGCATCCTCTTCGTGCATCAAGATCTGGTGATAACCAGTGAAACAATACCCGAACGACTGCAGTTCATGCTTCGCACAGTTGTCGATGAGGATGTGGATATTTGGCAAAGGGAAGTCTTCCTTCGGGCTAGCTTTGTTGAGATCTCGGTAATCTATGTATATCCTGATCTTCCCATCTTTCTTGGGTACTGGGATGGTATTTTCTAATCAGCTGGGATAATTGGTAACCCTCACTACATTCGCCTCTATCTGTTTGGTTACTTCTTCCCTTATCCTCAAACTCAGGTCGGTCTTGAATTTTCTAGGTTTTTACTTGATTGGCGGTCTGGTTGGATCGGTAGGCACTCAATATGAGATGATGTCAGTACTTAATCTAGGCATGTCATTATATGACCATGCGAATACATCGATGTATTTTCTGAGGAGCTCAACTAGTTCTTCCTTCTGCCCTGCTTCTAGATGGATGTTGATCCGAGTTTCTTTCACGTCTTCCTGGCTTCCGAGATTGATCATTTCTGTTTCTTCAAGGTTGGGATTTTTTTGGCTCTCCAGTCGTTCGATCTCTTGTGGGATATTGTCTGGTATCATACTCTCATCGTATTCCTCGTAATCTAGGTCATTTTGCTTAACAGTTTCATTACATGTCATAATCGCGGAACGTGGGTTTTTATCGTTTTGATTACTAAAAAGAAAAACTAGTATAAATGAAGCGGTAAATAAATTTGCAATATTTTAAGAAAACGATTCTTTTTATTTCATCAAAAGAGGAACGTCTTACCGTTCAAAAGAGGCAAATGAAAAAAAAGTATAGACACGGTGTAGGCCTCAATTGACCGTGTGCTTTTCAAATGAAACTTTTACAATTCCACACTACCAAAACTTCCAGCGAACCACAGACGGGCTGGACTTCCAAATCCGCAGTTCCTCTTTTGGTTCGGCCTTATGAATGATCGGTGTCTTGATGTCATTTCCTTCATAACATTCTTCAATCATGAACAGCCTTCCCATCCAATCGACAATATCATCTTCTAGCGCTTAATTCTGGCCCATACCTGAAACATGCTCTCACACAAAAGGCCTTTTCCCGGAGCTACTGGTACAAGTTTTCCCCATCGGAGGTTGATATCCTATGCCAGCTCTTCCTTTCTGCCCATTTGGCTTAATTGGTTCTATAATCCCATCTGATCTGGCTCCAGCCAGGTTCCTGGTCTGTATCCATATTTGATCATCTCCCTCATGGCCATCTTCGATCTATACGGTGACTGCATTCCCATATTTTGCTCAATCTCTTCTATTTTAGTGGTCTGCATTATTTCTACTGCATAGAAAGCAACTTCATCTAGCCCTTCAATGAATGGGACTGCGTTCTTCAAATAAGATGATTGGCCCTATTCACCATGGAGCACGATCTCTTGACAACCCCACTCAAAATTCATGTATTGGTTTAGGGTGGATGGGACGGCCCCTGCCATATATATCCAGGGTCTTCCCAGCAATAAGTTATATGAAGCGGAAATATCCATCACTTGAAACAGTATGGGAAATTCAACTGGTCTGATCTTCAAAGCCAAATAAATTTCTCCAGTAACATCCTTTTACGTACAATCAAAAGCCCTTACCCTCACATGGGTTTTCTTGACTTCCCTCAGGTGGATTCCCAACTCTCGCAGAGTAGAGAGCGGGCAGATGTTAACTCCTGAACCTCCATCAACCAGTACTCGAGACACCACCTTGTCCCCACATTTGACAGTGATATATAGAGCTTAGTTGTGCATCACGCCTTCGACAGGAAGCTCATCTCTTCGGAAAATATTCATATTTGCTTCGACCATTTTCCCAATAGTTGTAGCCAATGCTTCACTGGTGGTGTTGCTTGGCACACTTACCCCACTTAGTACTCTCATCAGGGCATCCTTATGACTATCAGAACTCATCAATAAGTCCATGGTTGATATTTGCGCTAGAGTTTTCTTCAGTTATTCCTCCACAGAGTATCCTTTGGTTGACATTCTCTTCTAGAATTATGCGGCCGCGGGGTCTATTATATTTCTTCTTTGAATCTGCTCTCTTCCCAAATTCCCTCGATTTGCATCCTCAGGAGTGTGGCATCTCCCTGACCTAGTCATACCGTGGGCTGCCGCGGAGTCTGTCATCTTGTCTTTTTACTTTTGCTGATATGTCCATGGGACAGTTTTGTATTCACGACCCTCTTCCTCCCCTGTAGCAATAAGAATTTATCATTGGTAAGTCTGAACCGTAACCGTAGGTCTTAATTGTATTGTGATCATCGGAGCCCTTTGAGGTGGGATCCTTGCAGCCTCTACATTTCCTATCGTGAAAGTGGTTCCTTTCAAATCATATTATTCATCCAAAGTGATCATGTTGACCCCCTGATTCCAGTGTTTCGACAGCGGATTGCGATTCATATTGGGCAGAGCCGGAGTGCACTGAATGGCTCTACTTTTGATCAATGTTTCAATTTCATTTTTCAGCTTAAAATAATCTTCATTATCATGCCCGGGCATGTTTGGATGGTACACGCACCTTTTGGTTGCATCAAAATACTTTGAGGGATACTCAGGAACCCTTCCTTCCACTTGATGTATTAACCCTGCTCTCCTCAATATTTCGAACAATTGGGCCAGAGGCTCAGCGATCGGGGTATAATTTCTGGTGCCCCTCTCTTCAAAATTTGGGTGAGGGTGTGGTGCATAAGTGTGTCATTTTGATGAGTGGTGGTTTGGACAGGAGCATATGGTCGTTGTGGATTCAAGTTATTATAGGCTCGAGGCGGGTTATATTGAGGTTGGGTGTGGTAGTATAGCTATGTGCTGTAGACTGGAGCATAGCGGGTGGTGGTGAATGATTGTCTTGGGAATAAGAAGTGTTTCCATGATGTGAGCTAGGTTGATAGTAAGGGACGACTGCTGAGACTTCTTCTTTTTTCTTCTTTCCGCTACCGATTGACCCCGATTGGATTGCCTTCCTAGCTGCTTGCAGTGCATCCATGGATTGTACTTTGCTAGATTTTATACCTTCTTCTAAGAAATCTCCCATTTTGACCAGTTCGGGGAATTTCTATCCCATCATACCCATCATTATTTCAAAGTATATCCCTTCCTGCGCCCTGATGAAATACTTAGTCAATTCATTGTCGTCCAACAGAGGTTATGCCTTGGTGACTTCTGATCTCCATCGATGTGCATATTCTTGGAATGACTCGAACGGCTTCTTCTGCAGGTTTACCAGTGCGAACCTATCGGGAGTGATCTTTGTGTTGAATTTGAAGCGATTTATTAAATCTTCCGACATATCCTGCCATGTCCTCGAGTTTCTTGGGTCTTGTAGAGTATACCAGGTAAGTGCTTCTCGTGTCATGCTTCTTAGGAAAGACTTTATCCTCAGCTTCACGTTTCTTCCCACTTCAACTAACTTGTCACAATATGCCCTCAAATGTACGTAGGGATCACCCATCCTGTCGAAGATATCAAACTTTGGAGGCTTATACCCTACTGGAATATCCACATCTGGATGGATACACAGATCCTCGTAGTCCAAACTTTCACTTCCTCAAGCGACTTGGAGGTTCTTCATTTATTTTCTCAAGATTTGTAACTGCTTAGACACTAACTCCTCTTCCTTACGCCTAGCTTCCCTTTCCATCTCCACGTACTCGTCAATCTCGGAAGGCACCCTCACTGTGACAGGCACTATAAAGATAGGTTCAGAAATGACATATACAGGAGGAAGGTATCGCTCTGGTGTAGTAGTATGTGCCACGGGTATGTGATGATTTTGGTGAGTGGTAATGGTGACTATGTCACACGGATGGGTGTGAATTGTGTTGGTGGTAACAGGTGGGTTTTGTGGCATTTGAACGTAATGTGGTACGTAGGGAGTATGGATAGGAGGGTTTGGTAGGTTTGCAGGGGTTACTATAGGTATGATTTGAGTGGTGGGGACTAAAGTCGGGGTGTTGGCCTGGCATAGGGTAGAAGGAAAGTGGTCGGGAATTGAATCCAGAGAGGGCAAACGAGGTAGTTGTGGAAGCGTTGTCACGGCCAGATGTACTAGTTCTCGGATATGTTGTACTTCCTCTCTTAAAGATCCCATCTCATGGGCCATCCTAGTCACATGTTCATCATTCCTTGTATCGTCCTTCTCTCCCGATCACCCCGAGCTATCGGCTATGACCAGAGCATGTTCAGTCGGATTTTCTGTAGTAGACATCTTCCCCTTTGATCTTAAGTTGTACGGTGGTTCCACCAGTTTCGGGTTGACACAAACCAATTTTTCTTTTGGGGAGTAATAATAAAGTAAGAAATGAAAGAAAAAGAAAAAGAAGCAAAAGTCAGTTTCTTCATTTATACAAGCAAAAGATCACCCAGAGCAGTTAATTCACGTATTCAGGCAAGTGCGTTTTCCTAGAATTCATGGGACCTCTCATTGATGGAAGTAGGCCTAAATCGTGAATGTTTGACAAATAATTATATTTGACACATTTAGATCCGAAACAAGTTTTGTTTTCATTGATAATGTTTGGATTGAGATAAGTGGGAATAGAGGTTACATCATTTTTTCTGGCATTCACAGAACTGTATGGGCTTGAAGAACTTTCCCTTAGGAAAAAACAAGAAGATTGGGGATAAAGATACAAAGTGGGAAAGAAGGGAAAATTAATCAACTTATAGTAACCATCCCCGGAATCATTCCATATCACCTCTTCCTCTTTCGGATCTTCCTCCGGATCTTCTTCAAATTCATCTCCATCATCATTGAACTTAGATTCTTCTTCTGGATCTTCCTCTAGCTCTGTCTCAGATTCTATCTGGATGCATTCCACTACTCGATCATCATCTTCAGCAATTGGCAGCATGTGATCGATGGATCCTAGGACCACTTGATGATGCATCGAGGTAGTCACAAGGTAATGCGAAAAATCTCATGGTAGATTTGCAAAGCAGCCATTGGGTCCTCCAGCCAGGCTATACCCTCTCTGTTTGGTCGGGCTAGTTTGTCTTCCTCGTTGACCCAGACATAATACTTTAGAGTGCACCACGAATTGTTTACCCATTGGCATTGTGACCAGATCATTCCACTCTTCTTGGAGCCTTCTTATACTTGGTATTGGAATCTGTCAGTTGTACTCATCCTCATATATTGTTGTCCTCGTCCATAGAGGCAAATCCTGGATCAACCCAAACTGTCTGAGAACCGGTAGGGGTGAGTATGGCTAGATGTCCTCAAGTCCTATCAGCTCAATGAAGTATTTCTGAGGAGTCCTTAGGATTTACCTTCTACCTAACCATGATAGCTTCCAACTGACCCATTCTCCACTTAGATTAGTCAACATTTTCCTCCACTCTTCTTGTCCATTTGGGGAGATGCATTGTCGCATCCTCTCATTATGGCTGCAGATTATGTTGCTGACGCCTACAAAGTAGTCGATTGTGGCCTCTTGCTGGAAGAAATGTTCTGTGTCCTATATCTGAACCACCAAGTTACAGCCCTTACCAGCGGTCTAATGAATAAAGTACATAAATTATAGACATGTATGAAATACAAGAGTAATAATGAAATAAGCAAATGTAACTAACATGATCATTCAACATAATGACAGTATGAAATCCTCAAGTACCATGTGCTATCTCAAACAGATCAGGAACATCAAAGAAATGCCGAATCTCAAATCAAGGAGGAAATCTTATGTATATCCTAAATCCTAGAGATATTACACATTAATTATGCTGAGGTCATACGGCCTGATCCATAATAATAGTATACACTGCCGAGGTCATACGATACGATCCATAGATGCTTCTCAAATATACTATTGAGGTTGTACATCCCTATACATAATGCTATTTCATAGCACTACTGAAGCGTACGTCTGGTCCACAGGAATAGAGGAACTTTCCAAACTACGGGTCAAATAAATACAACACAAGAATAGGAATATAAAGAAAGCATGATTTTACCAACAATCAAGTATCCCGCCAAAAAATCTCAAGGTAATGAGGCTCGGCCTAACATAATCTCTAATTAAATTTCAATTTTAATTTAATTAATTAAACTAGTAGGTTGAGTTCAAGTAATAAAAATATTGCATGGTAAAGTCTTAAGTCTACCCGGACATAAACATAATTGTTTAGGCTATGTATGGACTCTCGTCACCTCGTGCATACGTAGCACCCACAATAAGTAGCACACAACAATTAAAATACCTACGAGGATAATTCTCTCTTATAATATTAGGCAAGAGACTTACCTCACTTCCAAGCCCTCCACTCAGCTCTCAAACCTTATTAGTCACCTCAAAACAATGATGAAACCCGAAACTTATCAAA
Source organism: Nicotiana tomentosiformis (assembly GCF_000390325.3). Taxonomy (NCBI): domain Eukaryota; kingdom Viridiplantae; phylum Streptophyta; class Magnoliopsida; order Solanales; family Solanaceae; genus Nicotiana; species Nicotiana tomentosiformis. Next base: position 43,478,311 of record NC_090823.1, read on the forward strand.
TGATGTATAAATTGATCAAATGTGTTCAAACGTTCATAATTTTGACTATTAGAGTAATCTCCCAACCCCGCTCGGAAAGTCCATAAATGTCACCTCGGGCCCAGATTCCCAAATTCTGAAACTTTTCATAAATAATTGTTACCCATGACCTTACGAACTCATATATATAATTTATACCCAATTCCACAATCAATTTCGTGGCCAAATCCGATTTTTACTAAACCCTAGATTCAACAAAATCCCATAATTCTACTAATTTCTATGTTAAAATCTACCTATAATCCATGTATTTAACTTATACTAGGTAGAAATCATTCACCTTATAGTGCTTGATGAAAATCCACCTCCAAAAAGCTCCAAAATCGGCCAAGTAAAGTAAGAAATTGGAAAAATGAGCCTAAGTCCCGATATTAAAATCTGTTATGCCCAGGTGAACCTTCTTTGCGATCGCGAAGGCAAATCATTATACAAGCAAAAGATCACCAAGAGTAGTTAATTCCCGTATTCAAGCAAGTGCGTTTTCCTAGAATTTCTGGGACCTCTCATTGTAGGATGTAAGCCTAAATCGCGAATGTTTGACAAACAATTAGATTTGACACATTTAGATCCGAAACAAATTTTGTTTTCATTGATAATGTTTGGATTGAGATAAGTGGAAACAGAGGTTACATAATTTTTTCTGGCATTCATAGAACTGCTTGGGCTTGAACAACTTGCCCTTAGGTAAAAATAAGAAGATTGGGGATAAAGATACAATGTGGGAAAGAAGGGAAAATTAATCAACTTCTAGTAACCATCCCCGGAATCATTCCCTATCTCCTCTTCCTCTTCCGGATCTTCTTCAAATTCATCTCCATCATCATTGAACTCAAATTCTTCTTCTGGATCTTCCTCTGGCTATGTCTCAGATTCTATCTGGATGCATTCCACTACTCGATCATCATCTTCAGCAGGTGGCAGCATGTGATCGATGGATCCTGGGACCACTTGATGATGCATCGAGGTAGTCACAAGGTAGTGCGGAAAATCTCATGGTAGATTTGCAAAGCAGCCATTGCGTCCTCCAGCCAGGCTATACCCCCTTTGCTTGGTCGGGCTAGTTCGTCTTCCTCGTTGACCCAGACATAATACTCCGGAGTGCACCACGAGTTTTGACCCACTGGCACTGTGACCAGATCATTCCACTCTTCTTGGAGCCTTCTTATCCTTGGTATTAGAATTTGTCAGTTGTACTCATCCTCATATAGTGTTGTCCTCGTCCATAGAGGCAAATCCTGGATCAACCCAAACTGTCTAAGAACCCGTAGGGGTGAGGATGGCTAGATGCCCTCAAGTCCTATCAGCTCAATGAAGTATTTCTGAGGAGTCCTTAGGATTTCTCTCCCACCTAACCATGATAGCTTCCAACTGACCCATTCTACACTTAGATTAGTCAACATTTTCCTCCACTCTTCTTGTCCATTTGGGGAGACCCAATGTCTCATCCTCTCATTGTGGCTACGGATTATGTTGTTGACGCCCACAAAGTAGTCGATTGTGGCCTCTCGCTGGAAAAGGTATTCTGTGTCCCATATCTAAACCACCAAGTTATAGCCCTTAAAGAAATCAAACCCTCGTGCACACGCAGACAAAGCCCTTAGAATCTCATCTAACACTATCGGTACCAGAGTAGGTTAGAGGGTTCCACGGAATGTAACCATAACCACGGGTAACAAGTTGATATTGATCCGACCTCTTCTTTGCGGGAAAACCAACAGTCCCAACAATGCCAATGAGAAAGGGATGGGCCTGAGACTCTCCCACATTGCTTGATCACATTGAAATTCTCCCGAGTACCATTCATAGCTTTCACGATGTCCGAACCTATCGAACAGCTAATCCAGGCTCACCCATCCGTCCTCGATGTTTCTCAAACTTCGCCTGTTTGCCAGACCTAGAGCATCTAGAAACCTATAACCGAGCATGGTGACTGGTAGTATTGGTTTCCTCCCTATAAATGGTAGCTCCGTGAAACTGGTAAATTCAGTGTCGGCACTAACTCACAATCATCAAACTTGAACACCACCTTAGTCGGATCCGAGAACTCTATCAACAGGTGAGTAAGCACCTTGTCTGCTCGATTGTTTAGCAAAGCGGTCAATGCCCCCAGGTGTTTCCAAATTTCATCTCCGTTCTGTCGGTGGATATTCATCCACAACTGCTTCAGCTTGTGTGGTGCTCCCATCACCATATCGATCTCGGGGATATTTTGGTTGATTTTCATTTATTAATTGGGTAAATAAAGGTTTTGGTAAGTGTTTGCTTTGGATCTTTAGGTGTCTCGTCAGGTTTGTTCGTCTATCCACATAAGTTATGTCGTTGGGTACATGACCCGTTGATATTAGGATGGCTTTCCCAATTGTGTGTCGATACCAAGGACCGACTCACCTATGGTTTATGCATTATGAACTATGTTTTCTAGAGTAGAGTGTTTCCTACGTTTGAATTGGACTGAAGGCTGCGAGAAGTTATGTCAGTTGACCTAATAAAGCCATTCTCTGAAACTAAAGTGTTTTGAAAAGAAGCTTCGGATAGGTGCAAAAGACAACCCTCGCATGCCATTGTGTGTGATGGTGAACGGCGAAGACTCGATAGGAATAAGTGTGAAGATAGTATATATAAAGCAGTAATAGATAGGGGTGTAACAATAACAGGTATGATAATAGGACAACTTGAAGTACCTGCCTCAGTGCCTGCACAGTTAGTGCAGAAGTGTAGTATGAGTATGTAAATCAATACGTACCCAGTAAGTATCTAGTCTAACCTCATAGAAGTAGTGACGAGGGGTCGACATCAACACTTACCAGTGATCTAATAAATAAAGTACATAAATTATAGACATGTATGAAATACAAGAGTAATAATGAAAAAAGCAAATGTATAGATGGCCTCACTTTTCAGCTGCGATTGCTTATGACTAGAGAGAGAGTGTTTGGTGCTACTTTTGATGAGGTTGTCGACATTGCATGTCAGATTGAGATGGTTCGCAGCCAGGAGCGAGTTGAGAGTGAGTCCACGAGGCCTCGTGGACAGGGTAGATTTAGCGGTGCTCCTTCTGGGGGTCAGTTCCAGCACGGTAGAGGCAGTCCTTTCAGACATGCTCAGACGGCTCGCCCAGTTCACCGTGGTGCATCATCTAGCCATGGTTCACATAGTTATCAGTAGGGCCATTCATCTCTCAGTGCCCTCCCAGCTCAGAGTTCGTCCCGTGCTTCATCGGGTCAGGGCTCGTCTATGCCAGGTCCTTCTACCAGTTATCCCGATGCTCGGGGTTCCCTTCAGTCCCCAGCACCAGCACTAGGGGGTTTCTATGAGTGTGGAGAGTTTGGCCACATCAGGAGACATTGTCCCCGCCTTACGGGAGGTCCGGCTCAGCAAAGGAGCCAGTCTCTGATATTAGCACCAGTTTCTTCACCACCCGCTCAGCCAGTTTGGGGTGGGGCCGAGTCAGTTAGGGGTCTCCCGAGAGGGGGAGGTCGATCAGGGGGGCGGCCAGGCATGTTTCTATGCTCTTCCTGCCATGCCATTGCTTCGGATGCTATGATTACATGTATTGTCTCAGTTTTATTTGACCCTGTATTATTTGACCCAGGTTCCACTTATTCATATGTGTCCCCATATTTCGCTCATTATCTGGATATGCCCTGTGAGTCTCTAGTTTCGTCTGTTCATGTGTCCACTCTAGTAGGCAATACTATCATTGTGGACCATGTATATCGGTCATGTGTGATGACTATTGGGAGTCTGGAGACCAGAGTAGATCTCTTGTTGCTTAGTATGGTCGATTTTGACGTAATATTGGGTATGGATTGGCTGTCTCCATGTCATGCCGTTCTAGATTATCACGCTAAGACCGTGACATTGGCGATGCTAGGGTTGCCGAGGGTTGAGTGGAGCGACTCTATAGACTATGTTCCCAGTAGAGTGAATTCATACTTGAAAGCTCAGCGGATGGTTGAGAAAGGTTGTCTATCTTATCTGGCCTTTGTGAGGGATTTTAGTGCAGAGGCCCCTGCTATTGATTCTGTTCCGGTGGTGCGAGACTTCCCGATTTTGTTTCCTTCAAACCTACCAGGCATGCCGCCCGACAGGGATATTGATTTCGGTATCGATTTGGTGCCGAGAACTCAGCCCATTTCTATTCCATTGTACCGTATGGCACCAGCGAAGTTGAAGGATCAGCTTCAGGAACTCCTTGATAAGGGGTTTATTCGGCCTAGCATGTCACCTTGGGGTGCACCAGTTCTATTTGTAAAGAAGAAGGATGGTACTATGAGAATGTGCATTGATTACAGACAGATGAACAAGGTCACAATCAAGAACAAGAATCCTTTTCCGCGTATTGATGATTTGTTTGACCAACTTTAGGGAGCGATGGTGTTCTCAAAGATTGATTTGAGGTCAGGGTATCACCAGCTGATGATTCGGGACTAAATATTCTTAAGACAGCTTTCAGGACCCGATATGGCCATTATGAGTTCCTTGTGATGTCTTTTGGGCTGACCAACGCCCCAGGAACATTCATGCATTTGATGAACAACGCCTTTTATGCTTATCTCGACTCATTTGTTATTGTATTCATTGATGAAATCCGGTTGTACTCTCGTAGCCAGGATAAGCATGCTCAGCATCTGAGGATTGTGTTACATCGATTGAGGGAGGAGAAGCTTTATGCAAAGTTCTCCAAGTGTGAATTTTGGCTCAGTTCAGTGGCATTCTTGGGGCACGTGGTGTCCAGTGAGTGTATTTGGCTGGATCCGAAAAAGATAGAGGTGGTGTAGAGTTGGCCCAGACCATCCTCAGCCACGGAGATTCGGAGCTTTCTTGGGTTGGCGGGCTATTACCATCGTTTTATGGAGGGTTTCTCAATTATTGCCTCGCCCTTGACCAAATTGACCCAAAAGGGTGCTCTTTTCAGGTGGTCGGAGGAGTGCAAGGAGAGCTTTCAGATGCTCAAGACTGCTTTGACCACGGCTCCAGTTCTAGTCCTACCATCACTTTTTGGTTCTTACACCGTGTATTATGATGCCTTGCGGATTGGCATTGGGTGTGTTCTGATGCAAGGGGGTAGAGTGATTGCTTATGCCTTGCGCCAGTTGAATCCCCATGAGAAGAACTATCCTGTCCACAAACTTGAATTGGTAGCTATTGTTCACGCCTTGAAGATCTTGAGGCACTATTTGTACGGGGTCCATTGTGAGATCTTCACTGATCATCAGAGTTTGCAGCATTTATTCAAATAGAAGGATCTTAACTTGCGTCAGCGGAGGTGGTTGGAGCTTCTTAAGGACTATGATATCACCATTTTGTACCATCCCGGGAAGGCCAATATGGTGGCCGATGCCTTGAGTCGCCAGGCAGAGAGATTGGAAAGCTTAGCATATCTTCCAGCAGTAGAGAGGCCACTGTCATTAGATGTTCAGTCCTTAGCTAGCCAGTTTGTTAGATTGGATATTTCTGAGCCGAGTCGAGTATTAACTTGTGTGGTTTCTCGGTCTTCTCTTTATGATCGTATCAGGGAGCGTCAGTATGAGGACCCTCATCTGCTTGCCCTTAAGGACACGGTCCAGCACGATGATGCTAAGGAGGTCACTACTGGGGATGATGGTGCATTGAGGATGCAGGTAAGGCTATGTGTGCCCAATGTAGATGGTTTGTGTCAGTTGATTCTCCAGGAGGCTCACAGTTCGCGGTATTCTATTCATCCAGGTGTCGCGAAGATGTATCAGGACTTGAAACAACATTACTGGTGGAGGAGAATGAAGAAGGACATAGTGGAGTATGTATCTCGGTGCCTAAATTGCCAGCAGGTGAAGTATGAGCATCAGCGACTAGGTGGGTTGCTTCAGAAGTTAGAGATTCCGGAGTGGAAATGGGAGCGGATAACTATGGATGTCGTTGTTGGGCTTCCAAGGACCTAGTGGAAGTTTGATTCAGTTTGGGTGATTGTGGACCGGCTGACCAAGACAGCTCATTTATTTCCTGTGATGACTACCTATTCTTCTGAGCAGCTGGCTCGAGTGTATATCCGCGAGATCGTCAGGCTTCATGGCGTACCGATATCTATCATTTCTAACCAAGGTACGCAGTTTACATCACGATTCTGGAGGGTCGTATAGCATGAGTTGGGTACTCGAGTGGAGTTGAGCACAACATTTCACCCCCAGATAGATGGACAGTCCGAGCGCACTATTCAAATATTAGAGGATATGCTCTGTGCGTGTGTGATAGAATTTGGAGGTTCGCCGGATCAGTTCTTGCCTCTAGCAGAGTTTGCTTACAACAACAGTTACCACTAGAGCATCCAGATGGCACCGTGTGAGGCTCTATATGGTAGGTAGTGTAGGTCTCTCATGGGTTGGTTCGAGCCGGGCGAGGCTAGGTTATTGGGTACAGACTTGGTTCAGGATACTCTGGAGAAGGTTAGGGTGATTCAGGATAGACTACACATAGCCCAGTCCAGACGAAAGAGTTATACAGATCGGAAGGTTCGCAATGTTGCATTCATGGTTAGAGAGTGGGTCTTGCTCCGGGTTTTGCCTATGAAGGGCGTTATGAGGTTCGGGAAAAAGGGCAAGCTGAGCCCAAGGTTCATCGGTCCCTTTGTGGTGTTGCGGAGAGTTGGGGAGGTTGCTTATGAGCTTGCTTTACCTCCCAGTCTAGCGGGAGTTCACCTAGTATTCCATATTTCTATGCTCCGGAAGTATCACGGCAATCCGTCTCACGTATTGGATTTCAGCTCAATCTAGTTGGACAAGGATTTATCTTATGTTAAGGAGCCAGTGGCGATCTTAGATAGGCAGGTTCGACAGCTGAGGTCAAAGAATATTGCTTATGTGAAGGTTCAGTGGAGGGGTCAGCAGGTCGAGGAGGCGACTTGGGAGACCGAGCATGCTATGCGCAGTCGTTATCCTCATCTTTTCACCACTTCACGTATGTCTCTATGCTCATTCGAGGACGAACGATTATTTTTAGAAAGGGGAGGATGTAACGACCCGGCCGATCATTTTGAGTGTATTAGCCCCGATCCCCTATTTACTGTTTTCCCCGTATCTGTTTCTACTTATGTGACCTACCGGGAGGTCTTGTTTTTGGTTTCAGAGTGATTTGGGACACTTAGTCCCTAAAACATAAGCTAAGTCTTAGGATTTTGACCGTAGTCGGAAATGTGTGAAGACGACTCCAGAATAGAGTCCTCTCGGTTCTGTTAGCTCCGTTGGGTGATTTTGGATTTAGGAGCGTGTCCGGACTGTGAATTTGAGGTCTGTAGCTAATTTAGGCTTGAAAAGGCAAAAGTCGAATTTTTGGGAAGTTTGACCAGGGGGTTGACTTTTTAATATCGGGGTCTGATTCCGATTCCGGAAGTTGGAGTAGGTCCGTAATGTTGAATATGACTTGTGTGCAAAATTTGAGGTCAATCGGACGTGGTTTGAATGATTTGGCATCATTTGTAGAATTTGGAAATTTCGAAGTTCATCATTTGTGATTGGTGTTTTTGATGTTATATGAGGTTGTTTGAGGAGTCGACTAATATCGTATAGTGTTTTGGGACTTCATGGTATGTTTTGTTGAGGTCCCGGGGGCCTCGGGTGATTAACAGATCATTTTTGGACTTTGGTTGATAGTTGATATCTGCTGGTGTGTATTTTCTGGTTTCCTCTTACTCGTTCGCAAGAGGAGCCTCGGACTCGCGAAAGGTTAATGTGAGCCGGGAAGATTTTTTTCTTCACGTTCGCAAAGAATAGGACACGAACGCGAAGGTGTGGTCTACGTTTTAATCGCGAACGCGTGAGTAGTGTCGCGTTCGCGAAGAGAAGTGAGGCAGCTGGGGACCCCGGGTTTTTGGTCTACGCGTTCACAAGGTATGGGCTGCATTCTCGATGTGTTGAGCTTGTAAAGCTTCGCATTCGCAAAGCGTTGATCGCGTTCGCGAAGAGTTAACTGGGAGGCAGTCTGAGTTGGCCTACGCGAACGCGAGAGGACGGTCGCGTTTGCGAAGAAGAAAATCTGGGTAGACAATATTAATTTCAAAAATGAGGGTTTGAACCCATTTTTCATATTTTGAGCTAGAGAGCACGGAATTGGGCGATTCTTGAAGGGATATTTTGTGGTTAAATTCCATGATTTTATCTTTAATTTTATCATCTAATTTATGATTTGGGGTGAAAAATTGGGGGAAAAGAGGAAGAACTATCTTGAGTCAGAATTTTGAGGTTGTGAATGGGATTTTGTTATCGGATTTGAGTAATTTTGGTATGGTTAGGCTCGTGAGTGAATGGACTTTTGGGTTTCTTGACTTTTGTCGAATTTCAAGACGTGGGCATGGGGCCGGCTTTTGACCAATTTTGGATTTTGGCTTGTAATTTTGTATTTTTCTTGTGGAATTGATTCCCTTAGCCTATATTAATTATCTCGTACTGCTTGTGGCTAGATTCAGGATATTTGGAGACTGATTTGAGTGGCAAAGGCATTGCGGAGTAGGATTTTATGCGGTTTGAGGTAAGTAAGAGTCTTAAATCTGGTCCTGAGGGTATGAAACCCCAGATTTTTGGTATGATGTGATATTTCTGAGGTGACGCACATGCTAGGTGACGGACGTGTAGGCGTGCATAGTGTGGGATTATGACTTGGTCCGTCCCGTGAGACTGTAAAGTTAAATAGCCTATTGTTAATTACCTGTTCTCTCCGTGTTATAGAAATTTAACTACAAATCATGTTAGTAATCATGCTTAGACTATGTGATGGTACTGTTGAGACCCGCAGAGGTCGCGTACTTGTTGAAGTATTTTCTAATTGTTGTCTTGTACTCAGTCATAGTTTTTACTTGCGTATCATATCTCAGTCTCTTCTTGATTCTTATTGATACACTATGTTAATTTTGTTTGGGCTAATCTTTATGATTTCTGAGAGCCCGAGAGACTAGAGAGGTTGGTGGCTGAGTTAGGGCCTGAGTGCCGAGCTGTGAGCTATATGTATATATGGATCGGGTTGCACGCTGCAATTAGCCTTAGGGCTGTATATATGGATCGGGTTGAACGCCGCAACGAGCCTTAGGGTTGTATATATGGATCGGGCTGCACGCCGCAACGAGCCTTATGACTATTTATATGGGATCAGGCTGCACGCCGCAGTGATATAACGCTTGGGCTGAAGGAGCACCTCCGAAGTCTGCACACTCCCAGTGAGCGCAGGTACCTATTGAGTGTGAGTACTGAGGGCTGAAAGCCGAGTGATTGAGCTGTTGTGACGAGTTGAGTGACTGTTGCCCTGAAAGACGGTACTTGCTTTCATTTGTTGATGCACTTAGTTGCTATCTGTCATTGTTGTGAAATTTCTGAAAGATTCTATATCCTGAGTACCTGCACTTTAACTGTAAAAACCTGATTTGACTTAAATTGCCGGATTTGAAAGCATGTCTATTCTTTGCTGGAATTATTGAAATTGAACTGCATTTGTATAGATCGTCACTACCTTCTCAGTTCCTTATTTATTTCTGTTACTTGTTGAGTTGGTTGTACTCATGCTACACCATGCACTTCATGTGCAGATCCAGGTGTGTTTGATCATGGAGGTCGTTGAGTTCATGCGCGATCGAGTATCGGAGACTACGAGGTAGATGCCGGCGTCCGCAGACCTTGTCTCTCCTTCTATATTTTTTTTCTTTTCTTTATTGATACTTAGATATTGTTTGTATTAGACCAGATATCTAGATGCTCACGACTCAGTGATACCCCGATGTCGGACTATTTTTTCGGACTTATGTTTTGGGTTTTACACCATTTTTATTAAAAACTCCGGTTATTTTAAATGTCTTAATTCATTTCTGTTAAATATTGAAAGTATTTTGAAAATGTCAGCTTGCCTAGTATCACGATAGGCGCCATCACGACAGGTTAGATTTTGGGTCGTGATACTAAATAATTAAAACTTGAATTGAATACAACAATTACATATTGGATAAGAATATAAAATTCAAAAGTTTGCAACTATTCCTTTATCTCTAACGACTATTATAAAATATATTTTCTCATGTTTGGTTACCAAACATAACTCCTTCTCAATAAAATATTTTAATTTTCCGCAAATAGTTTTGTCATATAAAAAATTCTCTACTACATAAATATTGTATTTTATTTATCTATTTTTCTTTTATCTTTTTTGTATTGTCGAATTTGATAGAACAAATAACTTAAAATTTGTAATATTTCGAACCAATAGATATATGGAGGATTATGACACAAAATAAGATAAAGAAATTCATGCACAATGTGATGTAACCAATGATAAATTATGATATAATACTTGATGGGTCGACTTTGTTGCTTCTGATCCGAGGACTTCTATTGAGTTTAACATTCGTTATTTTTAAAAACTTGAATCTTTTTTCCTTTAAATTTTATTTTAAAACTCAAATATATTTTAATATAATATCTAGAAATGTTATTTTAAAATTCAATAATATAAGGTACACGCGCGACACGCGTACCCTAAGACTAGTTATATTAAAAGCACGAAAACCCTTAGCGAAATGTCATTCGCCTTTTTTACCCTCTAAAAATAGATTTAACATTGGATAAAATTATAATTTAATTATTTTTTAAAATATTTAGGACTTTAATTTAAAACCAACTAAAATATTACTTATTAAATCTTTCCTTATTTCAATTATATAGAAAATCTTAATATTTAAGACTTTAAAACCATAGAGAATCTTTTCCTTCCCTTTTAGGTAAAATGAACATTTTCCTTCCTATACTTTGTTTTTGAAGCTTTCTTTAACGAGATAGAAGCGACATGATGCTACACTATTACAACAAGATTGAATTATGAAGATTGTTTTTTCTTATGAAGATGATAAGATTTTTAATTATGAAGTTTGCATTACTAGAATTATTGTAAAAGGTATATGCTGTTTGAATTCTATTTCTCCACGCGTACTATTTCTGTTCTTTTACGGTTAATATTTCTATTATATGTTTGCACAAAAAAACAGGTTAAAGTAAATATATCTCAATAAAAAATAATAATTCAACCATTGAATTTGTACATAACATATGCCAACTTGATATGATTACCGGAATTAATTTCTTTTTTTTAAAAAAAAGAAAACATATAGAAATGCATACGAAAGGACACATAACAATTTCATGTCAAGTTCAAAATATAATTTTAGAGATGATGAATAAATTATTATAATAATTTTATCATTAATTTCTTTATATCAAGTATATTCTGCTAATTGATCCCGCAGAAAAAAAAGAGAATTGAATAAATTTAGTAATTGGAGGCAAGACATGAAATCACAATAAGGTATCTGATATCTGTGTTATTAGGTTAGCTAATTAGATTAACATTCCTAATTTTTACGAATTTATGTTTTTTTAATTATTTATAACTCAAATATATAATTTAATAATATTTACATAATTTTTTAAAGTTGTGTAAATATGGGATATGTCACGACTCAAATCCATAAAGGTCGTGATGGCGCCGGACTCCACTGTCAGGCAAGCCAACAATAAATACTTGATTAGGTTCTCATTTTGTTACTTTTGAAATCATATTTTCCTTCAATTAAATAGCAGAAGATGAAGTTTACAAAGTAAATAATAATATTTTCAACAATTTCAATACAAGACAACCCATAATCACCCCAAACCCGATGTCACAAGTGCATGAGCATCAACTAGGAAGATAAAATAAAATACAACACCTGTCTAGAATACAAATTAGACAGAAAAATACATAAGTAACTCTGAAGGAAACTCTACTGGCTGCGGATCGTAGATGGGAATGCATCTCACCTAAGTCTTCACATTTAACCACACCTCTGGCCCCGCTAGGCTGCTAGTCATATATGCACCTGCACAAAAATGTGCAGCAAGTATAGTATGAGTACGTAAATCAACGTGTACCCAATAAGTATCCCGCCTAACCCCGAAGAAGTAGTGACAAGGGGTCAATTTCGATACTTACTAGTGGTCCAATAATATCATGTACAGTAAAGAAGTAAATGAATATGAGACAGAGTAAATATATGAAACAAACAAGTATAACATACGTAGTACAATTTACTCAAGCTCTCAACTAGCAAGTTCCCTCCGTAACCGGAGCATATATATAGATATAGTGGATTTCATCAAAGAGGTTGTCATAATCTAAATCATGGAAAAACCCTCAGATACACTGGCTTTTTGCCAAACGTTACGCACAATTCTATGAGGATAATATATATATATATATATAGGAAATGCCGAGGCGTACGGCCCGGTCCAACATAAATGTAAATTGTGCACTGCCGAGGGTCGAACGGCCCGCTCCCATGAGAGTGTGGTACATAAATCCCGCCGAGGCGAACGGCCCGATCCCATAAGAGTGGTAGAAGGAAATACCCCTCTCGCGAATCATATGTGTGACGTGGCCAAATATGAATTTAAGGAGCCTCCCCGCTCGCGGATCATACTTACGACGCGGTCAAATAGAAATTTAACATTAAAATCATATCTCTTTCTTGATTCTTTTCAAAATAAAGGAAATTCAGCTTGTAGCTTTTTAAGAAAATTACCCCGCTCGCGAAACATACAAGCGACGCGGTTACACATAGATTTCTTAAGCTATTATAGCATTACTTAATCCTTTTCGAAATCACGAAGTTCAAACAAACCCTTTTAAATCTTACGTTCTTCAATTTCAACTCCTTTAAAAAATATTTAATAAACAAACTCAATCTCGCTCCTTCTCAAGGCAGACAATAAACATAAATCAATAACAATATCAACAAGGCATGATGTGATCCTAAAACTACCCAGACATAGGCATAGCTAGTTGCTACGTATGAACTCTCGTCACCTCGTGCGTACGTAGCCCCCACAAATAAAAGCACACAATAATTTAGTTCACCTATGGGGTTAATTCCCTCTTACAAGGTTAGAACGGAGACTTACCTCGCTCCGAAATTCCATAACCGGCTCCAAAGCCTTTCTAACACTTCAAACCGATGCCCTTCGCTCAAAAACTAGTCAAATAAGTTGCAACCCAATCAAAATATACTCTAATACTCATAATTAATCAATTTATAATAATTTCTAACTCCGCTCGAAAAATTGATAAAGCAACCCTCGGGACCACGTGTCCGGATTTCGAATATTTTTGAAGATAAACTTTACCCATAACCTCACGAACTCAAATATATAATTCATTTCCAATTCCATGCCCAAATTTTGGTCAAAATCCACAAATACCAAATTCTAGATTTTCCTCTTAAAATCCCAAATTTCTATAAATTTTCATGTCTAAATCCATAAATATCAAAGTATTTAACTTGCAATAGGTAGGAATCACTTACCTTGACATAGAAGACGAAAATCTCCTTTCCAAGAGCTCCAAAAATCGCCCAACCAAATAAAAAATGGAAGAAAAATGGCCAAACCCCGTATTTAAAACAATCTGCCCAAGCCAGGCCCTTCTTCGCGTTCGCGACCTCCGTCTCGCGTTTGCGAGGGACAAAAACCCACCTGCCTCAAATTCCTCTTTGCGTTCGCGGTACCACACCCGTGTTTGTGAAGGCTAAGCACTTCCAGGCCCAGCTCCCTTCATTCTTTGCTTTCACGACCACTGCATCGCATTCGCGAAAGCTTGACCAGTTCTTGCCTCACATTCGCATTACACACTTTGCGTTCGCGAAGGCCAACGACCTCGAACCCATCTTCTCCTTTCTTCTTCCCGTTCGCGTCGCCTTGGCCACGTTCATGAAGGCTTTCCCAGCTCCTGTCTCGTGTTCGCATCCACTGCTTCGCGTTTGCGAAGGAAAAATCCAGCACCCCCAAAATTTCTTCTTCGCGTTCGCGATGAAGGAAACTAGATACCAGCAACAACAGTCCAAAACAACCCGAAATGGTCCGAAACTACACCGAAACACACCAGAGGCCCCCGGGACCCTGTCCAATCATACCAATAATATATCACAAACTTGCTCGAGACCTCAAATCGCATCAACCAACATCAAAATCATGAATCGCACCCTAATTCAAACTTAATGAAACTTCAACTTCTACAATCGATGCTGAAACCAAACAAATCATGTGCGATTGTCCTCAAATTTTGTATACAAGTCACATTTGATATTACGGACCTACTCCAACTTCCGGAATCGGATTCCGACCCCGATATCAAAAAGTCCACTTCCGGTCAAACTTCTAAAAAACCTTCAAATTTCTAGCTTTAGCCAAATGACTCCAAAATGACCTACGGACCTCTGAATCCACTTTCAAATGCTCTCCCAATACCAGAATCACCATACGGAGCCATACAGGAACAATAGTACATCTCATGAAGTCGATGATAGAAGTAGTCAATGCCGAAGTAAACTCAACGAGTTTAACTTGGGATTGGAGGAACAAGTACATAGACTACTTGAAGACCGGAAAAATTGCCTTCGGATCCCAAAGAATCGAGAGCCCTGCGTACCAAGGCTTCTAGATTTAGTTTGGTCGAAGGGGCACTGTTCAGGAGAACCTTCGACGGCCTGCTAGCCAGATGCTTGGGATCGGGAGAGACCGAATATGCCTTGAGAGAAGTTCATGAAGGCACTTGCGGGAACCATTCGGGGGTAGAATCTTTGGTTCGAAAACTAATTAGGGACGGATATTACTGGACCGAGATGGAAAAATATGCGAAGGACTTCATACAGAAATGTGACGACTGCCAGAGACAACCAATGATGCATCAACCGGGAGAAATGCTCAACTCGATTTTGTCCCCGTGGCCATTTATGAAGTGGGGAATGGACATTGTCCGTCCCCTACCATGGGCACCCGATAAAATTCAATTCATATTATTCATGACTGATTATTTTTTCAAATGGGTCGAGGCTAAGGCATTCAAAAAGGTCCGTGAGAAAGATAACAAGATTTTTTCAACGAGTACATACCGGCCTAGATCGATTGCGATAATGGAAAACAATTCGTCGGCAGCAAGGTAAATAAATTTTTCGAAGATAACAAGATTAAGAAGATACTATCCACACCTTATCACCCTAGTGGGAACGGGCAGGCAGAGTAAACAAATAAGACCATACTTTAAAACCTAAAAAAGAGGTTCACCGGTGCAAAAGGGAAGTGGAAAGAGATCCTGCCCGAAGTCCTATGGGCATACCGTACGACTTCAAAATCTAGCACCGGGGCCTACCCCGTTTTCATTGGTCTATGGAACCGAAGCCTTAATACCAGTCAAGTTGGGAGAACTAAGCCTCAGGTTCCAATATATGACAGAAGAGCCAAACGGCGAGGCCATGATCACGAGCATGGAACTATTGGATGAAAGGCGGGAGGCCGCCCAGAAAAAACAAATAGAAATGTATTATAACCGAAGAACTAGCCTCGGACACTTTCAAGTCGGGGACTTGGTGTTGAGAAAGGTAACATTACACACCAGGAACCCGAACGAGGGGAAACTGGGACCGAACTGGGAAGGACTATATCGAGTTATCGGAATAACCGGCAAAGGCTCGTACATACTCGAAGCGGGGAACGGCGTACAACTACCGAACAACCGGAACGTGACACACTTAAAGCGGTACTACTGCTAAGGTACGAACTCAATTACTCTTTAATCATTTTATAAATTGGAGTAACATATGCAGGTAAACGGCCAAGGACGGATGTGGCTATTAGGTCTGAAAGCACGCGTTGCACTCTTTTTTTCTTGAACCGGTTTTGTCCCAAAATGGGTTTTTCGGAAAGGTTTTTAATGAGGCAATAGTAAAACGTGCTAACTTAGATTCGAAGACCAGTTTCAAACCGGAGTCAACGATCGTTCGCTTCAGGTTAATAGTATCCGAGCCCTCACGAGTTTGACCTCGAATACTGGGGCCATTACCCTTGGATTAAGGTCTTTAGCAAGGGAAAAAGAAAACTTTATAATCTAAAAGCTAAGACGTGGTGGTTAGGATTCATTGTAAGGGCTAAACGGTCGTATGAACCGTGCCCACATAGTCCACTTTATCCATGACACAAGATTTTATGCGCTTTCGATCGTGTACCTTGCACACTAAGAAATGAAAGAAATTTTTGCTTTGCTATTACTCATTTTTGCTTCTTCGATCCCGGATCCTAGAGCCCACGGGCTACCCCCACTCGGGGACTATTGAGCCCAAGGGCTACCCCTACTCGGGAACTATCGAGCCAAAGGGCTACCCCTACTCGGGAACTATCGAGCCCAAGGGCTACCCCTACTCGGGGATTGTCGCCCGAAGAAAATTCGGATGACTCGGGATACTGAATGAAGGAGGAACCAGGCCTATTAGGCAGCGTTCAAATATAAAAGGACATGGCCACCCTAAAAATGTCTTAGAGACGTTCGAAGCCCGTAACCATAAAGTAAGGCCTTTACGAAAATTCAAAACCTACTAAAAGGTTACCTTCGACAAAAATATCGTATACAAACACTTAAGCATACCGGGAACCTCCGCTCTCACCGAGGGTTCAAAGCCACGAGCAAACAAAGTTGCATCGAAGTCAAGCTTCGTTCGAACCTTCGAAAAATGAATGACCCAGAACTACATCCGATTCTATGCTAAAGCATAAAAAACAATACACAAATAGAAATTGCAAGACGATGCTGGAAAAGTAAAGACACGATATTGCCAGAAAGGAAAAATCTATATATATATATTTCAAAAATATATTTATAAAGGCACGATAAAACAGCCTCAAAATAAACAAAAAAAATACATAAGGAAAAATAAAAAAGTAAAAAAGTACTAAGACATCTACGCATGGTCTTCACCAGGGCCCGACACATTGCCAGAACCGTCGGAGCCCTCAGATCCCTCGGAATCCTCGGAGCCTTTAAGACCCTTAGGCTCATAGAGCTCCTTTGCTTTGGCCTCAAGCCTCCTAGCTTCTTCGATCTTGATTGATAAATAAAAACCTCGAGCGTGGATATCTTCGAGGGTCTGTCTCTAGGATAGCCGCTTCATGTATTCAGTCTTCGTCTTTAAACGGGTCTCGGCTGCCTCCACATCGGCCTTGTACTGGGCTACCATTTCCTTGGCATCAGTAGAGGTCGCATCCAGTTTGGACCTCAGTGCAGTATATTCTTGCCCAAGGGTATCCCGTTCCGAGACGATCGAGCTCAGCTGTGCCCGGAGATCATCATTCAGCTAAGATCACTTATCAACTTTGTCCTTCGCCACCCGAAGTTGGTTATTAATCGATGCTAGCTCCACCTTCGTAGCTTCCTTCTCCGAATCCAGCAGGTCCATCCTGCCCTTCCACCCTTCGGCCATGGCCTTGACCTCGTCCATCTCAGCCCAGAACTGGTCGTTAGGTCTATCTTTTGCTAGACCTGCGAAGTTGTGTCGTTAGTCACCACGACTAGCTGCTCATTTTTAGCCTCAGAGATCTTTACCTTCTCAATCAGGTTGGTATGTTCTCGCTTCAGGGTCGAGGCCTCCTTCTAAGCTTTTTCCAGCTCGGCCTGGAGAATTGGGAGGTCTTTAAGGGCCTCGTCCTGTTGCTCACTAAGTGCCCTATACATGTCCTTCTTCCGGACCTGCTCTTTGAGCTCGAACTCGAGCTGGCTAATTTCCAAGCGGTATCGGAGGACGCTTTCACGGTGAAGCACTAAAGCCTGTAAAATAATGAAATTAGTAAGAAACATCAAAGGAAAACCTAAGTGGGATTCATAAAGGGGTACAAAAGTGTTAACGCCTTACCCGGTTCAGCGCCTGCTGAGCCTCGTTGAAAAGACTTGACGTGCCCACTTCGTTCATCTTTGCCCGGTCCTCCTCGGTTACTAGGCATTGGAGGTAGCTTCCTACGCCCACCGGAGCAGACAGGACCCGAGCATCCTACGGGATTGTGAGAATGACTGTCTCTTGCGCCCGGGTCCACACTCGCCGCGGGATATTGCTTCATTAATTTTGGGCTCGAACTCGGCCTGCCAGCCCCTAAGGGCATGTCCTTCTTTGGGATCTCTAGGTGACCCAACCCGAAAAGATCCTCCAATGCGGACGTGTCCATGTCATCAAAAAAGGAGTTGATGGGATCATTCGAACCCTACGCTCCCTCGCTTGACTTTTATTTTCCCTCTTGGGCCTCTTCGAGCATGGACTTAGTGTAGGAGGGCGCCTCCATGATGTCGATGACACCGGTCACCTCTTTTGGTATAGAAGAGGCTTCCTGGGAGGTCGCAACCTCCATCTCCTCCTCAGGTTCCCGAGCCAAAAGGGGGTCGACCTCGTGGTCCCCTTTCTTGGTCATCGCCTGCACCGCAGTAAGGGTCGACCCATGAGCGACGAAGATATCGTCTACTTCGGGCTCATCTCTAAGCCGGTAGAGAAAGTTAGGGTCCTGTACCATGGACTTGGTATTCTTCTTGGGCTTCTGGACCCAGGTGGCCGCCCTCTTCTTCCTCTTGCCCTCGGGACAGAGGGCTCGGCAGGTAAGGACGTATCCTCATCCTCATCCAAGAAGAAGAGAAGAGAAAAGGTTAGCATTATGTAAGTTGGGGGCGTAGTGGTAACAATTCAGGGAAGAACCTCACCATGAGAACGGGCCTCCCATTTGCCCTTCGAAAGTTTGCGCCATGCGCGCTCGAAGTATGACATCTGCTTGCAGTTCCCTTTGATCCACTCCTTGAACCGGGAGATTACATCAGGAACTTGGGAAACAACTGCACGGTCGTAAATACAAGTAATTAGAGAAGGAATAAAAAGAAGTTAATACTTAAGGAAGACGATACTTACGAGATGTGTTCCACTTCTCGGGGAATGGAAGAAACTCGAGAGGGACCGGATCTTCAGTTTTCACCCGAACAAACCTCCCCTTCTAGCCTCGGTCTCGATCCTCATCAATGCTAGAGAAAGGGGCCTTATTTGCTCGACAGACAAGCTTGACCAGCCCCCTTCGGAAAATTCGGGGGCTATATAGGCAGAGTAAATGGTCGAGGGTGAACCGTGGGTTGTCAGTATTGTTCACAAAATGATGTAGGAGGATCACGATCCTCCAAAATGATAGGTGAATTTGCCTGAGGCACACCTCGTACCTCATGAAAAAAGCCAGGATTACAGGATCTACCGGGCCCAGTATGAAGGGGTAAGTATAGACACTTAAGTAACCCTCCATGTGGGTAGTGATATCGTCATCAGGCCCGAGGACGACCACATCTTTACCTTCCAATTTACAGTCCTCTCGGACTACGGGAAGGTTATCTTCAGTGACGGAGCATATGTATCTCCATGCTCCCTCGCCTCGATCTTGTTGACTGGAGGCCTTCTCAACTTTGAAATCATCCCCGATAGAGCAACCCCTGGGTATTAAGCTCTTCATGTGAGGCTTGTGAGCCACCAGTGGGGCAGCCACCTCGACGCCCGTGGCCAGATGGAAAAATGAGGACTTGGAAGTTTTAGCTATCGTGAGGCTTGTGAGCCACCTGGGAGGCTTGTGCGGTATGGACTTGGAAGTTTTAGCCATCGTGATTTGGGAAAATATGAAGATTTGAAGGGAAATATGGAGACTTGAAGGAGAATATGAAGATTCAAAGGAAAAATATGAAGATTTGAAGAAAGAGCATGAAGGTTTGAAGGCCAGAGATGAAGATATGAAGATTTGGGTTGGAAATCCAAGAATAAATATTGAGGTTTGAAGAGATGAAGGTCCAAGAACCGGGGTATGAAGGTTTGAGAAAGTTAAAAACCATTAATAAATTTGAAGGTAAAGGCTAGGATCAGAAAGCTTTATAGGGGAAAAACAGTCAATACCCAAAGTTTCACATTCGAACGCAACCAGCCGGTGACTAACACGTGTTCGAAGTTAGAACGACGCGACTAACAGGACATTTCAGCTTATTTGACACATCGGTTGTAACGTACGAAAGAAGGAACCGGGGTTCATCTATCATTTCCCATCGTTTCGGTAAACCTACTCTCCGGAAAATGAGGGGACTATCTGTATACGGGTGAAATCGGGGATAACGCACACCCCGATTTCCCGATGAATAAAACGAAGTAGGAGCATGAACATACGAGATTCAAATCGAAGTTATAAACTCTTTGTATCGAGGCCGGTGAAAAGTGAACAAAGTGCTTGCCATCGGACCTGATAAAACGGTGCACCCCGAACTCGGGACGATTTCTGAGACTTCAAAAAGCACAATGAACGGTTATAGACGACAGATAGAGGGCCGTGATATCCGCAACCATCCAGATATCACTGCGCGAATCTCGCTTGATGATAGTTATAGATCAATAATTTGTGAGAAAGGAAGATTTTAACTTTTTTAGATTTGTACTAGGGATGAAACTCTCCTATTATATAAGGGGGAAACCTTTCTTTGATAAGACAAATTGTAAGAAGGCAATACCATTTCATTTTTCTGCTTTCTAGCTATTGCAAAGTTCTTACTTTACTGTTTGTTCTTCATTCACTATTGGCTTCGAACCAAGGGCCCGATCGAGGGAAAAACTACTATTCAACCTAAGTTCGTGCTAGGTTTTAATATTACAATTGGTTTGATTATTCATTTTGTCTTTAACTCGTTCATTTTAAAGGTAAACAAGCATAACTGCTAAATGTTAGTAATATACTACAAGTTACAGTACTCTAAACGAAAAGAAAACCTCTAAGAAAATTATAGTTTCCAAACGATCATGAAGGTCAATGAATCAGCTCATCGAAGAGAAAAAGATGCACCAAGAATAGCTAGTTAATGTTTACCCACTTAAAAATATAAATTATTTTGAGATATTTTGGAAAATTTATTTCGTGTTTTCTCTTCTTCTTTGTTATTCATCATAAGGCAAGCTTAACCTTCGGATATGACACACAACAGAAGTAAGGGGGCGGCTCAAGCACTTTAATGGTCTAAAGCAAAAATTTATTTTAAAAATATGATGACCCGATAAGTCATCTTATGTTTTAAAACCTAATTCTGTGATCTGAAGCCTTAAAAATCTCATTTTTCCCTCCTCGAGTTGCGGGCGCAATCCGAGCGTGTTTCCGGAGATCTTTTATGTTAAAGAATGTAAAACAAAATATGAAATTTTGCTTCGAAAACTATTTGAGTTGACTTTGGTAAACGTTTTGAGTAAATGGACCCGGATCTGTGTTTTGATGGTCCCGGTAGGTCTGTATCATAATTCGGGACCTGGGCGTATGCCCAGAATCGAATTCTGAAGTCCCTAACTCGAGATATGGAATTTTGATGAAACAATAAAAGTTTGAAAGTTTAATGATTTTAAGAATTGACTGATATTTGGTTTTGTTGATACTGTGTCCGTATTTTAATTTCGAAGCCTGGTACAGGTCCACTATAATATTTATGGCTTGTCTGTCGAATTTGGTGAGAAACGGAGTTGATTTGACGTGATTCAGACGTTCGGTTGTGAAAATAGAAGTTTTAAAGTTTTCTTGAAAATTCTATTTGATTTGGTGTCTGATTCATAGTTCTAGGTGTTATTTTGGCGATTTGGTCATGCGAGCAAGTTCGTATGATGTCATAGGACTTGTGTGCATGTTTGGTTTGGAGCCCCGAGGGCTCGGGTGAGTTTCGGATAGGTTACGGGATGATTTGAACTTAGAAATTCTGGTTTTTTCTGCAATTTCAGGTGCTTTCTGGTTTCCTTCTTCGCGTTCGCGAAGGCACTCTCGCAAATACGATGTGTGAACTGGGGTGGGTGGGTTTTTCTCCTATGCGAATGCGAAACTACTGTCATGAACGCGGAGCATTGGGGGGATTGCTCTACACGAACGCGAATTGTCACACGCGAAAGCGTAGCTGTAGATGAGTTGGACTGGGGGAAACTGAGGTTACACTACGCGAACGCGGGTCTTGTCCCGCGAACGTGAAGGTCAGGGGGGATAAATCTTCGCGAATGCATGTAGCCTTACGCGATCGCATAAGTCATTAAGTCGCAGCTCCTAGCGAACACGACACTGTTCACGCGAACGCGATAAACACTGTCGCCCAGTTATACAAAACAGTCCTAATTACGGGATTTTGCCATTCTTTCAAAAAATTCAAAACTAGAAGACCTATAGGCGATTTTCCTAAAATAGTTTCTTCCCCAGTTTGTTGGTAAGTGATTCTAACCTACTTCTTTCAATTACCCATTACATTTCATGAGTTTTCAACCTAAAATCTAGGATTTTCATGGTGGAAATTTGGGGTTTGGGTAGAATTAGGGATTTTTTTTGTATAATTAGAATTTAGACCTCGAATTGAGGTCGGATTTCAAAATAAATTATATAATCGGGCTCGGGGATGAATGGGTAAATGAATTTTGGTCCGCACCTTGGGTTTTGACCAAGCGGGCCCGGGGTCGATTTTTGATTTTTTGGGGAATAGTTTGGGGAATCTAAATTTATGCATTGTAATTGAATTCTTTAGAAATATTTGATATTATTGAGTCGTTTGTGGATAGATACGAGTGGTTTGGAGGTGAATTCTAGAGCAAAAGTGGTAATTGAGCATTGAGTGGCCTTTGGAGCGAGGTAAGTGTTGTGTCTAACCTTGACTTGAGGGAATAGGACTTGTTTGTCTATTTGCTACATGTTTAAATGTTGGGGAACAACGTATATATGAGGTGACAAGTACTTATGCGTTGTAGTCAGGTTAAAGCATGCAGATGGGGCTTGGTTTCTTGCAATTATAGCTTCCTTTGGTCATGTTATCCATGTTTAGACTAGTATTGTTAAATTGATCGTTCTTATCATGTTTATGGACGTTCTGGTGATAATTGAGTATAGATTCCAAAGTTGAGGTTGATATCGTGAAACCAAATGTTGAAGTAAGGCTTGTACTTGTTATTCTATCTCACTGTTGTTAATTGTTCATTGCATTATGATAAGAGAGAGTGGTAATGCACGAAGGGTGATGTTGTGCCATATTGTGAGTGTTAATGCACGAAGGGTGATGTTGTTCCATATTGTGAGTGTTAATGCACGAAGGGTGATGTCGTGCCATGTTATGAGAGTTAATGAGTGTAGGGTGATTCCCGTGCCGTTTATATTTATTTTATGGTGAGATTGAGAGTAAAAGCACGAAGGGGGATGTCGTGCATTGTTCCTTTACTGTGTGTACTTGTTCTTATTGGTTCATAGTATATTGGCTGTTCAAGTTACTATTCTGTTGTAGTTCTCTATCTCGTATTCCCCTCAGCATGTTCCCCCTCCCAATAGTACATGTTTAGCTGTTACTGTTGTTTTCCTGTACATATACTATTATGTGCATGGGTTTATTATGTGGGTGTCTTGTCATAGCCTCGTCATTACTTCATCGAGGTTAGGCTCGACACTTACTAGTATATGGGGTCGGTTGTACTGATATTGCACTCTGCATTTCTTGTGTAGATTTTGGTACCGGTCTTTGCTGATCGTGAGGCTTAGCAGCTTGGATTTGCTGTCAGGAGACCCAAGGTAGATCTGCTGGCGTCTGCAAACCCTGGGGTCTCTTCCTAGTTTTATAATTTACTGTTTCCTTACTTCAAAACAGTGTTTTTTTCCTTTCCAGACTCTATTTGTAGTAAATCATAGTAGCTCGTGAGTTGTGACTCTAGATCCATATGGTAGTAATTAATGAAGTTTTTTTTATATTATTCTGCACTCGTTATATTCCATTTTAGCTTATTTTCTGTTATTTACTGAATTAAACAAGGATTGGCTTAATAATTCTCTAAAGTCGGCTTGCCTAGCAAGTGGAATGTTAGGCGCCATCACGGTCTCGACGGTGGGAATTCCGGGTCGTGACATGTTGGTATTAGAGCACTAGGTTGCCTAGGTCTCACAATTCACGAGCGTGCTTAGTAGAGTCTGGGCGATCGGTACAGAGACGTTTGTACTTATATCCCAGAGACAATGAAGTTTAGGAACAAATTTCACTTCTATTCTTCTCTGTCGTGCGATTTTGTTTTCATAATGTTAATTGAACTCTTCTACTCTTATTCTCTCGTAGATGGAGAGAACGCATACCGCATCTTCAGCCGAGCAGCAGCCAGAGCCTCCAGTGGCAGCTCCTACGAGGGGCAGAGGTCTAGGCCGAAGCCGTGCCAGAGGTCGAGGCAAGGGCAGAGCTCAGCCGAGAGCTCGAGCAGCAGCACCAACGGTGAAGCCTCAGGTAGAGATTAATGAGGAGGTTCCAGCCCAGGCTGTGCCTGTTGGACCAGGTCAGGTTACGGAGGGTTCATTGCCAACCCAGTGCTTTAGGATGCTTTAGCCCGTTTGGTAGGCCTTATGGAGAGTGTGGCCAGGACTGGCACATTTCCCATAGCACCAGCCGTCTCTTAGGCTAGAGGAGGAGCCCAAACTCCTGCTACTCACACTCCGGAGTAGATGGATCCCAGTATCAGACTCCAGCCGCTCATCCAGTCAGAGTAATTCAGCCGATTATTGCGGCACAAACCAGTGATGGGTCAGTTATGTCTTCTGAGGCTTTGTGGAGATTGGACAGGTTTACCAAGCTCTTTCTAGTTCACTTTAGTGGTGCTCCTTCAGAGGATCCCAAGGAGTATCTTGACAGCTGTCATGAGGTGCTACAGAACATGGGTATAGTGGAGACCAATGGGGTCGATTTTGCTGCATTTCAGATGACTGGTTCCTCCAAGAAATGGTAGAGAGATTATTTGTTGACCAAACCAGCGGGGTCACCTTCTCTTACTTGGGACCGGTTATCTCAGCTCTTTCTAGAGAAGTTTCTCCCTATCACATTGAGAGAGGAGAACCATCGTCTGTTCGAGTGTCTCCAGCAAGGCAGTATGACTGTTACTCAGTATGAGACCTGTTTTGTGGATTTGGACCGTCATGCTCTTCTTCTACTTCCTACCGAGAGAGAGAGAGAGAGAGAGAGAGAGAGAGAGAGAGAGAGAGAGAGGGTAAAGAGGTTTATTGACGGACTTGCTCAGCCTATCAGGTGGCTGCCAATGTCGCCAGGCAAGTCGAGATGGTTCTTGCGCAGGGAGGTCAGGGGTCTGACAAGGGACCACATCATTCTGGGGGTTCAGCGGTGCCTCATCTGGAGGGAGAGGTACTTTTAGTAGAGGCCATCCTCCTAGGCCGTTTCATTCAGCACTCCAGGTATCCCATGGTGCCTTAGGTGGTCGTGGCCCTCATATGCCTTATTCCAACCAGCTAGCCTATGGTGCACCACAGCTCCTATTAGTACACCTCCGCTCCAGAGTTTTCAGGCTGGTTACTCAGGTCGACAGGGTCAGTTTTAGGGTCAGCAGTCATAGCAGCCGAGGTCCTGTTATACTTGTGGTGATCCGAGGCATATTGCTAGATTTTTCCCTCGGGCATCGGGCATCGGGTAGCTCACAGCATCAGGGTTCTCGTGCCATAGTTCCGGCAGCAGTTGCTGCACCACCTTCTCGGCCAGCCAGAGGAAGGGGTCAGGCAGCCAAAGGTAGAGGCCAGACTGTTAGAGGTGGAGGTCATGCCGTTAGAGGTGGAGGCCAGCCAGCTAGAGGCCGTCCCAGGGACGTAGTTCAGGGTGATGGGGTCCAGCCCCGGTGTTATGCTTTTCCACCCAGGCCTAAGGCTGAGTCATCTGACACTGTTATCACAGTTATTGTTTCAATTTGCAGTAGAGATGCTTCAGTTCTATTTGATCCGGGTTCTACTTACTCCTACGTGCCATCCTATTTTGATTCTTATTTGGTTGTGCCTCGTGATTCTTTGAGTGCTTTTGTGTATGTGTCCACACCTGTGGGATATTCGTTTGTGTGTGGTCACCATTGGGAGTCTTGAGACTAGTTAGATATTCTACTTCTCGATATGGTTGATTTTGATGTTATCTTGGGTATGGATTGGCTGTCACCTTATCACGCTATATTGGATTCGCACGCTAAGATGGTGACCTTAGCCTTGCCGGGGTTGCCTCGATTAGAGTGGAGAGGGACTACTGACCATTCTACCAGCAGGGTTATCTCTTATATGAAGGCTCGGCATATGGTCGAGAAAGGGTTTCTAGCTCATTTGGCTTATGTCCGCGATTCTAGTGCGGAGGTTCCTTCCATGGATTCAGTACCCGTTGTTCGTGAGTTTCCAGAGGTGTTTCCTGCAGACCTTCCGGGGATGCCACCCGACAGGGATATTGATTTTTGTATTGATTTGGCTCCGGGCACTCATCCCATTTGCATTCCGCCATACCGTATGTCCCCACCAGAGTTGAAAGAATTAAAGGAACAGTTGCAATATTTGCTTGATAAGGGCTTCATTAGACCTAGTGTCTCGCCCTGGGGTAAACATGTGTTGTTTATGAAGAAGAAGGATGGATCGATGAGGATGTGCATAGATTATCGGCAGTTGAACAAAGTTACCATCAAGAACAAGTATCCATTGCCGAGGATTGATGACTTATTTGATCAGCTTCAGGGTGCCAATGTGTTTTCGAAGATCGATTTGAGATCTGACTACCATCAGTTGAGGATTAGGGCATCCGATGTCCCTAAGGCAGCTTTTCGGACTCGTTACGGGCATTATGAGTTTAGGTGATGTCTTTTGGTTTGACAAATGCCCCAGCAACATTCATGGATTTGATGAACCGAGTGTTCAAGCCTTATTTGGAGTCGTGATTATATTTATTGATGATATCTTGATCCACTCCCGCAGTGGAGAGGAGCATGAGCAGCATCTCAGGATTGTACTTCAGACTCTGAGAGCTAGCCAGTTGTATGCTAAATTTTCAAAGTGCGAGTTTTGGTTGGATTCAGTCACTTTCTTGGGGCACACTTTATCAGCAGAGGGTATTCAGGTAGATCCTAAGAAGATTGAGAAAGTTCAGAACTGGCCTAGACCCACTTCAGCTACGGAGATCAGGAGTTTCTTGGGTTTGGCGGGCTATTACAATCGATTTGTGGAGGGGTTTTCATCTATAGCAGCCCCGTTGACTAGGTTGACCCAGGAGGGTGCACCGTTCAGATGGTCAGACGAGTGTGAGGCGAGCTTTCATAAGCTGAAGACTGCTTTGACTATAGCGCCAGTGTTGGTGTTACCAACAGGTTCAGGATCTTATAAAGTATATTGTGATGTGTCCCGTGTAGGGCTCGGTGCGGTATTGATACAGGAGGGCAGGGTGATTGCATATGCATCACAGTAGTTGAAGGTTCATGAGAAGAATTACCCTATCCATGACTTAGAGTTGGCTTCCATGTTCATGCGTTGAAGATTTGGAGGCACTATCTTTACGGCATGTCGTGTGAGGTCTTCACGGATCATCGGAGCCTTCAGTATTTGTTCAAGCAAAAGCATCTCAATTTGAGGCAGAGGAGGTGGTTGGAGCTATTGAAAGATTATGATATCACCATCTTGTATCATCCCGGGAAGGCCAATGTGGTGGCCGACGCATTGAGTATAAAGGCAGCGAGTATGGGCAGCCTTGAGTTCATTCCAGTCGGTGAGAGGCCTCTTGCCTTAGATGTTCGGACTTTAGCCAACCAGTTTGTGAGGGTGGATATTTCATAGCCCAGTCGTGTTCTAGCTTATACAGTCGCTCGATCTTCTTTGTTTGAGCGTATTAGAGATCGGCAGTATGACGACCCTCATTTGTTAGTCCTTAGGGACACAGTGCGGCACGGTGGTGCCAAGTAGGTTACTGTCGGAGATGACGGAGTTTTGAGGATGCAGGGTCGTGCTTATATGCCTAATGTGGATGGACTTCATGAGTTGATTCTTGATGAGGCTCATAGTTCCCGGTATTCTATTTATCCGGGTGCTACCAAGATATATCAGGACTTGCGGCAGCATTATTGGTGGAGGAGGATGAAGACGGACATAGTTTCTTATATAGCTCGGTGTCTAAATTGTCAGTAAGTAAAGTATGAGTATCAGAGACCTAGTGGTTTGCTTCATCAGATAGAGATTCCTGATTGGAAGTGAGAGCATATCACTATGGATTTCGTTGTTGGACTCCCACAGACTCAGAGGAAGTTCAATGTTATTTGGGTCATTGTGGACAGGCTAACTAAGTCAGCACATTTCATTCCTGTGGCAGTTACCTATTCTTCGGAGCGGTTGACAGAGATTTACATCCGCAAGATCATCCGTCTTCATGGTGTTCCCGTGTTGATCATTTCTGATCGAGATACGCAGTTCACCTCGCACTTCTGGAGGGCAGTACAACGTGAGTTGGGCATGCAGGTTGAGTTGAGCACAGTGTTTCATCCTCAGACGGACGGACAGCCCGAGAGCACAATTCAGATCTTGGAGGATATGCTCCGCGTATATGTTATAGACTTTGGAGGATCGTGGGATCAGTTTTTTCCCCTTGCAAGGCTTGCCTACAACAACAGCTACCAGTCAAGCATTTATATGTCTCCCTATGAGGCATTATATGGTAGGCGGTGTCGGTCGCCAGTTGGGTGGTTCAAGACGGGGGATGTTTAGTTGTTGGGTACAGATCTAGTACAGTATGCCTTAGATAAGGTCAAGATTATTCAGGATCGACTTCGCACAGCTCAGTCTAGGCAGAAGAGTTATGCCGACCGTAGAGTTTGTGATGTTGCATTCATGGTCGGAGAGACAGTGTTGCTTCGGGTATCACCCATGAAGGGTGTAATGAGATATGGAAAGAAGGGCAAGTTGAGCCCTAGGTATATCGGGTTCTTTGAGATTCTGGAGAGAGTGGGAAAGGTGGCTTACAGGCTCGCATTGCCACCTAGTTTAGCAGTTGTTCATCTGGTATTCCATGTGTCCATGCTCCGGAAGTATCACGACGATCCGTCCCATGTGTTAGATTTTAGCTTTGTCCAGTTGGACAAGGATTTGACTTACGAGAAGGAGTCGGTCGCTATTCTAGCCCGGCAGGATCGACAACTGAGGTCTAAGAGTTATCCTTCAGTTCGAGTGCAGTGGAGAGGTCAGCCCGTTAAGGCAGCTACTTGGGAGTCCGAGTCAGATATACGGAGTAGATATCCACATCTTTTCACCAGCCCAAGTACTTTTCTATGTCCGTTCGAGGACGAACGGTTGTTTTGAAGGTGGAGAATGTGATGACCCGATAGGTCATCTTATGTTTTAAAACCTAATTCTGTGATCCGAAGCCTTAAAAATCTCATTTTTTTTCCTTCCTCGAGTTGCGTGTGCAGTCCGGACGTGTTTTCGGAAAGCTTTTATGTTAAAGACTGTAAAACAAAATATGAAATTTTTCTTTGAAAACCATTTGAGTTGACTTTGGTTAACGTTTTGAGTAAATAGACCCAGATTCGTATTTTGACGGTCCCGGTAGGTCCGTTTCGTAATTCGGGACCTTGGCGTATGCCCGAAATCAAAATCCGAGGTCCTTAGCTCGAGATATGGAATTTCGATGAAACATTAAAAGTTTGAAAGTTTAATGATTTTAATAATTGACTGATGTTTTGCTTTGTTGATATCGGGTCCGTATTTTGGTTTTGGAGCCCGGTACAGGTCCACTATAATATTTATGTCTTGTCTGTCGAATTTGGTGAGAAACATAGTTAATTTGTCGTGATTCAGATGTTCGGTTGTGAAAATAGAAGTTTTAAAGTTTTCTTGAAAATTCCATTTGATTTGGTATCCGATTCATAGTTCTAGGTATTATTTTGGCATTTTACTCGCGCGAGTAAGTTCGTATGATGTTCTAGGACTTGTGTGCATGTTTGGTTTGGAGCCCCGAGGGCTCGGGAGAGTTTCGGATAGGCTACGGGATGATTTGAACTTAGACATTCTGGTTTTTTCTGTAGTTTCAGGTGCCTTCTGGTTTCCTTACTAGGCTGGGTGGGTTTTTCTCCCACGCGAATGCGAGACTTCTATCGCGAACGCGGAGCATTGGGGGGATTGCTCTATGCAAACGCGAATTGTCACACGCGAACGCAAAGCAGTAGATGAGATAGACTGGGGGAAACTGAGGTTACACTACGCAAATGCGGGTCCCGCGAACGTGAAGTCAGGGGGGATAAACCTTCGCGAACGCGTGTAGCTTCTCGCAATCGCGTAAGTCATTAAGGAGCAGCTCTTCGCAAACGCAATAGTGTTCACGCGAACTGTCCCAATTACGGGATTTTGCCATTCTTTCAAAAAAATCAAAACTAGAAGACCTAGAGGCGATTTTCCTAAAAGGTTTTCTTCCCTAATTTGTTGGTAAGTGATTCTAACCTACCTCTTTCAATTACCCATTACATTTCATGAGTTTTCAACCTAAAATCTAGGATTTTCATGGTAGAAATTGGAGGTTTGGGTAGAAATAGGGATTGTTTTTTATAATTCGAATTTAGACCTCGAATTGAGGTCGGATTTCGAATCAAATTATATAATCGGGCTCGGTGGTGAATGGGTAAATGGATTTTGGTACGAACCTCGGATTTTGACCAAGCGGGCCCGGGGTCAATTTTTGACTTTTCGGGAGAAAGTTTGGGGAATCTAAATTTATGCGTTGTCATTGATTTCTTTAGCAATTTTTGATATTATTGAGTCATTTATGGATAGATACGAGTGGTTTGGAGGTGGATTCGAGAGGAAAAGCGGTAATTGAGCATTGAGTGGCCTTTGGAGTGAGGTAAGTATTGTGTCTAACCTTGACTTGAAGGAATAGGACTTGTTTGTCTATTTGCTACGTGTTTAAATGTTGGAGAACAATGTATATGTGAGGTGACGAGTACTTATGCATTGTAGTCGGGTTAAAGCATACGAACGAGGCTTGGTTTCTTGCAATTATAGCTTCATTTGTTCATGTTATCCATGTTTAGACTAGTATTATTAAATTGATCATTCTTATCATGTTTATGGACTTTCTGGTGATAATTGAGTATAGATTCCAAAGTTGAGGTTGATATCGTGGAACCAAATATTGAAGTAAGGCTTGTACTTGGTATTTTATCTCCCTGTTGTTAATTGTTCATTGCATTATGGTAAGGGAGAGTGTTAATGCACGAAGGGTGATGCCGTGCCATATTGTGAGTGTTAATGCAGAAGGGTGATGCCATGCCATATTGTGAGTGTTAATGCACGAATGGTGATGCCGTGCCACATTGTGAGTGTTAATGCATGAAGGGTGATGTCGTGCCATATTATGAGAGTTAATGAACGAAGGGTGATGTCGTGCCGTTTTTATTGATCTTATGGTGAGATTGAGAGTAAAAGCACGAAGGATGATGCCGTGCATTTTTTCTTTACTATGTTTACTTGTTCTTACTGGTTCATATTATATTGGTTGTTCAAGTTACCATTCTGTTGTAGTTCTCTATCTCGTATTCCCCTCAGCATGTTCCCCCTCCCAATAGTACATGTTTAGTTGTTACTGTGTTTTCTTGTACATATATTGTTATCTGCTCAGGTTTATTATGTGGGTGTCTTGTCATAGCCTCGTCACTACTTCGTCGAGGTTAGGATCGATACTTACCAGTACATGGGGTCGGTTGTACTAATACTGCACACTTATCGTGGAACCAAATATTGAAGTAAGGCTTGTACTTCGTTTGTAGTAAATCATAGTAGCTCGTGAGTTGTGACTCCAAATTCGGATGGTAGTAATTAATGAAGTTTTTTTTATATTATTCCGCACTCGCTGTATTCCATTTTAGCTTATTTGCTGTTATTTACTAAATTAAATAAGGATTGGCTTAATAATTCTCTAATGTAGGCTTGCCTAGCAAGTGGAATGTTAGGTGCCATCACGGTCCCGACGGTGGGAATTCCGAGTCATGACAAAAAACCTTCGCATTGAGTCAACTGTTACATGAGCTATTAACATTATTTATAAGAAATTTAAGCATTTAGAAAAGAATTAAGTCTTTTTTTATAGAATATATCGATTAGAGTATTATTTTTTTTAGAACTTTTAATTTAGAAAATTAGTCTAAAACATCAATATTAGAGTGACTATTATATCTTAAGGAAATTTAAGGTTAAGACAACGCTCTTTAAATTCTCGTCATCTAATAATCTCAAATTTTTACCCCTTAAACTTTTGAACTGTTGAACTTTTAAACTCTTGAAGAAAGAAAGTAAGAAAAAAATAAAAGAGAAAGTATGTAATCTTAGGAGAGAAGGTAAAACAAAGATTGTAACTTGGACAAAATAAGAAAAAGAGTATAAAAATTTATAATAATTTATACATCCCATAATATCATTATGATATTGATAGTTTATTCACTAATGTATCACAATTATCTTTCCTTTTATTTGAAAAAATTATTTTCTACTAAAAGTACTCAATATTTTTTTAACAAAAACCTATATACTCCCTCTGTTTCAATTTATGTGAACCCATTTGACTAGGCACGGAGTTTAAGAAAAGAGAGAAGACTTTTGATCTTGTGGTGTAAAATGAGGCACATATATTTTGTGTGGCTATAAATCGTTGTATAAAGGTAAATTGTTTCCAAATAAGGAAAGAGGTCATCTTTTTGGCACGGATTAAAAAGAAAATAGTTTCATATAAATTGAAACGGGAGTATCTATTAATTGCTAAAAAGTGAGGCCCCCCAAATTTTGAGGGCCTAAAGCAAGTGCCTTACTTGCTTTACAATAGAGTGCCCGTTAATTTAAAGCTTTGAAGCATCTACAAACAGTAAAGATGATTCATATAATCAAACGCAATTTGTTTGGGAAATATGTTATTATTATTATTGTAAAGAAGATTAATTTATTCCATTGTGGTTATACATGTAAATTCATTTATCGCGAGGGAAATGAGATGTTCTTTTTCTCGCCTCCACGACGTGCATAATGTTGTTGTTGTTTTTTTTTTTTTTTTTTTGGTGGTAAATCGTACTCTTTAACTCATGAAAAGCGTTGTTTTAGAAAAAGGTAAGCATATATTTAGGCAACCACAGATAAGCACTTCCCTAAATTTATTATGTGACCTTTCATCAACGGTCACACTTTCTAATAATGTAAGTCTTAATTTTTAACGGTGATTAATTAAAGGCCTAATATGTTATAGTAATTGCCCCAATTTTCCAGATAGTGGGCAACTCTAGGCAAGCGTCTTTATTTGGTGTTGCCTATACTTTTTTCATCCGAGGTTATTGTAATGAAGTGAAACAACTTTTTTGTCGTCGCCAAAAATACTACTAGCAATAATATTTAGTATACGGTAGTGTGATGACCCGATAGGTCATCTCATATTTTTGTTACGATCCAAAATCTCACCCGTCGTGATGGCGTCTATATCAATACTAGGCAAGCCGACAATCTCAATAAACTACCATATCTTTTTAAGTTTGAAAACATAATATCTAAATTTAGCAGAAGAAAAACTGACAAATATATATATAAACACTCTTAAAATCCGGTGTCACTGAGTACATGAGCATCTAATATGAATACAAGTCTGGAAAATACGGTCCATAATAGTCTGAGACCAAATGCAGTAAATAAGAAGATAGGGAAGGAGAGGCAAGGTCTGCGAAACACGGCAGCTACCTCTGAATCTCCGGAAAATCAACTGTGCGAAACAAATCAACACCCACTATGGACGGGAACATCTGAATCTGTATACGAAGTGCAGGGTGTAGTATGAGTACAACCAACTCAGTAAGTAACAATAATAAATAAGGAACTGAAGATAGTGACGAGCTACACAGTTATAGTTCACTTTCAGTAATTCCAGGAATAGACATGCTTTCAAATCCAGCAGTTTAAGTCAAATCAATTTTATACAGTTCAAGTTTATGTAATCCGGATATATAAAAATCTTTCAGAGAATTTCACAATAATGACAGATAGTAACTAAGTGCAACAACAAATAAAAAGTAAGTATAGCCTCTGGCCTCTCCACTGTACCTTCACTGCTGTTATGTTCTTTGACCTCAGCTTTCGAACCTGCCATTCTAAAATAGCCACCGGCTCCACATCATAAGTCAGATTACCGTCCAGCTGTACTGTTCTGAAATTCAGAATATGAGACGGATCCCCGACATACTTTCGGAGCATGGATAAATGGAACAATAGATGAACACCTGATAGAATTGGTGGCAAAGAAAGATTATAAGCCATTTTTCCAATCTTCTTAAGTATCTCAAAAGGCCTAATATACCGAGGGCTCAACTTGCCCTTCTTTCCGAACCTCAACACACTCTTCATGGGTGAAATAATTAGCAGAACCTTCTCCCCAACCATGTAAACAACATCACGAACCTTCCTGTCGGCATAACTCTTCTGTCTAGACTGTGCCATGCGAAGCCGTTCCTGAATCACTCTGACCTTCTCTAAAGCATCCTGAACCAAGTCAGTACCCAATAGCCTAGCCTCACCCGACTCAAACCAACCCACCGGGGACCGGCACCGTCTCCCATACAAATCCTCATACGGAGACATCTGAATTCTTGACTGGTAGCTATTATTATAAGCAAACTCTGCGAGTGGCAGAAATTGATCCCAAGAACCCCCAAAATCAATGACACAAGCACGTAACATATCCTCTAATATTTGAATAGTGCGCTCGGACTGTCCGTCCGTATGATAATGAAATGTTGTAAACTGTGATGTAAACTGCGTGCCCAATTCTCGCTGCACTGCTCTCCAAAACTGTGATGTAAACTGCGTGCCCCGATCTGAAATGACGGACACTGGCACACTGTGTAGGCGAACAATCTTGCGGATATAAATCTCAGCCAACCGCTCCACAGAATAATTGGTACCAACTAGAATAAAATGCACGGACTTAGTCAACCGATCTACAATCACCCAAACCGTATCAAACTTCCTCAAAGTCCGTGGAAGCCCAACTACGAAGTACGTGGTAATACGCTCCCATTTTCACTCCGGAATTTCAAGCCTCTGAAGTAATCCCCCTAGTCTCTGATGTTCGTACTTTACCTGTTGACAATTTAAACAACGAGCTACAAATCCAACTATATCTTTCTTCATTCGCCTCCACCAATAGTGTTGCTTCAAATCCTGATACATTTTCACGGCACCTGGATGAATGGAGTACCGCGAACTGTGAGCTTCCTGGAGAATTAACTCATGCAAACCATCTACATTAGGCACACATAGCCTGCCCTGCATCCGTAATACACCGTCATCTCCAATAGCGACTTCCTTGGCATCACCGTGCTGAACCGTATCCTTAAAGACAAGCAGATATGGATCATTATACTGGCACACTCTGATTCAATCATATAAAGAAGACCGAGAAACCACACAAGCAAAAACTCGATTCGGCTCGGAAACATCCAATCTAACAAACTGGTTGGCCAAGGCCTGAACATCCAAGGCTAAAGGCCTCTCTGTTACCGATAAGTATGCTAAGCTGTCCAGACTTTCCGCCTTATGACTCAAGGCATCGGCCACTACATTGGCCTTTCCGGGATGATAGAGAATGGTGATATCATAATCGTTAAGCAACTCTAACCACCTCCACTGCTGCAAATTAAGATCTTTCTGTTTGAACAGATGTTATAGACTCCGGTGATCGGTATAAACCTCACAATGGACACCGTACAAATAGTGCCGCCAAATCTTCAAGGCATGAACAATAGCTGCTAACTCAAGGTCGTGGACTAGATAATTCTTCTCATGTACCTTTAATTGTTTGGACGCATAGGCAACCACCCTACCGTCTTGAATCAGCACTGCGCCGAGACCAATACGCGATGCGTCACAATACACAATATAAGACTCTGAACCTGTAGGCAACACCAATACTAGAGCTGTAGTCAAAGTTATTTTGAGCTTCTGAAAGTTCTCTTCCTATTCATCCGACCACCTGAACGGAGCACCTTTCTGGGTCAATTTAGTCATAGGCGATGCAATAGATGAGAAACCCTCCACAAAGCGACGATAATAACCAGTCAAGCTGAGAAAACTCTGAATCTCAGTAACTGAAGACGGCCTGGGCCAACTCTGAATTGCCTCTATTTTCTTTGGATCCACCTTAATTCCTTCACTAGACACTATGTGTCCCAAGAATGCCACCGAACTAAGCCAGAACTCACACTTAGAGAATTTGGCATAAGTTTCTCCTCTCTCAATCTTTGTAATACAATACCCAAGTGTTGTGCATGCTCCTCCTAGCTACGTGAGTACACCAGGATATCATCAATAAATACGACAAATGAATCAAGATATGGATAGAATACACTATTCATCAAGTGCATAAATGCTGCTGGGGCATTGGTTAGCCCAAACGACATCACAAGAAATTCATAGTGGCCATAACGATTCCTGAATGCCGTCTTTAGAATATTTGATTCCCGAATTATCAACTAGTGATACCCAAATCTCAAATCAATTTTGGAGAACACCCTCGCTCTGGTCAAATAAGTCATCAATATGCGTCAAGGGATATTTATTCTTGATTGTAACTTTGCTCAACTGCCTATAATCGATGCACATCTGCATAGTACCATCTTTCTTTTTCACAAACAGAACAGGTGCACCCCAAGGTGACACACTAGGCCTAATAAACCCCTTTTCAAGGAGTTCCTGAAGTTTCTCTTTCAATTCTTTTAACTCAGCCAGTGCCATACGATACAAAGGAATAGAAATAGGCTGAGTGCCCTGTACCAAGTCAATACCTAAATCAATATCCCTGTCGTGTGGCATACCCGGAAAGTCTACAGGAAATACATTCGGAAAGTCTCGCACGACCGGTACTGAATTAATAATAGGAGTATC
This sequence comes from Nicotiana tomentosiformis, assembly GCF_000390325.3. Taxonomy (NCBI): domain Eukaryota; kingdom Viridiplantae; phylum Streptophyta; class Magnoliopsida; order Solanales; family Solanaceae; genus Nicotiana; species Nicotiana tomentosiformis. The sequence goes on from NC_090823.1 coordinate 43,514,925, forward strand.
TGCATCAACATCTCTCACAAAGGGCAAATATGACAAACATCCCTTTCCCACCATACGTCGTGCCTTCAAATAAGAAATTACACTGCTAGGAATAAAATCTAGAGAACCTCTCCATTCAACCTTTGGCAACCCCGGCATCGTCAACATCACGGTTTTTGCGTGACAGTACAGAATAGCATGACATGGAGACAACCAATCCATACCCAGGATTATATTAAAATCAACCATACCGAGTAATAAGAGATCAACTCTAGTATCCAGTTTTCTAATAGTTACCACACACGACTGATACACACGGTCTACAGTAATAATATCACCCACCGGTGTAGACACACAAAGAGGTGAAACTAAGGACTCACAGGGAATGTCTAGATAATGAGAAAAATATGATGATATATTTGAATAAGTGGATCCAGGGTCAAATAATATAAAAGCCTCCATGTGGCATACTAAAACAATACATGTGATCACTGCATCTGAAGCAACAGCATCTGGCCTGGCAGGAAAAGCATAGAATCAGGCTTGACCACCACCTGACCGGCCTCCCCCTCTTGGGCGACCCCTAGCTGTCTGACCCCCACCCCGATCTGGCTGGGCGGGTGGTATTACTGCTGGTGCTGGTGCCGTTGGGCGAGAACTCTACTGTAGAGCCCCACCCAACAGCCTAGGATAATCTCTTTTGAAATGACCCAATTCTCCGCACTCGAAACAACCCCTCATCTGATGGAACTGCTGCTCTTGATAACCCGAGGAACTACCTGTGAAAGCCTGAGCGGACGAGGCATGTTGAGAATTCTGCGCTGGTAGTGCACTGAATAAAGACTAGCCTGAGTGAGCAATATAAGAACCGTGTCTAGTTGATGCACCACGATGAGCTGGACGAGTCGCCTGAGCATGTCTGAAAGAACGACCCCTACTGCGGTAAAACTGACCCCCTGAATGAACACCGCTGAAATCACCTGAACCACGAGGCCTCTTAGCCTCCCTCTCAACCCGGTCCTAACTGCAAACCATCTCAATCTGACGAGCAATATCGACCACCTAATCGAAAGTGGCACCAGACACTCTCTCTCTAGTCATAAGTAATCATAGCTGAAAAGTGAGGCCATCTATGAACCTCCTGATCCTTTCTCTGTCTGTGGGAATCAACCAGAAAGCATTATGGGCCAACTCTGAAAATCTCATCTTATATTGTGTCACGGACATATCACCCTGACGAAACTGTTTGAACTGCCTGTGCAACTCCTCTCTGCGGGACTGAGGCATAAACTTCTCCAGGAATAGACCGGAGAACTGCTGCTAGGTAAGGGGTGTTGCACCGAATGGTCTACGCCTCTCGTAAGCCTCCCACCATCTGAAGGCAGCCCCAAAAAACTAAAAATTAGTGAACGAGACCCCATTGGTCTCCAGAATACCCGTTGTCCGAAGCATCCACTGACACCTATCCAGAAAACCCTGAGCATCCTTTGACTCAGTGCCGCTAAATGGTGGAGGTTGAAGCCTCTCAAATCTCTCAAGTCTTCTCTGCTCATCGTCTGCCATAACAGGAACTACCGGGGCCTGAGCAGCTGCAGCCGACTGGGCTGGTAGGGCCCCCGGTATCTGAAGTCCCTGTACTACCTAGTCTGGAGTATGGGCAACAGGGGTATGAGTACCTCCCCCGGCCTGAGAAGTGGCAGGTGCGGCCTGAGCCGAAACCACCTAAGCAAGACCAGTATAAACTGTCAATATATAGGCCAGAGCCTCCTAAAGGCCTCAAATCATAATAGGTGTAGCTGGTGCCTGAGGTGATCTCGCCAGCTCACCTGTATTCGGAATCTGCTCCTGAGCTGGAGCAACTGGTGGTACTACAGGTGCTGCTCCAACAGCTGCACGTTCTATACCTCGACCCCTACCTCAGCTCCGGCCTCTACCACGGCCCCGGCCTCTCGCGTTCCTAACTGGTGGCACTGATGGCTAGCCGTCCAATCCGGTAGTACGTGTCCTCACCATCTATTAAAGAATAAAATAACTGAAATGTAGTTTTCGGAATCCGCAAATTCGCACGACAGAATACAAGAAAGTGAAATTTTTCTAAGTGTTCAACAACCTCTCGAAGATAAGTACAGACATCTCCGTACCGATCCGCAAGACTCTACTAAACCTGCTCATGACTCGTGAGACCTATGTCACCTAAAGCTCTGATACCGACTTGTCACGACCAAAAATCTTACCCGTCGTGATGGCGCCTATATCAATATTAGTCAAGCCGACAATCTCAATAAACCATCATTTCTTTTAAGTTTGAAAACATAATATTTAAATTTAGCGGAAGAAAAAATCACAAATACATATATAAACACTCCCAAAACCCAGTGTCACTGAGTACATGAGCATTTAATATGAATACAAGTCTAGAAAATACGGTCCATAATAGTCCGAGACCTAATTTAGTAAATAAGGAGATAGGGAAGGAGAGGCAAGGTCTGCGAAACACGGCAGCTACATCTGAATCTCCGAAAAATCAACTATGCAAAAGAAATCAACAACCGCTATGGCCGGGAACACCTGAATCTGCACACGAAGTGCATGGTGTAGTATGAGTACAACCAACTCAGTAAGTAATAATAATAAATAAGGAACTGAAGATAGTAACGAGCTACACAGTTATTGTTCACTTTCAGTAATTCCAGCAAGAATAGACATGCTTTCAAATCTAGCAGTTTAAGTCAAATCAATTTTATACAGTTCAAGTTCATGTAATCCGGATATAAAAATCTTTCAGAGAATTTAACAACAATGACAGATAGTAACTAAGTGCAACAAAAAATTAAAAGCAAGTACAGCCTCTCAGGGCAACAGTCAGTTAACTTATCACAACAGCTCAACCACTCGGCTCTCAGCCCTCAACACTCATATTCAATGGGTACTCGCGCTCACTAGGGGTGTACAGACTTCGGAGGGGCTCCTACAACCCAAGCGCTATAATCCGCACGGACAACTCACGTGCTGCACGGATAACTCACGTGCTATAATATCCCGCACGGACAACTCACGTGCTGCACGAACAACTCACGTGCTATAATATCCATACCTTAGCGACAAGCCCTCGGCCTTACTCAATCATCAAACTCTCTAGTCTCTCGGGGTCTCTGAAATCACAAAGATCAGCCCAAACAAAGATAACATAGTGTATCAATAAAAATCAAGAAAGACTGAAGTATGATACGCAAGAAAAATCATGACTGAGTACAAGATAGCAATTAGTAAATAATTCAACAAGCACGCGACCTCTGCGGGTCCCAACATTACTATCACATAGGCTAAGCATGATTTACAGTCAAATTTCTTTAACACCTAGAGAGCATATAGCTAACAACAAGTTATTCAACTTTAAAGTTTCACGGGACGGAGCAAGTCACAATTCCCTCGGTGCATGCCTGCACGCCCGTCACCTAGCATGTGCGTCACCTCCAAAATAATCACATGACACAAAAATCCAGGGTTTCATACCCTCAGGACCAAATTTAAAACTATTACTTACCTCAAGCCGTATAATTCTTTATTCTGCAATGTCTTTCCTCGTGAATTAGCCTTCAAACGCCTCGAATCTAGCCACAAATAATCTGATTCAGTCAATAAAATTTATTGGAATTAATTCCATGATAAAATACTAATTTTCCAACAAAATCCAAAATTTAGCTCAAAAATCGCCCGTGGGGCTTACGTCTCGGAACCCGACAAAAGTTACAAAATCAGAAAGCACATTCAACCACGAGTCTAACTATACCAATTTTACCAAAATATGACCTCAACTCGACCCTCAAATCTTCAATTTAAACCAAGAGAGTTTTCTAAATTTTCCAACTAGATTCACCCAATAAATGATAAAAACAACCATGGATTCAGGTAATTTAACCAATATTTAGTTAAGAACACATACCCTGTTGTTTCTTATGAAAATCTCCCAAAATTTGCCTCTTCCCGAGCTCCAATCCATCAAAAATGAAAAAAGAGACGAAGTCCCATTTTCAGAACTTAAACTCTTTGCCCAGTCATTTGCTCTAACAATCGCGAACAATCATACGCGATCGCGAAGAACAGTTTTTCAACTACCTAGGTTTAACCCTGCGCGATCGCGAATAATCACACGCAATCGCGATGCACAAGATTCCAGCTCTACGCGATCGCATCCTACTTCATGCGATCGCATAGAGCAAATGCGTGGCCCAGCTTCCCCTCAAGTTTCCCCTACGCGATCGCGACCTCTTCCACGCGTTCGCGTAGCACATACTGGCCAACCTACGTGATCGTGGTTGACCTCATGCGATCGCGAAAAACAAAATCAACACTGCCTCAACTAAGCCTTCGCGATCGCTTCCCAATCTTCGCGATCACGAAGAAGGTCTGAAACACCAGCAAACAGCAGCTACCAGCAGTACCAAAATGAAGGAAAATAATCTGAATACCATCTGAAATACGCCCGAACCCCTCGGGACCCCAGCCAAATATACTAACAAGTCCTAAACATCATATGAACTTAGTCGAGTCTTCAACTCACATCCAACAACACTAAAAACACGAATCACACATAGATTCAAGCCTAATGAACTTTGAAACTTTCAATTTCTACAAACGACGCTGGAACCTATCAAATCACGTTCGATTGACCTCAGATTTTACACACAAGTCATAAATGACATAACAGAGGCATTCCAATTTTTAGAATTAGATTCCGACCCCGATATCAAAAAGTCAATCACCCGGTCAAACTTTCCAAGAAATTCAATTTTTGCCATTTCAAGCCTAATTCCACTACCGACCTCCAAATACTTTTTCGGACATGCTCCTAAGTCCAAAATCACCATACGAAGCTATTGGAATTATCAGAATTAAATTCCGAGGTCGTTTACACATAAATAAATATCCGATTAATATTTTTTCCAACTTAAGTTTTCAATTATGAGACTAAGTGCCTCGTTTCACTCCGAATTCCTTCTGGACCCGAACCAACTAACCCGGTAAGTCATAAAATAACTGTAAAGTATAAATTTAGCAGTAAATAGGGGAACGAGGTTATAATACTCAAAACGACCGGTCGGGTCGTTACACTTTTAAAACCCAACTCTGTGCTTTGAAGCCTTAAAAATATCATTTTTATCCTCCTCGATTTACGTGCACAGTCCGGGTATATTTTCGGAAAGAGTTTATGTTAAAACTGTGAAAAATATGAAATTTTGCTTTGAAAATCATTTGAGTTGACTTTGGTCAACGTTTTGAACGAACGGACCCAAATTCATATTTTGACGGTCCTCGTAGGTCCGTATCGTGATTTGGGACTTGGGCGTATGCCCGGTATCGAATTCGAAAGTCCCTAGCCCGAGATATCAGACTTTGTTGAAATTTGAAAGCTAAAGGCTTAATGAATTTGAAATGTTTGACCCATAGTTGACTTTTTGGATATCGGGTCCATATTTTGGTTTCGAAATCTGGTATAGGTCCCATACCATATTTATGACTTGTCTTTCAAATTTGGTGAGAAACGTAGTTGGTTTGATGTGATTCGGACGTCCGGTTGTGAAAATAGAAGTTTCAAAGTTTTCTTGAAAAATTTATTTTATTTGGTGTTCAATTCATAGTTCTAGGTGTTATTTTGGCAATTTGATCGTGCGAGCAAGTTTGTATGATATTTTTAGACTTGTGTGCACTTTTGGTTTAGAGCCCCGAGGGCTCGGGTGAGTTTCGGATAGGCTACGAAGTGAAAATATGACTTTGAACATTGCTGGTATTTCCAGTTCTGATGCAGGCCTCTGGTATCGCATTTGCGATACCAGGCATCGCATTTGCGACCTCTGAGGGGTTCGCATTTGTGCGCTACTCATCGCAAATGCGAAGAGTAGTTGGTCCACCTTATGTTCGCATTTGCGATACAAAGATCGCATTTGCGATAAAAAGTTCGCATTTGCAATGGGGACTGGGAGGGGAAATTCTTCGCATTTGCGATCATGGGGTCGCATTTGTGATCATGGGGTCGCATTTGTGAACTATTCTTCGCATTTGCGAAGAAAGCAGGAATGAGGAGACCTTCACATTTGTGATAGGTTCTTCGCATTTGCGTAGCTCGTATTTTCGAACCCTAGGTCGCAGATGCAACACCTGCAACTGATCAAAACTTAACTTAGACGGAATTTTTGGATCATTCTTCAAATTTTCAAACTCAAGAACCCTAGAGGCGATTCTCCAAAGAACTTTTCTTCCCCAAAACATTGCTAAGTGATTCTAAACTTATTTCTTTCAATCTTTCACTACTTTTCCTAAGATTTCAACCTAAAATCTTGAGATTTCATGGTAGAAAGTGGGGGGTTTTGGTAGAATTAGGGATTTTTAAAAAATAGGGATTTAAACCTCAAATTGAGGTCGGATTCCAAAATAAATTACATAACTGGGTTCGGGGGTGAATGGGTAATCGGGTGTTGGTCCGAATTTTGGGTTTGGACCAAGCGGGCCCGGGTGTTGACTTTTGTTGACTTTTTCAATAATGACCTAAATTGAATCTTTTGCAATCGTGGGTGATTCCTAAGGCTTATTTCGAATCGTTTGGTTGGTAATTTGCTAGATATTGTTGGTTCAGAGGCTTGTTTGAAAAGCAAAACTGTGGTTGAGCTTTGAGTGTTCTTTGGAGCGAGGTAAGTGTTGTGTCTAACCTTGATTTGAGGGAATTAGAACCCTCGGACTATGTGCTATGTGATTCCGAGGTGACGAGTGCTTATACGCCGCCGAATTATCTGTTTTCCCTTATTTACCACTTTTTCTTAATTATTTCCTTTCATGTCTTAACTGTTTTATGCTCTAAATGCTTTCCATGCTTAATTGCTACTTGTTATTCAATATCTTCTCTTTTTCATGATGTTAGTCCTTCCATAGTTTCATGATTCCCTGCTATTTGCTTAAATTGACTTACTTGCACCTTCTAATTGTCAATTACTGGATTGGTCTCGTTGTGTAGTACTACTCGTGTAGATTTTCTATATTGTACGAGGTTTCCATTTGGTTCAGTTTGGTATTTGTTGATCGTAAAGGTTATTTTGGTCTGAACGGTTGATTTGACTGTGCATTGAGTACATGGTATTGATATGGTAGGATCAGGCTGCACGCCATAGCAGGTGTAATAAGGGTAGATTGATGTGGTGGAATAAGGGTGAATTTGTACTATACGGTGGGATCGGGTCGCATGCCGTAACAGGTGGAATAAGGGTGGATTGACATGGTAAAATAAGGGTAAATTATGATACTAATATTGACATATTGTGGGATCGGGTTGCACGCCGCAACATACATATATATATATATATATATATATATATATATATATATATATATATATATATATATATATTATATTTACTGTTGTTGATATCGTTACAGTGAAATAAGGGAGGATTTTGTGTTGTCTGGTGGGATCGGGTTGCGCGCCGCAACAACCTATATGTTTTCATTTCTTGAGCTGTGTTAGTTTTTCCGGTATTTGTATCTGAATTATTAAAGATTGGTAATTCTGGACGACACTGATTTATTCTTGAGGCTGTGGTTATTATTTTCAGTTGGTTGTTTAATTCTGTTCAGTATTCCCATTTTCTGTCATTATTATATATTGCGTTCAGATTGTAGTGTAGGTGACCCGCCTTAGCCTCGTCACTACTTTGTCGACGTTAGGCTCGGCGCTTACCAGTACATGGGGTCGGTTATACTGATACAACACTCTGCACACTGTGCAGATTTTGGAATCGATCCCAGCGGTGGCTATTAGAGAGTTCGGATTGGACAGCCTGCGAAGACTTGAGATACAACTGCTCAGCGCCTGCAGCTCCTGAAGTCCCCGTCTTTATTTTTGTTTAGCTGTGTATTTTCATTCAGACAACTTTGTATTTATTTGAGACCCTTGTATGTATTACTCTAGAAGCTCGTGCACTTGTGATACCGAGTTCAGGGATTTGTAGCAGATGTTTTTACGGTTTTAGCTTCCGCATTTTTATTTGGATTATTGCAGTTAAATCAGTTCTTCTTCATTAATTAAATTTAAATTGTTAAAAAGGATAAATTATTCTAACGTTGGCTTGCCTAGCAAGTAAAATGTTAGGCGCAATCACGATCCCGACGGTGGGAATTCCAGGTCGTGACAGGTAGCAAATTATTGTTGACAAATGTTCTCTTACTTTTAATGATTTGTTTGAAGCAAAACATATCCTAGAATCTGCTTGGAAAGTATTAAGAGATTGTTCTGTTTGCCTGAATCAAGGAAGGAGAAAGTGTTTGTGGTACTAATTAAAGAGTTTTGCAACATAATCCTTTAACCTAACAATGGTCAATTTAGGAAAAACTGCCTAATCTTTGCCAAAAGACTTTCCGCCTTAAATATTGAAGAAAATGGTAACAATAAGATGAACTTGAGAAGAAGAGGGCAAAATCCTCCCTCGTGCCATCTTAAAGTTGACTCTTGTAGAGGAAATCAGTCACTCTCTTGGCGGTGCTCTAGTTAAAAATAATAAAAAGATAAGGTGTAGCATTCAACCGATCATTATATAATAAAGATATAATTCAGAGACAGAGATGAAAATTATTATACATCATGTTATAAAGTTGACTTAAGATAAAATTAATATGTCAAGTAAACATCAAAGAAGCTTGATAAAAACGCAGCTAGCTAACTATAACTTGTTAGGACAGCTATCTATGGACTATGGATATGAATATACTATTTTTCTTGGAGGGAAAGGAATTGAAAGAAAATGCTTGGTTATTAAATTAAAAAAGCTAAAAAAATCAATAATTTAGACTTAACAAGTAACATGGATTATTTTAGTTTGATACTTGGTACAATCTATTAGCCACTAAAGACAAAGAATCCCATCCAATTCTTGCTTCCAAAAGGCAAAACTTAGATCTTTATTATCTTCCTAACTTCCAACCCTTTATTATTTAAACTCCCTCTTACCATTTATATATCCCACGTTACCAACATTCTCCATCTTTCTCTATTCCTAGATTTGTTGATTGAAACAGAGACAATGAAGCCAATATTTACAAGTGATACAATTCCAAGTTGTTCTAAGCCCGGCATGCATAAAGATTCACACTCAATTTCCAAGTTGAAGCCAAAAATACGAATAATTCATATAATTGCTCCACAGATTATTAAAACGGACGTTGAAAATTTTCGCGAGCTTGTACAAAGGCTCACGGGAAAGCATGCTGCAGAAGGTAAAGGAAGCAACAAGAAAAGAAGATGTCACACAAAAAAAGAGATGATAAATCCTCAAAGGAACATGAAAGAAGAAAGTGAAGAGATTAATTATAGAGCTGAGAATGCGTCGAATGGATTTTTGAGTAGGTATGGAATAGATGAGGGATTCATTCAAGACTTTGGCGAATTTCCTGTGTTTCCTTTCAAGTCTACTCAGATTAATATGTTTGGCGAGATGCCCCTTTGCTAGACAAGTTATTAAGTAGAAGACTTTTTGTGAATTTGTTCTTGACCATGATTTACAAAATTTTCCAACCAAATGGTGTGCACAAAATTGGGTGCGTATGATGACTTAATTCTTCATTAGTTTTATTTTTCTGTTTTGTTGGATCTGGATTGAAGGGAATAGGAGGGAATGCCGATTGACTTTTTTTCTCTATATCTTGTATGTATAGATTTATACACCTGACCTAAATGCTTCAGGATTCTTTCTTTGTAATTATTTGACTGCTATTAATTCTATTTGCTGCTTAATTTTTCCTATACCCATAGGCTTTTCATGTGATATTAATTAGTCTGCCTGTTTACCCTTTTTTCAATTGTTATCTTTCTCGAAATAATAGTGAAAGTTCTATAAATAAGGCCGGGCACCTCTAAATCTTCTCAATTCTTTTCCTTTAACGTTAGGGATTCTTCCATGAACAAGGGTTTAGGTTGCTTTTTATCTATTTAAAAACAATCATATCGTTTACTTTTAGTAAACAAGTATTAGCACCCGTGCAGTCTATATTAAAGCAAATTAAACTTGAAAATTATGATTTAGCTTATTTTAGAACATTCGTTTATATTGTTTAAACAAATTCCAATTGTCATTATGTTTTTCAATATAATATAGCTAATAATAAAATTTCTATGATATTAATTGAACCGAATCATATGACCTTCGAATAAATTTTTTGTTTCTTATTTTTTATTATATTATTTACTATTTAATATTATTATATTAATATTACTCTTTATTAGCTTTTCGCTTGAATTAATATACTTGTCGACTTTAGACCAATAATAATAATAATAATAATAATATGCTTGTTGACTACTTTACTTTTTTTCAAATAAATAAATGGAGAGTAATGGCAAGGAGTCAACTAAGAAGATAATAAAACTCATATATATATATATATATATATATATATATATATAAAGTCTAATTCAATTGTTAACAATTCTTCAATTGTCTTACTAAAGGAATAATATTTTTGAGTATTATATACTTTGTCTCATTCTTGAATTACCTCAAAGTATAAATATCTTCATAATATCTCTACCCCATCTTTCTATATTATTTCTACTATGATATTTATATATAAAAAATTCATTGAATATTTTACCTATAACCAAAGTAAAGTAATACTATTCCATACTAATTGTTTTTTTGAATTCGCCAAAGTATGAATGTAACTACCCGATCGGTCGTATTGAGATTCAACGTCCCGTTCGGTGGCTTAAGGTTACGAGTAGTTTCGTATTGTATATTATGACTTGCGTGTATGGTCGGATTCGATTTTCGAGCGACTCAGGATTGATTTGGAAGAATGATTCTTGTTTTGGAAGCTTAAGTGGTAAGAGTTGATCGGAGTTTGACTTTTATGTAGACGACTCTGGAATAGTATTTTGATGATTCCAATAGCTTCGTATGATGATTTTGGATTTACGCATATGTACGGATTTGGATTTGGAGGTTCGTAGGTTGATTTGATATATTTTGGCGAAAGTTGGAAAGTTGAAGGTTTGGAATGTTGAGAGGTTTGACTTGAAGTTGACTTTGTTAATATCAGATTCGTATTATGATTCAGAGAGTTGGTATAGCTCCGTTATGTCATTTGGGACTTGCATGCAAAATTTGAGTTCATTCGCAATTGGGTTGATATGTTTCGGCATTTGTTTTAGAAGTTGGAAGTTCATTAGTTCATTAGGCTTGGATCGATATGCGAAACGTGATTTTGGTATTGTTTGATGTGATTTGAGGCCTCGAGCAGGTCCGTGTTATGTTATGGAACTTGTTGGTAAGTTTAGACCTGGTCCAGACGGCCCCGGTTGTGTTTCGGATGGGCTACGGGCCATTTTCTCATGTTTTGAAATGCTGGTTCTGTTATCTAGTTTTCTTCATTGCGTTCGTGTCTAAGGGATCGCGTTCACATAGTGTAATGTGGCGGTAGGAATTTTGTACATCGTGTTCGCGGTGATGCTCACGCGTTCGCGAAGCTTGGAAGACTCTAGCCACCGCGTTCGCAAGCGATGTAACACGATCGCGTACAAGGATAGCTCGAAGGGGCATCATGGGTTTTATTATTCGCGTTCGCGTAGTGTGCTGGAGATTTGTGAGTCGCGTTCACGACTATTGTTATGCGTAGAATGTTTTTGGCAGCTTGTATTTTTGTGCTTCGTGATCGCGAAGTTTGTTCTGCGATCGCAAAGAGGAACACCTGGGCAGACTTATATTTACTCTATTTCGAGGATTTTTGTTATTTTATCACTTTTTGAGATAGAGATGTCATGCCCCAAAACCGGGGAGCGCGACCGGCTATACCTCATAATACGATAACACATACAAAACAAAAGATGCACAACCCCGGAATGAGATGAGGCTTACCAAGTCAGCTGGGAAGAATGAGCACCGCTATCACTGATCGATATCCTCCGCTGTGGAACCACCTGCATCCATTAAAGATGCAACGCCCCTGAAAAAAGGGACGTTAGTACATGTCGAATAGTACTAGTATGAAAAACCAAACACCAATTAAAGAATTCGGAAATACAATATAAATATGATGAACCAGGGCGACAATAGAATAGCATAGATAGCCGTTTAAACCAAAGCAAGCTTATCAAGAGCTGTCATTAACATTTACAGAATTTAATATATGGGTGGAGGTATAAACACAATACCCATTTTCACACAAAGCGGCCCTACCGCCTCACCCCAATATATGCAGGTGGAGGTGTAAACACAATGCCCATTTCCACACAAAGCGGCCCTGCCGCCTCACCCCAATATATGCAGTTAGAGGTATAACCCCAATCACAATTTCTACAAAATTTAGTATAATAGTTTTCTACATAAATCACGACTTGGAATCATAACACGTAGATACACAATTCATAGTTTGGAACACATCCTCAATTTATAATACAATATGATAACAATATTTGAAATACAAATTGAACATATACCTTTGTCATAAAACTTATTCGGAATACTCAACTTGTAATAAATATTTTGGAACTTACAAGGATATTGGGGTTCCAATTCTTAAAAAAGAATTTAGCCATCATACCTCAATGGAACTTTCTCAAACTCTAAAATGCTCTGGAGTTCTTAGCAATTTCAATATATTTTATAAATATAATAAATTGAACCAAAATTTGGAGGATGATCATAGTTCTAACTCATTTGAGAATTTTATTAATTACTATGTGTGCATTAAGGTTTCAAGGTCCTTTTATGGAGGATTCCATCATCCCACAACCCAATCGTTACCATTTTTAGCTCAACAATCTTCCTACACCCTTAGATAACACATGCATGTAAAATAAACAACTCTCATGCCCAAACTTATCTTGCTAATTACCCATTTCTAGATAAAATTTAAAATTGAGGGTTAGGGTGTAGAATCTTACCTCTAGGATAAAGACCTAGTGAGTTTCCCTTCTTAATCTTCCAAAATTTGTGCAAGAATTGAAGAACAATTATTGAGGAACACCTTCTCACTCTAGGGCACTCTCTCTCACTCTAAAATGTCAGATTTTAGCTCAAAAATGGCCCAAAGCGTGTATTTAATGAAGTAGGGTCGGGTTTTAAAAATTCAAAAATGAAGCTCCGGAACAAGGTCTGCGATCGCATAATCGATATGCGGACCGCATATCGGCCGCATAATTGGTGTCCAAAGCTGGCCAAAAATCTGCCTGGGTCTGCAGTTACTATGCGGCCCGCAGACCTATTCTGCAGTCCCATAATGAACCGCATAATAGTTATGCAGTCGCATAGTCGACCGCAGAATGGCATCCAAAATTGCCCCTCTCCTGCCTCACTCTGCGGCCATTATGCGGTCCGCAGAGTGATTCTGAAGTCGCATAATGGACCGCAGAAATGCATTTTTCTGCCAAAAAAGTTTCTTTATCACTGAGTGCATTGTTCAACCCAAAACGTCCGAGCCGCGGTGAGCAAGCTCACCTCGAAGAATTTATACAATCATTAAACACGTTAGCCCAATCCGGCACCACGAAACATTATATTTCTTTTTGCAAAACTTTTACGAGGCCTTACAAGAGAGCTCGGATTTGGGGAATTTTGGAGGAGATTTTCACGTTTTTGATTGGAGTAAGTATTCTTGACTCGGATTTGGTTATATTTCATGAATCCATCTTTGTTTTTATCATTAAATTAGTGCTTTGAATTGGAGAAATTGGGATTTATGTAAAAACTTTCTAAAACATAAAATGGGAATTTGAATATCGATTTGAGGTTGGAATTGGATAATTTTGATTTGGTTGGACTTGTATTGGAATGGGTATTCGGATTTTTTAAGTTTTGTTGGGTTCTGAGGTGCGGGCCTGGGGTTGACATTTTGGGTTAACATCTTGGTTTTCATTAAAGATCGAAGCTTTATTATCCTGAATTGTTTCATATGGCTTTTGTTTATGATATTAAGTTATTTTGGCTAGATTCAAGTCGTCTGGAGATTATTTCATACAAGAATGTCATTTTAGAGTATTGATTTAGATTCTTTGAGGTAAGTATCTTGCCTAACCTTGTATGGGAAAACTATCCCATAGGATTTCAGTTGATTACATTGTTTGAGTTATGTGAAAGGCTTGTACATGAGGTGACGAGTTTGTACTCGGCTTATATGTGGCAAAATTGACCGGTCTAGACTCTTAGGTTTTTTCATGTATTTATTTGAAATTTTTAGCACATGTTATATCTTTTATTTGTCAAGTTTTCTCTCACATGCTTTATTTGAAGTTGTTAGCACATGCCATATGCTTTTGTCAAATTTACTCTTATATGCCTTATATGAAGTTGTTGCCTCTTTTATTGTAATATTACCTCCTTTATTGTTGAGTTATTCTTATTTGAAATTGTTGTTACATGATATCCTTCACTGTCGAGTTATTCTCGTGCATTTAGACATAGTTGCTATTTCATGACTATCTCTTTCATTGTTAGCTTATGTCATTCAATAGGATTTGAAGTTGCCATTTCATGAAAATACCATCATTATTAAGTTTATTCTTAAACAGTTAATTGAAGTTGAAGTTATTGATAGTCATTAACCTGTCTTTATTGAAGTTGTTGTTTAATGGTGTATTATTCATTGTTGAGTTATTTTACCCACTTCATTTTTGTTGCTATTGAGATTTTTATACACATCATGGTTGAGCCGTGGGCTATGTGTTGTGGGATATTGGTACAAGTTGATGTGTCTTGTTGTTGTGATGTTAGCACATGTGATTTGTTGTGTGGATTGATTGTGGTTATGCAGAGCATAAGGGCGACATCTCACTGTTGTTGATTGTGTGGAGTGATATGGGTGGCTATTATGTGGAGTGATACGGGTGGCTATTGTGTTCAATGTCGGGGCATAGCGATAAGGGTGACTATTATGATATTGTAAATACGGAGAGATAAGGGTGGCTATGTCAGGGATGATATGTGATGGCCTGAGAGCATTATGTTGATGTTATTCATGTGATGGTGTGATTTTCCTTGTGTATGTCATGCACCTTACGTGACTTGTTGTGTTGCTTTTAATGAGATACTCGATGTCCTTGATATTACTTACTGACTTGGACTGTATTAGTACACTTGCACAAGCATATACCGTAGCATGCCACTTATACCAGTTCAGAAGTATGAAACTTGACATTTATTGATAATGCTCATGTATTCTTATATTACCTGCTTCCATTGTGATGTTGAGCCTATGACCATGCAGGGATGATTGTGGAATTGAGTCTGTGACCACGCCAGGTGGATTGTGATATTGAGCCTGTGACCATGCCGGGCGAAATGAGAAATTGGCACGTGAGTTGTTCATGCGGTCATGATTGATAATGTGGGAATGAGGTGCCGTGAGCATATGATTTGTGATTTGGGACTCGTGATTTATGATTATGAGATAAGGTATCTCGGAGTAATGTTGTTGTGAGACTTGTATTAGAATGACTTGATTAGTTGGTTGTCATTTGTTTTCCATTATTTGGTTTCGCTGGTGCTTTAATGGTGTTTTGATTACCTTACTATTTATATCACATGTTTACTCCTTATTGCCATTTACTGATTCTTGATTTCATTATTAGCTTTGTACTTGTATACTGCATAGGTTATTATGACTAGTAGGTGTCTCGACTTGTACCTCGTCACTACTCCACCGAGGTTAGTCTTAATACTTACTGGGTACCGACCGTGGTGTACTCATACTACAGTTCTGCACATTTTTATGCAGATCCAGGTATTAAAGATATTGGATTCAGGCAGACTTAGTTTCTTGATTGTGAGGATTCAAGGTACAGCTGCTTGGTCATCGCAGTCCCTTGGAGTCCTTTTCCTTTTGATTGTACTGTTAACTCGTTGCCCGAACAATATTGTATTTTATTTAGAGATATTTCTATGTATCCTGCTAGAGTTCGTGACTTTTTATTACCTAATCTTGGGAGGTCGTTGTGATTATTGCCGCGTAGGCTTGTTTCACCTTTATTTCGGTATTTATATCAAACTCTACTTTTAAAATATCATTGTTAAACTGGCTTAACTGTTGTTAGTAATCGGCTTACCTAGTTTTAGAGACTAGGTGCCATCACGACGCCTATGATGGGATTTTGGGTCGTGAGAATGAACAAAGTAGTTCTTTTGTTATTTTGTTATAAAGTGTGCAGATATTTTTACTAATACTTATTTTTGGATTATATGCAATAAGAAATTATATTTTGTGCTCTTTTTATTACATGAAATAAGCAAAAATATTTTTTTTACTCATTCCATCCCAATTTATGTTATATTATTTCCTTTTTAATCAATTTCAAAAAGAATGACACGTTTTTATATTTTATGTCACTCCCCGACCTCGGGGAGCACGACCAAAGTTCAACCGAGATACCCCGGTTAAGCAAGCCTACTAGATGCCTTCTACCCAACCTTGCTCATTAACGATATAATAATCAATGCAAGTGATAGACATGAGAAGAGTCAAGTGTTCCACAATCTTTTTTCATTACTAAAGGATATTCATTTATGATTTCCAAATTATTATAAGTTTATAGATATGATGAAAGCATGTTTACCCAAATACCAACACTTACTAGTTTAATTCCCAACAT
The DNA here is from genome assembly GCF_000390325.3 of Nicotiana tomentosiformis. Classification (NCBI taxonomy): domain Eukaryota; kingdom Viridiplantae; phylum Streptophyta; class Magnoliopsida; order Solanales; family Solanaceae; genus Nicotiana; species Nicotiana tomentosiformis. Next base: position 43,531,525 of record NC_090823.1, read on the forward strand.
CAAACACCACCCACAACATGTCTACGGAGCCTCTAAGTACAAGATAAGAGAAGAATGGAAGTGTCGGCGACAAGGCCCTGCTATACCTCAAAACATAAAGTACAACGTCAAATGACATGAAGCCCGGAATAGAGTAGAGCTCACCGAAATCTTCAGAATAGAGAGTAATTGCTAACGAGGATCAAAACCGTTCGGTGACGAACCACCTGCATCCATTGAAGATGCAGCGCCCCCGGCAAAAGGGACGTTAGTACATATGGAATAGTACTAGTATGTAAAGCTAAATGTCCAGTTTCAAAATAGAATGCCAATATCATAAAGGGAAAACCATATAACCAGCAAGTCACAATCAACAATATCCAAATACCAGTTAAAACATAACGATTTTTAAAATACGAAAATAATATATATTTTTGGTTGGGAAATCATTAGCACCGATATACCACCGTGTTTTTAGCACGGAATCTGATCATGCCCGATCGGCTAGGCCATCTCCCCACGAACAATGTGGTGCGAAACAAAGGTGTTACCATCTCCATGTGCGTAACATGGTAACCGATCTCCATCCGATCGGCTAGGCCGCCTTCCCACATATGCCGTGTGGGTTGACTTTCCAATTCACAGCTAATATCAACGTCATCCCAATTAAGGGGAATAACCACAATCACATCAATATTTCAACATCATCCCAAATAAGGGGAATAATCACAATCCACCCCTACACCGGCACGTGTAGTTTCGGGTATGGGCCTTATGACCCACCCTTCCTCGGTTTGCTAATGATACTCCCAAAAACAGTTTTGGTTTGCACACAAGGGAAACAAAAGCACAAATATATTTTATATTCACCTCATTATCTTTGACACTATATATAGCCTCGTTAGTAACTTCAACCATTCACAACGTCATTAGAATTTCATTGGCTCTCTTGGCCATACTTATGATTCCTCATCCCAAGGCACAGTGACCGTATTTTATATTCCACACTTTCATTTCTTTACTTTCAAGGATCATCAACATAAACATCAATATATAGAATATTCCGAAAATCACAACTTTAAGTTCATTAGTAATGAATACTTTAAACATAATGGATTTCTTTCCATGAAATGGAGTAAAAAGATTGGCAACCGAAGCACAAGTTAAAATTATAAATGAGTAACACATGATTTATTCTTGAAATACTTTTCTCTTCAAAAAGGGCAATGCATAATTTCAACTCATGAAGATATAAGGGCTCAAACACATTGGACATACTTACAAAGCATAACATTAGTTAAAACAGCCACATTGGGCATAACTTGGGTACATAAGCTTTTAGGCAAATCTATTTTCGAAGTCAGTTTGGAACAGTTAAATCAAGGCCTATTTCATAACCTTTCTCACATCATTTCATTTTCTCGGCACCATTGGCCACAAGTATAACTTTCATTCTTGGCACATTGGCCACACTTCATATCTCCAAGCCACTCCTTTCACTTTCAAACATCCTTATAGATTACCAACAACAAGGCATTTCTACTCATGACATTAAATACACATTTGAGAAACTAACCAAATTAAGGGTCTTAGGCACATGTGATTTCTTACACAATTCGACATGCCAGTTTTCATTAGAATCACGTTTCAAGTCATAACATATTAACACACATCATATGTTCAAGCACCTTTTCAAATAGTAACTCAATAAAGAAGAACGTTTGGAATACAAATTGAACGCATATATCTTTTTACATGTGGATTATTCAGAATAATCAATTTATAATGAGCAACACATGACTTACAAGGCCATTGTGGGGTTCAATTCTAAAAGAGGTGTTTAGCCAACATACCTTGTTTGAGCTTTCCTTAAGTTACTACAACATCCCAATACTTCTAGCAATAACAATCTATAGGAAGATAGCTTAAATCGAATAATAATTAGAAGGATTCACATGGTGTAACTCTCTTAGGAATTTTGTCAAACACCTACTATGCAAAATAGACTATAAAGCTCTACAATGGTAATTCCTTCCTCCCTCAACCAATTTCAACAAGAACTACGCAAAATGGTTCATTAACCCCACATACTACAACCTATTGTCACATGCATGGCCTATTTCTAACTCCATAACCTAATTGAACCCACAATAATTGCATGAAGGTTTTAAGACAAGGTCTTACTCGGGTAGATGATGGTCTAGTGAATGATTCCCTTAAACCTTCAAGATTGGGGCAGGGATTGATGATCAATGCACTTGGGGCTCCTTCCTCTCTCTCTAAGGCACTTCCCTCTCTCTAAAATATGTGCTTAACCCGACTAAAATAAACCCAAAGTCATTTTATAAGAAATGGGGTTGGTTTATAAAAATAGAAAATGGACCCTCCGAACTTAACTCTGCGATCACAGAGTGGACCGCAGAACAGGTATGCAGCCTGCAAAATGGACCGCAAAAGTGATGCCCAAAACTGGAATGGTCTGGACAGGTCCGCGACAAGTCTGCAGTCTGCAAACCACTTATGCAGCCGCAGAATGGACCGCAGAATCATCCAACAAAATTCTTCAAGCCAAATCTGCGATGAAAACTGTGGACCGCGAAATGGATGTGCGATCGCAGATTGGACCCCAAAACGAACTTCAAAATTCAATCATTTTCCTGCTTATTTCTGCGACAGGTATGCGGCCTGCAAAATTGATCTGCGGTCACGAATCTGACCGCATAACTAGCCCTTCAGCAAATATTTTCCACCAACACCTCGATGCATTATTCAACCCAAAAAGTTCGTATTGCTACATCCATACACATCACCCGACCTCGGTGCCACAAAACTTGAATTCCTTGGCAAAAATTTACGGGGCCTTACATTTACCATTAATTCAACTTTAAATTTCTCTTTTTATCCTAAATGAGATTATTTCTTGCCACACAAATGTTTATAATTTGTAATTGCACCATAAGTTTCAAAATTCTTAGCTTACCTAGTTTTTAGGTGAGAACAACGAAGTCATATCAATAGCGATGGATTCAGTTCCTATCCTTATATATGCAACCTAAATAGCTACTTTTATCGTGCATATCTTAAATTATATTTTTCACAAGTTTGATACGCTAGAGGATGATGAAGGAACACTAGTTCTACTGGATCTAAGCACTCATTCTTCCTAGCAACCAAGTTCATGTCAAAGAATCACAGTGAGGGCCTTCTGTGTGTATTCATGTGAAGCTAGGAGAGTTGCAAGACTAATTCAATTTCCAAATCATAAGTCCTAGATTCTTATGGTGTGTCTTGTAAGATATACACTGATCATCATAGTTTGCAGAATCTATTCAAGTAGAAGGATTTGAAGTTGAGGCAATGGAGATGGCTTAAGTTGCTAAAGGATTATGATATTACTATCTTGTACCAGCCAAAATAAAAGCTAATGTGTTAGCTGATGCCTTGAGTAGAAGGTGGAGAGCATGGGTATTTTGGCATATATTCTAGTTGAGGAGCGTCCTATGGCTATGGATGTTCAGGCTTCAGACAACAAATTTGTGAGATTAGATATTTCTAAGCCTAGCAAGGTTCTTGCTTGTGTTGTCGCCTAGTCATCGTTGTTTGAGCAAATTAAGATACGCCAATATGATGATCCATATTTGCTTGTACTTAAGGATATAGTGCATCGAGGTAATACTAAGAACGTTTTTATAGGTGATGATCATGTTATGCAACTATGGGGACAGATTTGTTTGCATACTATTAATGGTTTGAGAGAGTTGTTACTTGTAAAGGCTTATAGTTTGCGGTATTCTATTCATCCATGGATTACAAAGGTGTATCGTGACTTAAAATAATACTATTAGTGGCGAAGGACAAAGATGGACATTATTGGGCATGTTTCATGGTGTTTGAATTGTCAACAGGTGTCACGATCCAAAAACCCACCAAAGGCTGTGATATCGCCTAACCTGCTTGCTAGGCAATTGAACACTCAACAACAATTATAAGAGAATATTAATAAGTTATTAACAAAGTCATAATATAAATAAGAAAGCAAAAAGTATCAAATCAATGTCATAAATACATAAGTCTAACACAGGGTCTAAACAAGACCACAACTGCCTCACAATTTCCCAGTGTCACATCATCACGAGCATCTAAGAAGAGTAAACTGTCTCAATTGAACAACAACATCTATCTGGAAAGAAATAAATAGGCAGGGATAGATAAGTAGGGAAGAGGGACTCTATATGTTGTGGATCAGATCAAATAAGACAGCTCACCATGAAGTCTCTCAATAAGCTCCTACACTGCTGGATGGGTACCACTACTAGCTGCCTCAGAATCTACACAAAATATAAAAAGGTGTAGTATGAGTACAGAACTCTGGTACTCAGTAAGTATCAAGTCTAATCTCGAATAAGTAGTGACGAGGGGTCGACATTAATTGAATATGAAATAAGATATGGCATCTCCAAATATGTACAAAAGATAATGACATATAGTAAATAGGGAATTTAGGCATGCTTTTCAGATTAAGAGATCAAATACGAAGTCAAATATTTCAATTCTCGCATAAAACATAATGTGTATCAATCAACAGTTATATAAGAGATACTACATGAGTCTAAGATGTATATGCATTCTCAGAGCCCACTCTCAAAACCTCACAACATAAACCATGTACCTGACACAGTCCACGTGTCTGTACCAAGCACCAATCTGAGTGCCTACACTCACAGGCCCAAAGTAAGATGGGTAATCACTTGACTTCGGAGGGAAGGATCCATATCCAAGCGTCAATCATATCATAGTCAATGATCAATAATCAATATCTGCTCACAGTGTCCTTAGTGCCAAAATCCTCAACTTTCCTCAATATCTAATTCTCTAAACTCATGCATATGCGTAAAAAATAATATAATTAAGATGCACCAGGACACATTAATAAAAATATTGTTGAATGTTCACATGGATAAGAGATGGATACGGCTAATCATGTAATTCAACTTTTCATAATAATTCAATACGCTTATTCAACATTCATAAGTTTAATCATGATATCTAACATGCGTAACATAAGCCAAGTAGCCACTAAATTATAAATCAAATAAAGCAAGTGTATGACTACGGCTAATTAGAAAGCTCAACATGGTGAAATAATTCCATCATGACCAAATCAATAAGACATAACCCTAAGAAGAGTTTCTAGTTATAGTTAAGACTCGCCACGTAGCCATGGAACCAAGGAAAATATGAATCAATAATTTACAGTCCAAATAAGGCATACTATAATCCTAATTCTACCCAAACATGATCATAACCTAGATAACACATATATGCTTGTCACCTCGCATATATGTAGCTCTCGGATAAAGCAACAAGTAGCAAATAAATCGCCTACGAGAAGATCTCTCTCGAACAAGGATAGACAAGAGATTTACCTCTTCCCGAGGATACATTCAACCTTCTAAAATCGCTTTATCTTTCAAATCAACCACCAAATGACTCGAATCTAGTCTAATATTTTTTAAATGAGTCAATACAATCTATAGAAATCAATCCCAAAAAATAAGGCTTTAATCTTTAATCAAATCTCAAAAAGTCAACAAAAGTCATCTCGGACCTACATAGTCAAAACTCAAGCCTAAGGGTTGATCTTATTGATCCATAAGACCACAAGTTAAAATATATGCTTAAATTTTCATTTGGAGTCCATTTGGATACTCAAATCACAATTTAGGTGATTTTAGTTATAGGTCTCAAAAACTGTCACAACCCAAATCCCACCATGGGGTCGTGACGACACCTAGTCTCTAAAATAAGGTAACTCGATCACTTAACCACATTTAAATCAATAAAACATGATATAATAAAATAGAGTTTAATATAAAAGCGAAACTAGAATCAATACAAGCCAAAAGTGGCAATACTCCTACACCTCCCCAGAACTAGGTAGTATAGAGTCACGAGCTCTAGCTGAATAATATGAATATCTCAAATATACAATACTGTTCGGAAACAAAAATGACAGCATATATATATATATATATATATATATATATATATATATATATATATATATATATATATATATATATATATATATATATATATAAGGAGAGGACTCCAAGGGACTGCGATGGTTGATGCAGCTCTACCTTGAATCCTCTCGGCCAATAAGCTCTCACTGCCTAGTTCCGCTGCCTCCAATATCTGGATCTACACAAAAATATGTAGAAGTGTAGTATGATTACACCACGATCGGTACCCAGTAAGCATCAAGATTAACCTTGGTGAAATAGTAACGAGGTTCAAATCATGTGATACTCACTAGTCAATAACCTTTGCAATATATTAAAATTGGTAACAAAATATATAAGAAAAAATAATATCAACCATCTCGTACAGAATTTGATTACAACTCAATATAGAAAAACTCATCTTAGTCAACAAATAATCAAAAGAAGTGGGGCCTATGACAACATGTCGAAAACTTTTAAGAAACATATAAGCAATCAAAATATCAACCTCGTTTCAACACATAAACAACATTAAGAAAGATACCTCCGAATTATCACATAACATCGTCAACAATGCCACCCTTATTTCGCTGCATGTGCATATAACAATGAAATGCCTCCTCTATTTCGCCACATGCGCATATCGCCACCTTTATTTCGCCACAAGAATATCAACAGTGAAATGCCACCCTTATACTCCACATAACATCAACAGTAAAATGCCACCCTTATACTCCACACAACATCAACAATGAAAAGCCACCCTTATTCCACACATCAACAGTCAACAGTAAAATGCCACCATTATACTCCACACATCAACAATCAACCCGCACAACATGTCCACATGTGCCACAATTATCACAAAAATAATAATGCCAAAACCTCATCAAAGAGATAAGCTCATAATTTATCAATAAGGCGCACAAGGACATGCAAATAGTAAGAAAATACGGATGGGTGTTCCAGCTATAAAGCATTGCTATGACAATACAATTGTAATGATCAAGTTCACGTAGACACAAAGTGATTAAGCATGTTTCATATAGAAAACAACCCCAAATTAAGGCATATTAATAGATCAAGGTCTAATCTGGCATATACCCCACATACGCCCATGTACACGCTCGTCACCTCGTGTACACATTGCTTTATACAAAACATAGATGAGCCATTAAGACCAAATCCTATACACAAGGTTAGGTAAGATACTTACCTCAAATAAGCCAAATCAATACTCTTAAAAGCCCCTGCCTCGCAAATCAGCTTCTGAACGGGTCAAATCTAGCAAAGAATAACTCAACAATATCAAACACGACTATAGAAATTGATTTCAGTTAATAAAGCTCTGATCTTTATCAAAAATCAAAAAGTCAACCTGGGACCGCTTTCCAGAACCCGAAAAAAGTAACAAATCCCGAACACCCACTCGAATATGACTCTAGCCATAAAAGTTTCATTCAAATCCGACTCCGAATCGGGGTTCAAATCCCTATTTTTTTATTTTACAAAGTTTTGCCAAAATCCCTATTTTTCTTCACTTAGATTCATCATTCAAATGATAAAATTAAGTATGGAATCATGAATAATAATTGAATCCGATGCAAGAACACTTATCCCAATCCAAATCGTGGAAATCCCCTCAAAATTCACTAAAATATGAGCTCCCAATCTCAAAATGTGATAAAATAACTCAAAACCCTCGAAATAGAGTACTTAAAATATCTGCCCAGTTATACACTTCGCGATCGCGGGACTCTCCTCGCGATCGCGAAGGCCAAATTCTTGCCCAGGTGCTGCCCCTTCTTCGTGAACGCGGGGCACCCACGTGAACGTGATGACTACACCCGCTGAGCCTACGCAAAGCGGTAGCATACTCGCAAATGCGATAGCCAAATGCATGCCACCCCCAACCGGCTTTTCCTCTACGCGAACGTGACGCCTAGGTCGTGGATGCGAAGGCCACTACCTACCATGCACTGCAAATGCGACACCTCCATCGCGAGCTCAAAGGGAAAACATCACCAGTCACCAAGACACACTCCGCGATCGCAGTAACACATCCATGATCGCGATGAACACCAAAATACCAGAAAACCTGCAATTATGAACATGAGAGAAATGATCCGAAATCACCCCGAAAAACACCCGACACCCCCGGGACTCTGTCCAATAAGACCAACCAATCCCAAAACATAACACAGACCTAATCGAGGCATCAAATCACAAAAAATAACATCAAATATATGAATCGCACACCAATTCAAGCTTAATGAACTATTTCAAATTTTCAACTTCCAAACTTACGCGGAACACATCTAAACAACTCAGAATGACCCTAAATTTTACACACAAGTCATAAATCAACATATGAACCTATTTCAAGGCTAGAAATCCGAAACGGACATCGATAACCATAAAGTCAACTAAGGCTCAAACCTATGAACTTCTAAACCTTCAAATTGTCAACTTTCGCCAATTAGAGCCAAATCAAACTAGGAACCTCTGAATCCAAATTCGGGCATACGCCTAAGTCCAAGATCACCATACGGACCAAAGGGGACTATCAAAACTCAGATCCAATGTCAAATACTCAAAGGTCAAACTTGATCAACACTTCCAACTTAAGCTTCCAAACTAGGAACTAAATATTCCAATTCAATCCAAAAGCCTTCGCGAAACAAAACCAACCATCCCCTAAAGTCACATAACCACAAATAAGCATACGAAAAGCATCAAATAGGGGAATGTGGCTCAAATATACAAAACGACCGGCCGAGTCGTTACATTCTCCTCCTCTTAAACAAACGTTCGTCCTTGAACGAGTTTAGAACCATAACTGAAGTGCCAAAAATATGAGGATATCTACTTCGCATATCATGATCGGCCTCCCAAGTTGCCTCCTCGACCAGCTGACCTCTCCATTGGACCTTCACCGGTGCAATATTCATCGATCTTAGCTTGCGAACTTGCCTATCCAAAATGGCCACCGGCTCCTCCTCATAAGTCAAATCTTTGTCCAATTGTACCGATATGAAATCTTACACATGTGATGGGTCCTCATAATACTTCCAAAGCATGGAAACATAAAACACCAGATGAAGCCCCGATAAGCTGGGTAGCAAAGCAAGTCTATAGGCCACCTCACCAACTCTCTCCAACACCTAAAAATGGCCAATATATAGAGGGCTCAACTTGCCCTTCTTCCCGAAACTCATCACACCCTTCATGGGCGAAACTCTGAGTAGAACCCTCTCACCCACCATGAATGCCACATTATGAGGCTTCCTATCAGCATAACTCTTTTTCCCGGACTGCGCTATACGAAGCTGCTCCTGAATCAATTTCACCTTCTCCAAATTATCACGAACCAGATCAATGCCAAATAACCAAGCCTCCCCAAGCTCAAACCAACCAACCAACCAGAGAACGACATCGCCTCCTATATAAGGCCTCATAAGGAGCCATCTGGATACTCGACTGGTAGCTGTTATTGTAGGCGAACTCTACAAATAGTAGAAACTGATCCGAAGCATATGCAATTATCCTACCATCCTCTATCAACACACACCCAATGCCAACCCATGAAGCATCACAATCGACTGTATATAAACCCAATCCTGAAGGCAAAACTAGAACTGAAGTTGTAGTCAAGACAGTCTTGAGCTTCTGAAAGCTCTACTCACACTCGTCATACAACCTAAATAGGGCACCCTTCTGAGTCAACTTGGTCAATAGATTTGTGATAGGTGAAAAACTCGCCACGAAGCGACGATAATACCTAACCAATCCTAGAAAATTTTGGATCTAGTAGTGGTAGAAGGTCTGGGCCAACTCTGAACTACCTCAATCTTCTTCGGATCCACCTTAATCCCCTCACTGGAAATCACTCAAAGTCTAACTAAAACTTGCACTTGGAGAACTTGCCAAATATCATTTTCTCCCTCAAAGTCTGAAGCATGATCCTCAAGTGCTGCTCATGCTCCTCCCGATTACGAGAATACACCAGTATATAATCAATGAACATAATAACAAAGGAATACATATAAGGCTGAAATATGTTGTTCATCAAGTGCATGAACGCTGCAGGGGAATTGGTCAGCCCAAATGACATCACCAAGAACTCATAATGCCCATATCCGGTCATGAAGGCCATCTTAGGAATATTAGTAGCCCTGATCTTCAGCAGATAGTACCCCGATATCAAATCAATCTTCGAGAATACCCTAGCACCCTGAAGCTGATCAAATAAATCATCAATACGCGACAGCAGATACTTGTTCTTGATAGTAACCTTGTTCAATTGCCTATAGTCAATACACATACTCATGGAACCATCTTTCTTTTTCACAAATAGAACCGGAGAAACCCAAGGTGAAACTCTTGGCCTGATCAAACCTTTATCTAGTAATTTTTGCAATTGTCCCTTTAATTCCTTCAATTTTACTGGAGCCATGAGGTACGGTGGAATAGATATGGGCTCAGTGCCCAGTACCAAGTCAAGACCAAAATAAATATCCCTATCAGGTGGCATGCCCAGTAGGTATACTGGAAACACATCTGGAAAATCCTTCACCATGGGCACTAAATCAACCATTGGAGTATCAACCCTCAAATCTCTAACAAAGGTCAAGTATGCCAAGAACCCATTCTCAACCATCCGTTGAGCCTTCAGAAAAGACACCACTCTACTAGGAACATGACCCAAGGAACCTATTCACTCCAACCTCGGCAACCCCGGCATAAACAACGTCACGGTCTTAGTGTTGGGGCAAACGCACACACAAGTATATGTGGTCAACAAGTAATAAAGTGATGAGAAAGTATCGTCCCATAAGGATTATTGATTAACTATCTATCACGCCCCGACCTCGGGGAGCTCGACCGGCGCTCAACCGAGATAACCCGGCCAAGCAAGCCTGTCCAATAGTTTCTACTCGAACGTACCCATGAGTAAAGAGAAGATATATTCTCATTAATTAGACTGAGAAGATCATGTGAACAATACCAAATTAATTACCAATAGTTACGCCATTTATAAGTCTCCAAAATATTACACTACACATTCATAGTTTAGAAGTGGAACACGTGATACAAATACAACATTACTAGTTTGACTTTCCCATAACCAAGGTACAACCCACACTATGTCTACAGAGCCTCTAATAGATACAAAAGAGTAGTATGATGGTGCTGGCAACAAGGCTCCGATTATACCTCAAAACAATATACATAGAGGACAAGGGATACAAGACCCAGAAATGAAGTGGGGCTCACCAAGTCAACCGAGGAGAGGGTGTACTGTTATCACTGATCAATATTGCCTGCTGTGGAACCACCTGCATCCATTAAAAGATGCAGCGCCCCCGGCAAAGGGACGATAGTACATATGGAATAGTACTAGTATGTAAAACTAAACACCCTCTCAATAGAACGAGTAACAGTAAAATAAGAAGGAAACATGAAATCAATGAGAGCCTTAAAAAACATCAAGGTGTCAAGTTAGGAGAAAGATACGTTTCAAGTAAGTTTCAATATTTTTAAGTTGGGAGATCTTTAGTACCGATACACCACCGTGCTTTAAGCATGAAGTCTGATCTCAGCTAGATCGGCTAAGCCATCTTACCCCGAGACATCCAATCACAACATCACCATGTCGCGGCATGGCATCCAATCTTAGCCCGATCGGCTAAGCCGTGTCACCACAATGCCGTGTGGGTCGACATCACATCACATCTCGGTAGCAATAATCTCATCCCATTTAAGGGAAAATATCTCAACACATCAATCTCATCCCATATAAGGTGAAACATTCTCATCACATCAACATGGGGATTTTACCCCTCAAGCACTCCTACGCCGGCATGTGTAGTTTCGGGGTTAGGCTTATTTCAACCTACCCTTCCTTGGTGACTAAACGATACTCCCAAAACATTTATTATACAAAAGATTTACAGTTCATTTCATAACCTAACACAAATCTTTTCATGTCATTGGCACTAGTGGACATAGGTGTAATTTAATTCTTGGCACATGGACCGCATTTCACATTTCAAGCTCACCCCTATAAGTTTCAAGCACCATCATGGCTTATCAACAATAATGGAATTTCTATTCAAGACTTTAAGTACACATATTAGCTAACAGGAGTCTTAAGTACATTGAGTTTCTCTTCCACAATTAATCATACTAACTTACAATTGAAATATGATCTTTAAGTCACCACACCTTTGGTACATTGGCCATATTAGCTTACATTCTCGGAGGGAATCATGATATGATGAGAACATTTGGAACATATTTTGAATACATACATCTTTCAACCCAACACTTATTTTGTAATAATCAAATCTATTAGGAAGGACTCGGAATATGAGAAATAAGAAATTGAGCCAATCATAATCGCAACTTACAAGGACATCATGAAAATCAATTCTACAAGAGGAGTTTAGCCAACATACCTCGTTTGAGCTTCCTTAAATTACTACAATGTTTCAGAAATCCTAGCGACTTCAATCTATTAGACACATGATAAATTTGAACAATAATTAGGAAGATACTCGGGGTTTCAACTCATTGAGCATTTTATCAAGCACTCGATGTGCATTAAGGTTTCAAGGTTCTCCTATGGTGGGTTTCTTCATCCCACAACCTAATGTTTACCCATTTGAGCTCAATAACCCTCCCACCAACCTTAATGGTACATGCATGCATAAATAACACTCAAGAATCACACTTCTCATTACCTACTTTCTGTCTAATCTCAAAATTGAGGGCTAGGGAGTAGAATCTTTCCTCGTGGGTGACGACCTTGTGAGTTTTCCTTGTTAAATTTCAAAGCTTGAGCAAGGGTTGATGAACAAAGTACTTGGGGCTTCCTACTCTCTCTCTCCAAAGCACTCCCCTCACTCTAAAATGGCAGATTTTTGCCTTCTAAACGAGACCCAATGGCTTTTAATCAAATGGGGTCGAGTTATAAAAATCAGAAAATGGACCCTCCGAACTCAACTCTGCACTCGCAGAGTGCATTGTAGATTAGGTTTGCGGCCCGCAAAATGGACCACAGAAACGGTCCCAAAAACTAGGTTGGCCTGGCCCAGTCTGCAGCCCACATATCAATTATGCGGCCGCAGAATGGACCGCAGAATCTCCCTCCGAAAATCTTCCTGCATGATCTGCGATGGATGTGCGGCCCACGAAAGGATTATGCAGTCGCATAGTTGACCGCAAAACAACCTCCAAAATTGTCCCATTTCTCTGCTTCACTCCGCGGCAGATCTTTGATTCGCAGATCAATTCTGCGGTCGCATAATGGACCACAGAAACACCCTGTTATGCAACAATATTTCTTCAACTCCCAAGCGCATTGTTCAATCCATAAAGTCTGTACCGTGGCAATCAAGCTCGCTGCGAATATTTTCTATAACCCTCAAATACATTAGTCTACCTCGGCACCACGAAACCCCGAGTTTTAGGTAAACTTTTTATGAGGCCTTACATCCTCCCCCGCTTAGGATCAGTCATCCTCGAATGAGGGTCAAAATCTACAATTAGCATCCAATGTGGCCCAACTGTTACTTCACACACCAACAGTTCCAAATTTTGACTAACTCCCTAAATTTCCAAAATTTTCGCCAGAGTCTCCCCTGTAATTGGGCTTATCCACCTGTTAGAGAATCCCAGAACTAGTCCTAACAGCATAACCGTAACACAACAATGTATAACAACATGGAAACAACACCGGCCACAATGCCATAAGCATTACATTATCAAAAACGAGTATCCCTAACATAAGTTGTACAGGGGAAACATAATTTGTAGAAAGTTAGCTTTTAACATTTTTCATGGACAGAACTACATAGCTATTTAAACAAATGAGGTTACTTCTTCTTCATCTCTTCCTCGGCTTCCCAGGTGGCCTCTTCGTACTATTGGTTTAGCCATAGCACTTTAACGGAGACAGTCTCTTTGTTTCTCAGCTTTCAGGCTTGCCTATCAAGAATGGCAACTGGAATCTCTTCATAAGTCAATTCCTCATTAACCTCTATAGTCTCAACTGGAACAATAAGCGATGGATCTCCAACCACCTTCTTCAACATGGATACATGAAAAATTTGGGTGTGCTAAAGACATCTCTGGAGGTAATTATAGCTTGTAAGCTACTTGACCAATCCTCTGAATGATTTTGTACTGTCCGACATACCTCAGACTCAATTTTCCTTTCTTACCAAATCACATTACACCCTTTGTGGGGGAACCTTCAAGAATACCCAATCATCCTCTTGGAAATCCAAATCCCTACAACGTACATCTGAATAGGACTTCTGACGACTCTGGGCAGTTTTCAATCCTTCCTTATTGATCCTAAACTTCTCCATAGCCTGATGCACGAGGTCTGGCCCAATCAACTCCACTTTCCCAATCTCGAACCACCCAATGGGAGATCTACATCTCCTACCATATAGAGCCTCGAATGGCGCCATCAGAATGCTAGCATGATAACTGTTGTTGTAGGCAAATTCTATGAGTGGAAAATGATCATCCCAGCTTCCCTTGAAGTCAAGAACACAAGCACGCAACATATCCTCAAGCATCTAAATGGTACGCTCTGTCTGCCCATCGGTCTGTGGACAGAAGGTGGTACTATGATTCACCTGAGTACCCAAACCTTGCGGAAATTTCTTCCAAAAATTAGCCGTGAATATACAACTGAGCATAGTGTTCCGCTATGTCGGTAGCCTTAATAGGTAAGAAGTGTGCTGATTTCGTGAGTCGGTCCACAATCACCCAAATCTAATCGAACTTGCGAGGCGTGCGAGGTAGTCCCACCACAAAATCCATATTGATAATTTTCCATTTCCACATCGGAATTTCTATGTTCTGTGCCAGCCTACCATGCCTTTGATGCTCGGCCTTTACTTGTTGACAATTTGGACATCTTGCCACAAAGTTCGCTACATTCCTCTTTATATCATTCCACCAGTAAACTTCCTTAAGATCATGCTACATCTTTGTAGAGCGTGGGTTCTCGGAATACCTGAAAGTGTGAGTCTCGGTCATGATTCTTTCCCGGAGACCATTTACACCAGGAACAAATAATCACCATTGGTACCTTAGTGTACCATCATCCATGCCAAGAGAAAAAGCCATAGTCTTATGCTTATGAATACCCTCCTTCAATTGTACTAACAATGGATCGTCGTATTGCTTCTCCTTGACTTCCACAACAAGTGATAATTCTACCTCGGCACCACGAAACCCCAGGTTTTAGGTAAAATGTTTACGAGGCCTTACACTATCATACAATCTAAACTTTTTATAAATTAATTTCTCAAGAGGTTATGAAGAAGATGATTGTGATTTTTACTACTAAAAATTAATACAAAATTACGAAACAAAAAAGAATTCAAAGATGCAAAACAAACAAGCAAACACTTAAGAAAAATTCAATGAGATGGGAATATTTTAAGGTTATGGGATTAATGTCTCTCCAATTGCATTCTTTCAGTTGATTCAATTACTTGATTTATCTAAGTTGTTGGTTAACAGGGTTTATTATGCTCGTGAAGTTCTTTTGGATCTTTGCTTGTCTATTTAAGCCAACCTAATACTATACGTCTATAGAATTAGAATTAACAAGAATGCATATATATCTCCTGTGAAAATAATCAAGTAAGGCAACTAGAATATGTCTATCCTAATTATAAATCTATTCTCCGATGCCAAAATTCAAGAACTTACTCTATTCAATCTTATATGCAATCTATAATTTTCACTTTCGAGTTCAACTATAAATTCGTAGATAGTATTCTACTGTTACCTACGTAGTAAAATAATTAAGTGCATGCTTGAATAAATAAATTACTATGATAACTCAAGCAAAATAATCAACCGTCAAACAACAATAGTAAATAATAACCCATAACCCCAGGATAATGAAGTTCTTAGCCACTCATGTTCATAACAACAATCAAAGTATTATTTTTAAACATAAAAGCTATGAATAGTAGATGAAGGATGGAAGAATCGATGAATTCCGTGCTCCGTTCATGTTTCTAAACCTTTTTCTCCTTCAAATATTGACCAACCTTTATTACTCACATTTAGGGGGTATTTATACGCTATGGTCGGAGTCTGCAAGTCCAAAATCGAGTGGAAAATGTTTAATGCGCGGACTGGGAAAGGGCCCAAGTCCCAGAGCTCATGAGGCCTGGCCTAGGGAGATCTGGGAGCCTCGCGTCACCTGGGATATCACCAGGTCTTCCTCACCAGGAGCCAAACGTCGCTTGGCCTGGCACTTGGTTCCTGGCCTTCTCCGATTTTTGCCTTTTCGTGCTCTTTTTGTGTATTTCCGGCATCCTTGTGTGTAACCTTCACTCGTTTTCTTCTTCCAATGACCCTACACATAAAATCCACACAATTAAGGTCAAATGTCGCACATATCATCATTAAAACACCAAAATATTAGTAAAGTAATGCACTAAAAATATACATTTATAGCCTATTATCACTACCCCACACTTAAACATTGCTCGTCCTCGAGTCAACCAATAATTCACACTATCCTTGAGCACTTTATATTTAACACAATTGAAGTACACTACACCAATGACTATGGTTGATAGCAATAATTAAACTTTAGCATATGTATTCAAAACACACTTCCCTTTATCTTTTGCCAACCTTCAAAAAATATTCAAACAAAGATGGCATGCTCATAACAATCCTAGCCTCAAAAACCAAATAAATGTCACAATGCACTCATGGGTTAAAGACCCAACATCATAGAGAAGTTGAATAACGTAACCTATCCCTCATGAAGTCATGTTTCCTCACAACAAAATTAAAGAGAGTAAGTAGAATCCACACATTTGAATCTCATGATCAAATATAGTTTAAGGACTCACATATATCACAAACACCACCCACTCTCACAAAGAAGCTACATGCATGCAAAAGGTACCATAGGCTCGCCCATTGTGTAATCCTCTACGAATGTAGGCTCGCTCGATCTAAATTCAACTAGGACTTTTTCATAGTTGTAATGTGGGTTAAGGGGGAGGAGTAAGATATATTTAGGAATAGTGGCTCACCCTCCTAAGCACTTTAACACTTCACATAATCAACATTTATCGCAAATTCTTCAATCCCAACTTCAATTTGACAAACAATATCACCCCAAAAAAGTCCCTTTTTTCTTTAAGTACTACTTTAATTCATACCCCACTAACAAGACAAAATGTCAATTTATTTATCTACGCTCCTTTTTTTTCCAGATTTTTCTTTCTCTTTTTTTTTCTCTCAATAACAATTTCCTCTTCTATAATTTTTACTAGTGGTGTATTCCTTTACAAAACAAGTGCACCTTTTTTCTTTTATTGGGTCCACTCAAAATCCACCCAAGTTTCCTTCTTACTTCTTCTAACGCTCATTATACAATTAAAGTGCTTTAAGAGGTAAAAGGATCAAAATAATATTAATTAAGAACAAAAGGGTATAGACTTGTAATGTGGGTGCAAATAAAATTCTATAGACTCAAAAGGACTAACTTGGGATAAATTTTATTTGTGATAAGTCATAAAGCTCAAAGATCAAGAAGGCCTAAAACACTTGAAGTATGCAATGTCCTCAGTGCATATATAAAACAATTAAAATCAAGTAGGATGGTAAGAAAACTCCCTGGTCATTCTTCCTTATCTCCCTCATTATAGAAGGCTCTCTCAGCTGCCTCCCCATCCTCATCATCATCATCTCCATTATCAGCATCCTAATCGGCCTCCTCTTCATGCTGCTCTGGCTCGGGCTCTGAGTTTTCAGGTGTGTTCACATCTTCGTCCTCAAGCAACCGCTGAACCTTACCAAGCCTAACCATATGCTGGGCATGAGCATTGAGTGGATTATGCTCATTCAAGTTTGCCTATGGTATTGCCTAATATTATCATCATTTCATTTTATGTGTCATTTATACTTTGTGTCTTAGAAAGGACGTAAGTATGTCTCTATGGTTCCTTCACTTAACTTCATTTATTTAATGAAACACAGGGTTTTAAGAGTATAAAAATGGATAATTAATTTGATGATTCACCATTAGCTTGACTATAAC
Source organism: Nicotiana tomentosiformis (assembly GCF_000390325.3). Classification (NCBI taxonomy): domain Eukaryota; kingdom Viridiplantae; phylum Streptophyta; class Magnoliopsida; order Solanales; family Solanaceae; genus Nicotiana; species Nicotiana tomentosiformis. Next base: position 43,549,612 of record NC_090823.1, read on the forward strand.
GACCCGTCAGATCGTTTTGAGCATTTGTATTTCGTTCAGCTATTTGAAGTCTTGAGTAGCTCCGTACGATATATTATGACTTATTTGAATGGTTGGTTTTGGTTTTCAGGTTATTCGGAATCGATTTGGAAGAATGAATTTCATGGTTTAAGCTTTAAGTTGGAAGAGTTGACCAACTTTGACTTTTTAGAATTTGACCTTGGATTGGAGTTTTGATGGTTCCGTTAGGTACGGATGGTGATTTTGGACTCGGGCGTATTCCTGGATTTGTATTTGGATATATCTAGAAAGATTCGGCACCAATTGGCAAAAGAGGGAAATTTGAAGGTTTGAAAAGTTCATAAGTTTGACCAGGACTTGACTTTGATGATATTAGATTTGGATTGTGGTTCCGGGAATTAGAATAGCTTCTTTATGTCATTTGGGACATGTGTGAAAAATTTGAGTCCATTCCGAGTTGATTTGATATGTTTCGGCTCAAGTTTTGGAAGTTGAAAATTCAAAGTTAATCTAAATCGATTTGAGGTGCGATTCGTAGTTTCGATATTGTTATGTATGATTTGAGGCCTTGAGTAGGTCCGTGTTATGTTATGCGACTTGGTGGCATATTTGGACGGGGTCCCGAGTGGCCCGAGTGACTTTCGGACGAGGTTCAACTCATTTTCATGTTGCATTGCTGAAGGTATGCTGGTTCTAGTGCTTCCGCATCTGCGAAAGAATTGACGCAGATGCGAGTCCGCAGATGTGGACAATTGGTCACAAAAGCGAGGTGAGAGCTTGGTGAGGAAGACCGCAGAAGCAAAGTTTGGTAGCACACCTGCTTGAGCGCATATGCGAGGTTTCAGCCACAGAAGTGGCGTGGGGCGCAGAAGCGTATGTGGTCATCGCACCTGCATGTGCACAGAAGCGAAAATATTCTACAGCTGCGATGGGCTGGTCTTCAGTGAATTCTCGCAGGTGCAAGGCATTAACCGTAGAAGCGGAGGTCACAGGTGCGACTATTGGTTCGCATTTGCGAACAGTGCCGGGCAGAAACTATATTATCGAGGGTTTGGTCATTGTTTTCACATTTGGAGTTATAGACCTCGGATTGAGATGATTCTTGAAGCGATTTTTACCACATGGATTGTAGCAAGTGTTCTACACTCGGTTTCAATTAATATCCGTGATTTTATCTTCATTTTTGATAATTAGATTATGAGTTTTAAAGAGAAAATTGGGGATTTTAGCCTAAAGTTCATAGAGTGAGTTTTTGAGTTTTGAACATTGATTTGGAGTCGGAATTGGGTGAAACTAGTATGGTTAGACTCATAATTGAATGGGTTGTCGGATTTTGTGAGTTTGGACAGGTTCCGAGGTGCGGGCCCGGGTTGGACTTTTGGGTTGATTTTGTGTTTTTGATTAAAGATTCGACTTTTATCGATTGGGTTTGTTTCCTTTAGCATTAATTGATGTATTTGAGTTGCTTTTGGCTGGTTTCGAGCCGTTCGGGGGTCGGTACGTGCGGGATGGCATTTTTGGAGCATCGCTTGGCTTGCCCGGTATTGGATTTGGTTTGTTCGAGGTAAGTAACACTTCTAAACTTTGTGCTGAGGGTATGAAATCCCGAATTACATGTTATGTATTTGAATGTTAAGGTGACGCACATGCTAGGTGATGGGTGTGTGGGCATTCACCGTGCGAATTGTGACTCCTTTATCGATTGGGTTTGTTTTCTTTGGCATTAATTGATGAAATCTCTACGTACTAGAGCTATTGAGTTGTGATCCATGTTAGAAACCAAGTCTAGGCTAAATGCTTATTCTGTTGGGACCCACTGAGGTCATTTCTGCTGTTGAGTTATTTGCTTACATTGCAATTTCATACTCAGTCATGTTCATTCATTTCATATCATATCTAAGTCTATGTTGCTATATATTGACACATCACATCATCATTTTTGGGCTAGTTTCATGGCATTGTGAGCCCGGGAGACTGGAGATATTGATGACTGAGTGAGGCCGAGGACCTGATTGTGAGTGATATTATCGGATCGGGCTGCACGCCGCAACATGTTATATTGATTTATTCCTGGATCTGGCTTATTATGGCGCTTGGGCTGAAGGAGACCCTCCGGAGTCTGTACACACCCCCAGTGAGCGCAATTGATTATATTGAGGGATGGATCTTCCATGGGCATGGATGTTGCCCGAAGCATTTATATTTGGGGATGGATCTTCCCCGGGATGGATTGGCTTTATACAGTACTGAGTGACTGACTGTCAGTTGATATATATATATATTTGGGATGGATGTTCCCTGGGCTGAATTGGCCATATACAATACTGAGTGGTTGAGCGTGTCGAGTGATTGAGCATGATGAGTGGAAAGTGTGAGACAGTGAGATTGAGTACTCTGAGAGTGCGAGTACATGAGTTCATCACTGAGATACATTGCATTTGACATGCATGCTTGAGATACATGCACAAATATGCATTTCTTTCTGTCACTCCGGTTTTGGTGTCATTCATGATTTCACCTGCATATTGACATGTAGGCATAGAGATGTATTTTCCTCATGCCATTTGATAATGAAACATCTTATCTGTTGTTGAAAAGTTTTGGGAAAAATCACAGTTTTCAAACTTACTCCTATATTTGGTGATTACGGTAAAAGATTTGGGTTTTCACTGATATACTTGAAAAGCAGACCTATTTTCTGGAACTGTGAACGAGCTGAGCTTTTTATCTCTGAGCTACTTCTTTTATTACTTCCATTATATTTTTATGAACTGTTGTTGGCTATTGGTGTTGGACCCCGACTTGTGTTCCAGCTCGTCACTACTATCAACCTAAGAGTAGGTTTGTTACTTATTGAGTACATGGGATCGGTTGTACTCATACTAAACTTCTGCACCTTGAGTGCAGATGTTGGATGCTGATGTTTCTGTGATCGACGGGAGCTGGATTTGAAGACGTACCTGCGTTCCGGTGGTAGCTTCCTCTTGTTTATGGTAGCCTTAGATTTATAAAAATCTATTTATGTACATTTCGAATAGATGACATATTTATTTATTTTATGCCAGCTTTGTAAATTCTAATCATAGAAGCTCATGATTTGTACTACCAATCCTTGGGGAATGTATAAGATTCAGATTTTTTCTTTACTTTTTTGCCTTATTAAATTTTATTAGAATTGGATAGTTGTTAATTGGCTTACCTAGCGGGTTGAGTTAGGTGCCATCACGAATAGTTGGATTTTGGGTCGTGACATTGACTAATGGCGATGTTGGGCGCCATCACAGCCTATGGTGGGAATTGGGTCGTGACGGTAGCCTCGACTTACTTTTTCTTGTGCTAAATTCTTAAGTGAGGGGTCATTCGGAGCACTTTTCGAATTGATTCATTACCCTCCGAGTTGACTAGCATAAACATGTGCAAGTACAAAAATGGTGCGTCCAAATCCAAATATGATGCGTCCAAAGCCAAATGCACAAGAGCAAAGCAGGTAAGCACATAATTGCAAATTAAATACAGTTAAAGCAATGTACAAACAAATCTAAGTTCCAAATTCAGTCTAAGTATGCTAAGGTCAGAACCTAAGTGTGAATTCCCCAGCAGAGTCGCCATGTCATTGCACCCTATTTTGCACTAGTCAAAACAAGATTTAACTTGTGGTTCCTCTGTTATTGATGAAAGAGTGTTGCCACCTAATATTTAAAGGTATACTAGGGTACCTATTTAATTACTAGAGTCATGTTCTTTTGTTGGTCTACTAACTGGTGAGATTATGGGAACGGGTTCTTGTTATTCTAAGGGAAAGGTTTTAGGCACCTCTTAAAATCTACCTGATGTAGCTCCATAAGACTCAGACTAAGTTAAAGGATTAGTTGTTTGTATTGTGCTTAACTAGTGTTTAAAGAGGTACACCTTACTATATATTAGGGCATAATACTTACAAAGGGGGTGTGTAGTTTTAAAAGGACATGAGTTTATAGAGGAGTCTTAGAAAATAATGTTGGCATACATATGCTTGAAAGAGTTTTAAAAATGTTTGTATGATGTTTGTGTTTATGAAAATATGTGAAAAGGGGAGCTAAGTTATAAAACACTTTATTTTATTAAAGAATGGATGTTCATGTTACTCTAATAAGATGAAAATGCTATAAGAAGGTGAGCCTAAGATATACCTTGGCTTTTTAAATCTAATACTTGAGGCAATCGTTTGAAAATCTCTGTTGAGCGGCAACACCTTGGTTTTTTGAAAAGGATCGATTTTCTTTTAGAAGGTCAATCTTGCGATTCAATTCAGTTTTTCTTTTGAAAGAGGGACTGCCGACTCTTGCTAAGCTATTTTTTGGCTTCAAAATCTTCAAGGAAGGTTAGAAAAAATATAGAAGATTAATGATATGAATAGATTATGATTAGCGAATGGAGGATTAGCTACTAACTAAATTTCTTTTACTCCTATATTCTTTATGGCTTGCCTAAGTTGTTTACATGATTTAAGATATAAAGTAAAAGCATGTAATCCAATATGATAATTGTTGTATACATATGAGAGATAAAACAACAAGAATGCAACAAAGGGCAATGACACAGTAAAGCTATGGAGTAGTGAAGCGGTAAATAGTAAAGGAGTAAAGGAGTAAAGGGAGAGGATGGACTCTGGTTTTTCGGCCTCAAATAGGCAGGCCCATCAATAATAAGAACGGGCGACAGCTGACATCGAACTTCCAGAATATAGCGATGCTAGACTTGGGCTTAAGTTCTTTAAGAACTCAGCAGGCCCAACAATTGTACATGTTCAAAAGGAAAAGAGAAAGTCATTAGGCACAACATTCTATATACTTAGTCATGCATGAAATACATAAGTAAATGTCTTGAACCAAAATATAACAAACTAACAAAACTTAAATATTATGAGAGGTTATACTAACGTGGCAGTTATGTATGGTAAATAATTTACATTGAAAACTTTTCGTTGTCATTATATACTAAACCCATAGAGAATAATGAGTGTAAATAAATTAAAGGCTAAGGGTAGAGTTCCACTCAAGGTTAAAGCCCCCTTTTTAATCCCACGATACTTCAAATTTCCCAAGGGTCTCAAGGCCTATGGCAATGCTTGCGCCGGGGAGAGTAGTCCAACCAAGAGTTAAACTCTACTCCCAAATACCCCTAATCACTAACGACTCATTTTTCCCTACAAGTTTAAGTTCCATTGAGGCTCTTTCAATGTAAACCAATCACCATAGCAATACCATACCACATAAGTGTATACCTCTCTCATGAGGGCCAAACAAAATACCATAAGACTGCAAGACAACTTATCTGCATTATCACAACCATATTTCTAAACTAAATGGGTGGTCAACATATTAAACAAGTCTAAAGAGATAAGCTTCAAACACACATAGAGACAGAGGTATTGGCATACTGTTGTTAAAGAAGCAAACACCTGAGATCAAGCATCTTAAGGATAGAAAAAGAGCACACAGTTCAGATCTGCAACAGTTTATGAATACATATGCCTTTGCCCTAACTGACTAATCACATATTGGCTTAACTCAAGTCTTGTCACTAGCACACATAGGTTAACAGTACTACTGTAAACTTTTGAAAGTATCAACAAAGATTCAGACAAACAGTCATAGTTAGAACCTCTGCATATGTTGTTAGAGATACCAGGATATAATCAGAGTTTTGACATGACTACAAGTTTATAAATTCAAATAGAACTCCTAAGAGTACTTAACAGGATCTTAGACTATCAGTCTTACTTAACTTTGAAATTGATGACAGGAACACTTCTTTATAAGAGTGTTATCTTCACACTAATCTCTTTATGAAACAAGCAAGCTGTTATATCCATGCAGTAGCAACAAGAAGTTTCACTTAGGGTTCAAAGACTAGGTTCAATTAAGATTAAATGGAAAGACAGAACTGGGTGCAGTTTCAAGACAGTGCACATAAGCATGAAATCATAAAGGAAAAATAGAGATGCATGCATAACTTTCATTCAAATACACACATAGATGTTAAAACCATAGATGATTTTTACAAACAGACTGAGTTTCAATTATATAGTCAGGTCAATAATATCATTGAGGAGGTTAAAACCATGGGAGATCTAATACTAAGCAGACTTGATTCAGCTGTATATATTAAAGGTGAACATATAAACATGATGGAGTTCTACTCAACTTATAAAATAGTTAACACTCAGCTACAACATATATGACTATAGCCTAATTCATGAGAGGTGACTTGATTTATAACAAAATACATGCAAGAATGGTTTTTGATGTTCATAACCCAGTTCCTTTAATGAGATTGTTTCATATAACGAGACTTATAGATGTGATTAGCACTTAAATACAGATATAAGACTTTCATAGTAATAACTCAAAGGTTGCTTTAGGGTTAACAAACACTTTATATATATATAAAAAAAAGCATCTTGAACATTTAAACTTCATATACTTCAACTAAGTGATGAATGATTAAACCATGAGCATTCACATATGTTCTAGTTAGAGTCATCAAACAGCAACCTCAAATATAGAACAACAGAATACAGAAACAGTGTGATAGATATAAAGATCACAGCAGAACATTAAAGAAAATCTGAAGCCTAGACAGATAGGAGAAGTCATCAAAGTCACATAACAACTCAATCAATACTGATTAGAGATACATAAAAGCATAACATCTGACCATAGATCAACAGCTAATCATTATGAACTGGAATAAATAACTATAAAATAATGACAAATATCATAAACAAAAATAGTTAATAGGAAGATAGCAGTATGTTCATGATTTTCGAATGAGACACACAAAAGAGAAAGAGTGCAGGCATACCGACCTCCTTTTGTGCAGCAGACTAAGCAAGATTTTAACTTAGCCGTGTAAGAACCAAAGCTTCAAGCTTTTGAGTAGTGAATGAACTTGGAAACAAAAGAGAAACATAAATTGATGAGAGAGACTAAGCTTTTGAAATCTTAGTAGTTTTTGGTACTTCGTATTAAATTTCTTAGTTCTTGTTAGGTCCGTTAGGTGAGAGCATTCAAAGCCCTATTTATAATGGCTGTGAAACCCTAGGGTTTCAGAAATTCAAATCACTTAGTGGAGAGTGACAGAAGATGTATGATGTGAGCACGATTGAGTGAAAAACAGAGATGAACCGAGGAAAAATGGTGAAGTAATTTACCTGGGAGGGGAAACAACCGTTGAAGGTAGAGAACCATTGGTCAAACCCTAAAAACCAGAGGTCACTACATTTGGCCTCTAGGTAAAGAATCCTCATGATGAATCTACTATAAAACTTCATGCATACTCCGATTTGACGGAGCATAAGAGGATTTGAGCAATTTGAAGTTGCATCTTTAGGTTAGGGTCCCAGATTGAGGGATTTTGAAATAGAGTGATGAAATATGGAAGATATCATCGAGATTCGCGGCTGGGGAAGACAGAAGGCATGATTTGGGTCAAGATTAGTGACCTGGCAAATATTGGTGCAAGGTTTTTTGGAGATTGATGTGGTTGCAGGCTGGAGAGAACAAAGAAGAAAGGGGAAAGGAGGGGCGGCGGTCTCGAATGAAAATGATATAGGATTTAGGCTTCTTTGGATTAAAAAATGCGAGACTGAATTCGGGCTGTCGGATCATTTGATCAACGACTCTGATATTTTTGGAGATAAAGGTTTTCAAATATGTTTAACTCACTAAAATAGTGGATCGTTGGATTTATTTGATCAGACAGTTGAGATTAAATCCTAAAAGATTAAAGAATAAAAGAAAAAGGGAGATTAAACGTGGACCGTTGATGAAATAGATCAACGGTCCAGATCTGTTGTGCTTTCTTTGTGAATGATGGAGACTGGTGATTAGGCGTGACTTCCTTGGTTCCGAGAGAAGGTCATGTATTGCCAAGTTGGAAGGGAATGGGGTGTTTGAATTGGGTCAAATCCGGATTGGGCTTGGTACTAGGCCAAAATTAATTTAAATGGTAGCCATTTGTATTTAATTAAAGGATTACAATTATAGTCTTTTAGTCTTTTAACCCTTTTAAAATTAATTTAAATAAACTTAATTATTTTCAATAAAATATAGTAGAAATTATAATCATCAAATATACTACTAATTAAAGTAATTAATTATTTACAAATAATTTGTTATCCAAATGATAACACTAATTTTGAATTTTTAACATAGTAATCTAATTAATCAAAATTCAAGAAGTAATTCGTTAAATTAATTATAGAGCCTATGTGGTGTATTTTAGGAATTTTTTAAATGACATTAAAATAGTAAGTATGTTTGTAATTACATAATACTAATACTAGGTTATTAATTTAAAAACTAATACTTAAGTAATTTTGTAAAAATAGGTATTATTGATAGAAAATACTTTCAAAACATTCGTTGTAAATTATTAAGTACAAATAAATTAATTTTAAAAGGGAGGTTCAAAATTGGCCGTCAAAAATGAATATCATCAACTGCGTATTCGCGCTCCGGATATTCCAAAGACAGCTTTCCGGACTAGATTTGGGCATTATGAGTTTCTAGTGGTGTCCTTCGGCTTGACTAACACCACAGCGGCGTTTATGGATTTGATGAATCGTGTGTTCATGCTATATCTTGACTCATTTGTCATTGTCTTCATTGCTGACATATTGATCTACCCGCGTTGTATGGAGGAGTGTGAGTAGCATTTGAGGATAGTGCTTCAGACCTTGCGGGAACAACATCTTTATGCTAAGTTCTCCAAGTGCGAGTTCTGGTAGATTATGTGGATTTCTTGGGGGATGTTGTATTAGGTGAAGGTATTAAGGTGGATCCTAAGAGGATCGAGGTAGTTCAGAGTTGGCCTCGTCATACCACAACGACTAAGATCAAGAGTTTCTTGGGGCTAGCAGGTTATTATCGTCAATTTATGGAGGGCATCTCATATATTGTAGCTCCTTTGACTAGATTGACCTAGAAGGGTGTTTAGTTCAGATGGTACGATGATTGAGAGGCAAGCTTTCAGACGCTTAAGACCGCATTGACTACCACACTAGTGTTGGTTTTGCCCTCTAGTTCAGAGATGTATACTGTGTATTGCGACACTACACGCACTGGTTTAGGTTGTGTATTGATGCAGGAGGGGCGAGTTATTGCATATTATTCATGTCATTTGAAGCCCCACGAGAATAACTACCCTGTGAACGATTTGGAGTTGGCTGCATAGTTCATGCTCTTAAGATCGGTAGGCATTATCTTTATGGAGTGTCATGCAAGGTTTACACCGATCATAAGTTTGTAGCATCTGTTTAAGCAGATGGATCTTAATTTAAGCCAGCGCAGGTGTCTTGAGTTACTAAAGGATTGTGATATTACCATCCTTTACCATCTGGGCAAGGCAAATGTGGTTGCAGATGCCTTAAGCACAAAGACCAAGAGTATGGGTAGTTTGGCATTCATTTCAGCAAACGAGAGCCCATTGACTTTGGACATTCAGTCTTTAGCCAACCGACTTGTAAGGCTGGATATTTCAGTGCTTAGTCGAGTTCTTACATGTGTTGTGGTTCAGTCTTCTTTATTCGAGCTGAGCAAGGCTCGTCAGTATGATAATCTGCTCTTGTTGGTCCTTAGGGAGACAGTGCTATGAGGTGATGCAGAAGTGGTTACTATCGGTGATGATGGTGTTCTACGACTACAAGGTCTCTTATGTGTTCCTAATGTTGGTGGCCTAATGAAGGCGATTCTAGAAGAGACACACAGTTCATGTTATTCTATTCATCCAGGTGCCACGAAGATGTATCGTGACCTGAGGCAACATTACTGGTGGCGGCAGATTAGTAAGGACATAGTTGAGTATGTGGCGAGGTATTTGAATTGCCAGCAGGTTAAGTACGAGCACCGAAGGCCAGGTGGCTTACTTCAGTAGATAGTTATACCGGAATAGAAGTGGGAGTGCATCACTATGGATTTCGTGGTTGGTTTGCCGCGGACGTTGAGGAAATAAGATGCCATTTGGGTCATTGTCGACATACTGACCAAGTCTGCACACTTTATTCCGGTGATGACTACATACACTTCAGAGAGGTTGGCCCAGATTTATGTTCAGGAGATCGTCCGGTTGCATGGCGTGCCTATTTCCATTATTTCAGATAGATGCACTTAGTTCACTTCACATTTCTGGAGAGTAGTACAGAGTGAGTTGAGTATCCGGGTAGAGCTTAATGCGGCCTTTCATCCGAAGACAGATGGGCATTTGGAGCGAACAGTTCTGATTATGGAGGATATGCTCAGAGCTTATGTGGTTGACTTTGGAGGCAATGGGATTGATTCTTATCATTGGCTGAGTTTGCTTATAATAACAACTATCAGTCCAGCATTGAGATGGCTTCATTTGAGGCTTTGTATGGTCAATGTCGTTCCCCCATCGGTTGGTTTGAGCGCAATGAGGCTAGGTTATATGGTACTAATTTGGTAAAACGTGCCTTGGATAAGGTAAAGTTGATTAAGGAGAGACTTCGCACAACTCAGTCCAGGTAGAAAAGTTATACGGATCAGAAAGCACATGATTTGTCATTTATGGTGGGTGAGTAGGTACTCTTGAAAGTCTCGCCGATGAAGGGTATCATGAGGTTCTGAAAGAGGGGCAAGTTGATCCCAAGGTTCATCGGTCCATTCGAGGTGTTGGAGCGAGTTGAACAGGTTGCATACAGGCTTGCTTTGCCTCATAGTCTATCGGGAGTTCATCAGATATTCCACGTGTCTATGCTTCTGAAGTACCATGCTGACAGGTTCCATGTATTAGACTTCAGCACGTTCATCTAGATGAGAGCTTGGGTTATAAGGAGGAGCCAGTTGCTATTGTTGACATGTAGGTCCGCAAGTTGAGGTCTAAGAAGATTTCAGCGGTGAAAGTCTAGCGGAGGGGTCAACCAGTCGAAGAGGCCGCTTGGGAGACCGAGGAGGACATGTGGAGAAGAGATCCACACTTATTCGGCAGTCCGTGTATGATTCTAAACTCATTCGAGGACGAACGTTTGTTTAAGAAATGGAGAATATAACGACCCGACTAGTCATTTTTCTTTCTAGATCCCGGTTCCCCTATTTAATTCTACTCGTATATGCTTTTACTATTTTATGACTTGCAATGAAGGTTGGTTTGGTTTTGGAAGGGTTCGGTTTGAATTCGGAACACTTAGTTCCATAATAGTGGCCTAAGTTGGCCAAGTTTGGCTTGAGTCAACATTCTGAGTAAACGACCTCGGAATTGGGATTTGAAGGTTCCAATAGGTTTGTATGATAATTTTGGACTTGGGCATATATTCAGATCGAGTTTCGGGTGGACTGGGAGCGTTTCAACACTTATTTTTAAAAGTTGGCGTCTTTATGGTTTTAGACTTTTCTAAGTTTGGTTTGAAGCAGACTTTGGTGTTATAAATGTTTGTTTGGGATTTCGAGCCTTGGAATAGGTTCGTATAGTAATTTGTGACTTGTGCATAAAATTTGGCATTATTCCGAGTTGTCTAAGTATGATTCGTTGCGTTCAGAGCTAGTTGGATGAAGTTTGAAGTTCAAAGCTTGATTATTTGGTTTTGGGGTGAGATTCTTGGTTTGTTTATTTTATGTGTTTAGAGACTTTGAGTAGGTCCGAATTATCCTCACAAGGTAGGGGTAAGGTCTGCGTACACACTACCCAACCCAGACCCCACGGTGCGGGAAAATACTGGTTATGTTGTTGTTGTTGTTGTTGGACTTATTGGTATAATTGGACGGGGTCTCGGGTGGCTCGGGTGAGTTTTAGACCAACAGGAACAAAGTTTAAGTTGAAAATTTTCTAGTGTTGGTTTTGTTCTTCCCAAACGCGGAGAGAGTCTCGCATTTGCAATGAAGGATTTGTGCTGGAGGCATTTTATGCTTTGCGTTAGTATGGGTAGGGACGCATTTGCAAAGGCTTGGGGCAGTGAAGCTACGTGTTCTCGAAAGGGAAGAAGCGATCACGAAGAAGGATTTGGGGCTAGGGGATGGCAGGCCATTGGCATTCGCGTTCGCGAAGGGTCGTCCGTGTTCGTGAAAGGTAGGTCAGGTTAGCTATCATGATCATAGGGTCCTGGTAGCATTCGCGGCGAGTAATTTTTGAGCGATGGCAATTTTGCATTCGCGATCGCGAGGAGTTTTCCGCGATTTCGAAGAAGGGTCACCTGGGCATAACACATTTTAATATCGGGATTTAGGCTCATTTTTCCAATTTCTCACTTTTCTTGGCCGATTTTGGAGCTTCTTGGAGGGGGTTTTTCATCAAGCACTATAAGGTGAGTGATTTCTACCTAGTGTAAGTTAAATACATGGATTATGGGTATATTTTAATATAGAAATGAGTAGAATTATGGGATTTTGTTGAATTTAGGGTTTAGTAAAAATGAGATTTGGACACGAAATTGATTGTGGAATTGGGTATAAATTATATATATGAGTTCGTAAGGTCATGGGTAACAATTATTTATGAAAAGTTTCAGAATTCGGGAATCTGGACCCGAGGTGACATTTATGGACTTTCTGAGCGAGGTTGGGAGATTACTCTAATAGTTAAATTATGAACTTTTGAACACATTTGATCAATTTATACATCATTTGATAAGTTTCGGGTTGCTCATCATTGTTTTGAGGCGACTAATGAGGTTTGAGAGCTGAGTGGAGGGCTAGGAAGCGAGGTAAGTCTCTTGCCTAATATTATAAGAAAGAATTATCCTCGTAGGTATTTTAATTGTTATGTGCTACTTGTTGTGGGTGCTACGTATGCATGAGGTGACGAGAGTCCATACGTAGCCTAAAAATTCATGTTTATGTCCGGGTAGACTTAAGACTTTACCATGCAGTCTTTTTATTACTTGAACTCAACCTAGTAGTTTAATTACTTAAATTAAAATTGAAATTTGATTAGAGATTATGTTAGGCCGAGCCTCATTACCTTGAGTTGTTTTGGCGGGATACTTGATTGTCGGTAAAATCATGCTTTCTTTATGTTCCTATTCTTGCGTTGTATTTATTTGACCCGTAGTTTGGAAAGTTCCTCTATTCCTGTGGACCAGGCGTACGCCTCGGTAGTGCTATGAAATATCATTATGTATAGGGCTGTAGAACCTCAATAGTATATTTGAGAGGCATCTATGGATCGTATCGTACGACCTCGGGAGTGTACACTATTATTATGGATCAGGCCGTATGACCTCGGCGTAATTAATGTGTAATATTGCTAGGAGTCAGGATATACATAAGATTTCCTCCTTGATTTGAGACTTGGCATTTACTTGATGTTCCTGATCTGTTTAAGATAGCACATGTCACATGAACCTCTTGATCCTCTCCATGTTTGTGGGAACCAATCATATAGCATGACGGGCCAACTCAAAAAATCTCATCTCATACTGCGTCACGAACTTATCACCCTGACGAAGCTGCTCGAACTCCCTGCACGGCTCCTCTCTATGGAACTAAGGCATGAACTTCTCCAGAAAAAGAACGGAGAACTGCTGCCATGTAAGGGGTGCTACGCCGACCGGCCTACGCCTCTCATAAGCCTCACACCAACTGAAGGCATCCCCAGAGAACTGAAAAGTAGTGAACGAGACCCCACTAGTCTCCAGAATACCTACCGTATGCAGTATCCTCTGACACCTGTCCAAGAAACCCTATGCATCCTCTCCCTCTGCACCACTGAAAGATGGAGGCTGGAGCCTCCCAAACCTCTCTAATCTACGTTGCTTATCCTCCGGCATAGCAGAAACCATATAATCCTGAGCAGCGGCAACAGGCTGGACTGGTGGTGCCCCCGGTGTCTTGAATCCCTGTACCACCTGCTCTGGTGTGCAGGCGGCGGGAGTCTGAGCACCTCTCCTGGCCTGAGAAGTGGTTGTTGCGGCCGGAACAGAGACTGCCTGAACAAGACTGGTACACGCGCTCAGCATCTAAGCTAAGGCCTGCTGAAGGCCTGGAATCACAATAGGCACAGGTGGTGCCTGAGCTAGTCCCACAGGCTCATCCACAACTGGTGCCTGCTCCTGAACTGGGGCAACTAGCGGGTCTGCAGGTACTGCCCCAGCTGTTGTGCAGGCTGCACCTCTGCCCCTACCGTGGCCTCTACCGCGTCCTCGTCCTCTCGCGGCCCTGGCTGGAGGTACTGGTGGTTTTCTGCCCTGCCCTGTAGTACGAGTCCTCATCATCTATGAGAGAATGAAACAATAGATATTTAGTCACCAGAATCAACAGATTCGCACGACAAGAATTCAATAATATGAAGTTTTTCCTAAGGGTTCTGCAGCCTCTAGAAGATAAGTACGGACGTCTCTGTACCAATCCGCAAGACTCTACTAAACCTACTCATGACTCGTGAGACCTATGTAACCTAGGCTTTGATACCAACTTGTTACAACCCAAAACCTAACCCGTCGTGATGGTGCCTATCGTGATACTAGGCAAGCTGAAATTTCTAAAACACTTTCAACATTTAACAGAAATGAATTAAGACATTTAAAAAAATCGGAGTTTTTCATAAAAACGGGGTAAAACCCAAAACATAAGTGCGGAAAAATAGCCCGATATCGAGGTGTCACTAAGTCATGAGCATCTAGATATCCAGTCTAATACAAATAGTGTCTAAGTATCAATACAGAAAAGAAAGAAAACATAGAAGGAGAGACAAGGTCTGCGGACACCGGCAACTACATCGTAGTCTCCGGTACTCGATCGAGCACGAACTCAACGACCTCCGTGATCAAACACACCTGGATCTGCACATGAAGTGCAGGGTGTAGCATGAGTACAACCAACTCAGCAAGTAATAGAAATAAATAAGGAACTGAGAAGGTAGTGACGAGCTATACAAATGCAGTTCAATTTCAATAATTCCAGCAAAGAATAGATATGCTTTCAAATCCGGCAATTTAAATCAAATCAGTTTTATACAGTTAAAGTGCAAGAACTCCAGATATAGAATCTTTCAGAAATTTCACAACAATGACAGATAGCAACTAAGTGCATCAACAAATGAAAGCAAGTACCGCTTCTCAGGGCAACAGTCACTCAACTCGTCACAACAGCTCAATCACTCGGCTCTCAGCGCTCAGTACTCACACTCAATAGGTACCTGCGCTCACTGGGGTTGTGCAGACTCCGGAGGGGCTCCTTTAGCACAACCGCTATATCGCTACGACATGTAGCCCGATCCCATATAAATAGCCATAAGGCTCGTTGCGGCGTGCAACCCGATCCATATATACACCACTAAAGCTCGTTGCAGCGTGCAACCCGATCCATATATACAGCCCTAAAGCTCGTTGCGGCGTGCAACCCAATCTATATATACATATAGCTCGTAGCTCAGCACTCAGGCCCTAACTCAGCCACCAACCTCTCTAGTATCTCGGGCTCTCAGAAATCATAAAGATAGCCCAAACAAAATAAACATAGTGTATCAACAAGAATCAAGAAGAGACTGAGATATGATACGCAAGTAAAATCATGACTGAGTACAAGACAACAATTAGCAAATACTTCAACAAGTACGCGACCTCTGCAGGTCCCAACAGTACCATCACATAGCCTAAGCATGATTTCTAACATGATTTGCAGTCAAATTTCTATAACACAGAGAGAACAGGTAATTAACAATAGGCTATTCGGCTTTACAGTCTCACGGGATGGTAAAAGTCACAATCTCCCACGGTGCACGCCTACACGCCCGTCACCTAGCATGTGCGTCACCTCCAAAATAGTCACATTATACCAAAACTCTAGGGTTTCATACCCTCAGGACCAGATTTAAGACTGTTACTTACCTCAAACCGCACAAAATCCTACTCTGTAATGCCTTTGCCCCTCGAATCAGTCTCCAAATTCCCCGAATCTAGTCACAAGCAATACGAGATAATTAATATAAGCTAAAGGAATCAATTCCACAAGGAAAATACAAATTTACAAGCCAAAATACAAAATTAGTCAAAAGCCGACCCCGGGCCCACGTCTCAAAATCTGACAAAAGTCACAAAATCCGAAAGCCCATTCACTCACGAGCCTAACCATAGCAAAATTACTCAAATCAGATAACAAAATCACATTCACAACCTCAAAATTCTAACTCAAGAGTTCTTCCTCTTTTCCCCCAATTTCTCACCCCAAATCACAAATTAGATGATAAAATTAAAGATGAAATCACGGGATTTAACCAAAACCAAGTAAGAATCACTTACCCCAATCAACTCCACAAAATCTCCCATCAAGAATCGCCCAATTCCGTGCTCTCTAGCTCAAAATATGAAAAATGTGTTCAAACCCTCGCTTTTGAAATTAATATTGTCTGCCCAGATTACCTTCTTCGCGAACGCGACCATCCTCTCGCGTTCGCGTAGGCCAACTCAGACTGCCTCCCAGTTAATTCTTCACGAACGCGATCAACACTTCGCAAACGCGAAGCTTTAGAAGCTCAACACATCGCGAACGCGGCCTATACCTCGCGAACGCGTAGACCAAAGACCTAGGGTCCCTAGCTACCTCACTTCTCTTCGCGAACGTGACACCACTCACGCATTCGCGATGCACACGCATACCACACCTTTGCATTCGCGTCCTTTTCTTCACGAACGCGAAGAATAAAATCTTCCCAGCTCACATTAACCCTTCGCGGACGCGTAAGAGGAAACCAGAAAATACACACCAGCAAATATCCGTTAACTACCTGAAACTCACCTGATCCCCCTGGGACCTCAACCAAACATACAATCAAGTCCCAAAACACTATACGAACTTAGTAGAATCCTCAAACCACCTCATATAATATCAAAAACACGAATCACTCTCCAATCCAAACTTAATGAACTTCAAAATTTTCAAATTCTACAAACGATGCCGAATCATACCAAACCACGTCCGATTGACCTCAAATTTTGCACACAAGTCATATTCAAATTACGGACCTACTCCAACTTTTGAAATCGGAATCCGACTCCGATATCAAAAGGTCAACTCCCCGGTCAAACTTCTCAAAAATTCAACTTTCGCCATTTCAAGCCTAAATTAGCTACATACCTCAAATTCACAGTCTGGACACGCTCCTAAGTCCAAAATCACCCAACAGAGCTAACGGAACCGACAGAACTCCATTCCGGAGTCGTCTTCATATATTTTCGACTATGGTCAAAATCTTAAGACTTAGCTTCTGTTTTAGGGACTAAGTGTCCCAAATCACTCTGAAACCAAAAACAAGACCTCCCGGCAAGTCACATAAGCAGAAACAGATACGGAAAAAATAGTAAATAGGGGATTGGGGCTAATACACTAAAAAGGACCGGTCGGGTCATTATATTTAGCTGTATAATAATTCTACTTTAATAATTCTGTATACGTATTTATACTAATCTCCAACAATGGACGTTGGTATCCATAATTACCAAGTATTCTTTATGAGACTTTGTGTTGAAATAGACTAATTTTTCAGTGGACTAACATTCATAGTTGTATTTTTAATAAGAAAAGGAATTATGTAAAGTCCTAAATATTAGGACTTCCTGTATAATTTCAGAAAGGAAAGAATTTATAGTCAAATATTTAGTTGATTTAAATATCCTAAATATTAGGTTTGTAACTTAAATTACAATTGTGTCCAACGTGAAATCTATTTTTAAAGGGTAAAAAAGGCGAACGACATTTCGCTAAGGGAAGTCATGCTTTTAATATAGTACTAGTCTCAAGGTACGCGCTTTGCACATATATACATGTCCATGAGTATATTTTCTTGAGAAGGAGTTATGTTTGGTAACCAAACATGAGAAAATATATTCTATAATAGTCGTTAGAGATAAAGCAATAGTTGCAAACTTTTGAATTTTATATTCTTATCCAATATATAATTGTTGTGTTCAATTCAAGTTTTAATCATTTAGCTGTATAATAATTTTACTTTAATAATTCTGTATAAGTATTTATACTAATCTCCAACAATGGACGTTGGTATCCATAATTACCAAGTATTCTTTTATGAGACTTTGTGTTGAAATAGACTAATTTTTCAATGGACTAACATTCATAGTTGTATTCTTTCGGTTTATTCTTTCTTCAGTATGGAATATATTTTTTAATAAGAAAAGGATTTATATAAAGTCCTAAATATTAGGACTTCCTATATAATTTCAGAAAGGAAAGAATTTATAATCAAATATTTAGTTGATTTCAATATCCTAAATATTAGGATTGTAACTTAAATTACAATTGTGTTCAACGTGAAATCTATTTTTAAAGGATAAAAAGGCGAACGACATTTCGTTAATGTAACGATCCGGCCAGTTATTTTAAAAGTTATAGCCCCATTCCCCTATTTATTGCTCATTATGTACTTTATAATTAATATATGACTTGCCGGAGTAATTGGTTTAGGTATGGTAAGGTTTTGGAATGAATTGGAACACTTAGTTCCAAGTTTTAAAGCTTAAGTTCAAATAGTGACCAGATATCGATTTATGTTCAAACGACCCGGGGATAGAATTTTGATGATTTCAACAGTTCCATATGGTGATTTTGGACTTAGGAGCGTATCCGGAGTTTTATTTGGAAGTTCGTAGTTAAATTAGGCTTGAAATAGCTAAAATAGGAATTTTAGTTTGAAAGTTTGACAGGGGAGTTGACTTTTTTATATCAAGGTTGGAATCCAGTTCCAAAAAATTTCATAGCTCCGTTATGTTATTTATGACTTGTGTGCAAAATTTGAGGTCAATCGGACTTGATTTGATAGGTTCCGGCATCGAATGTAGAAGTTGAAAATGTTTAAGTTCCTTAAGCTTGAATTGGGGTTTGATTCGTGGTTTTAGCGTCATTTTATGCGATTTGAGGTTTTAAATAAGTTCGTATGATATTTTAGTACTTATTGGTGTATTTGGTTGAGGTCCCGAGGGCCTCGGGTGAGTTTCGGATGGTTAACGGATAAAAATTTGGACTTAAAAACCTGCTACAATTTTTCTCTTCTACTGGATATTCTGGGCTGTGATCGAGCCAAGATCGAGCCCAGATATCGAGCCTAGGGTCGACGGCCAAGGTCGAAGCCAGAGACGAGGCTCAGGATCGATGCCATGATTGAGGCCATGATTGAAGGCCCAGGCTCGATGCCATGATCGAGGCCATGATCGAAGGCCCAGGCACGATGCCATGATCGAAGGCCCAGGCTTGATGCCAGGATCGAGGCCATGATCGAAGTACCAGGCTCGATGCTATAATCGAGGCCATGACTGAGGTCCAGGCTTGAGCTTGTGATCGAAGCCATGATCGAGGCCTAGGCTCGAGGGCCATGATCGAAGTCACGATCGAGGCCCAGTTCCGAAGGCTGCCTGGGCAGATTTATAAAAGAGGACATTCGTCCCATTCGCCATTTTTAACAAACTGGAGCTTGAGCATAGGCGATTCTAACTCGGATTTTCAAGGAAAGACATTGGGGTAAGTGATTCTAACTAGGATTTGGTCTATATACACAAATATATCATTGTTTTCACGATTTAATTAGTGTTTTGAGATTGAAATTTGGGAAATTTTTGAAATCAAATAGAAAATAATTTTCAAGATTTCGGTATTGATTCGGAGTCGGATTTGAGTGAAACCGGTATGGTTGGACTCATAATTAAATGGGTTGTCAGATTTTGTGAGTTTCGCCAGATTCCGAAATGTGGGCCCCACGGGCAAAGTTTGAGCTAATTTCAGATTTTATTGAAAAATATAGTATTTTCTTATGAAATTGATTCCTATAATTTTTGTTGACTGTATCGAATTAATTATGACTAGATACAAGTCGATCGGAGTCAGAAAATCGAGAAAAAAGCATACTACTTGGTTAAATTGGAGCAAGTCGAGGTAATGGACTTGTCTAACCTTGTATGGGGAAACTTTCCCCTAGGATTGGTATTGATGTGATGATTGTAATGTGATGAAAGTCGTGTACACGAGACGACGAGTGTGTACACGGGATAAATATGAAAGATTATATTTTCAAATTGTGTAGATCACTGTTGCATATTAATTAAATTATTAAATTTTATTATATTCTCCATCATTGATCTAATTTATATACTTTAAATTGGCTTGACTTTCTCCTGCTAATTATTTTTACATGTTTAGCTGAAATTTGGTTTCTTTTATTCTGTGCATTATTTGAAGGTGGAATTTCTTTAATTTAAATATTATTAATATGAAGTATTTGATATTTTAAATTTGGAACTGAGGCAACGTATAAAAAAATTTAAATATTATTTTGGCTGAGTTATTTATTCCCGAATATTTTGTGAGATTTTGTGCTCATTGAGATTGAGCCGTGAGCTCCCTGTTGTGGAAAGTATTATTGATGTTGTTTATTTTGGCAAATTAAATTATTTGGGTACTTGAGGTACAAATTGTGATATATTGTGATATTGATACGCATGCAGTGGTATAAGGTCTGGGTGTTGAAACGCATGCAGTGAGATAAGGGTGGCTTGATATGCGTGGCTAGTAGGGGAACTACTAGAAGTCATGCGGTGTGATAAGGGTGGCTAAAATGCGGGATTCTATTTCGGGAAAAATATTTTTCTTTAAAATTAAATGTGAAGGCTCCCGCGTTGATTATAAAAAAATGAGATATTATAAATTTATTTATTATTTGGGACTACGAGGCGGTACATCGGGAGTGCCCTTGTTGATATTGATTTATGGGTGCAGATGCCTTTGATTATTTGTTGTGATTTTCTTAAAGTTGAAAGGAAATTTTGTTTGTTTCCACGAGATACTAATTGCCATTATTTTGTGTAATTAAATGGTGACCTGCTACTTGATTCATTTCCATTGTCATTTATTTTATTATATTATTAACATTTTACCATGCTATTATTATTTTCCAGTAGGGCCTGACCTGACCTCGTCACTACTCTACCGAGGTTAGGCTTGGCACTTATTGGGTACCACTGTGGTGTACTCATATTACGCTTCTGCACATCCTTTTGTGCATATCCAGGTACACCTTATCAGACCAGGCATCAGTAAAATAGTTGTACGAGGAGACTTCGAGGTATATCTGCCAGCGACCGCAGACTCCTGAGTCCCCTTCTATTTTACTATGTTGTCTTCCTTATTTGCTTTAGACTCTGATGTATATAGACATAGAGATTAAATTCTTAGAAGCTTGTGACTTATTTCTACCGGGTTTTGGGAGTTCCAATTATGTGAATTTGAAGATTATTTATTTCAGATTTCTATTGTTATTCTGCATTGATAGGCTTACTTAGTCTTAGAGACTAGGTGCCATCACGACATCCTACGGAGGGAATTTGGGGTCGTGACAAGTTGGTATCAGAGCTCTAGGTTCGTAGGTATGATGAGTCACAAGCAGGTTTAGTAGAGTCTTGCGGATCGGTACGGAGACGTCTGTATTTATCTTCGGGAGGCTATGGTACTGGTAGGAAACTATTCACTTCTTTGATTCCTTATCGTGCGCACTGTTGACTTCAAAATTCTCAACCATTGTCTTTCTTTTCTCTCACAGATGGTGAGGACACGCACAACTGGATCCGATGATCAGACACCCATGCCCCCTGTTGGAGCCGCAAGAGGCCGGGGTCGGGGCAGAGGCCGAGGAAGACCACGTGGTGTCGCCATAGCATCTGAACGAGTTGCTACACCATAGCCACCAGTAGCTTCAGTTGGAGAGAATGCACTTAAGACGCCTGTTACTACTCCTGCACTTCAGGAGACTCTTGCCCAGTTTTTGAGCATGTTTGGCACTTTAGCCCAGGCAGGGTTAATTCCACTTGCTCCTGCCACATCTCAGGCCGGGGGAGAAGCACAGACTCCTGTCGCCCATACTCCCGAGCCATAGGCCCAAGTTGACCATGCCCCATAGGTTATACCAGTGCAGCCAGATGTCCCAGTTTGGCTTGAGGTTAGGACAGCAGTTTCAGGGGGGGGGCAGCTCAGGCTCGAGAGGTACAAAAAGTACCACCCTCCCACATTCAGCAGTTTAGCCTCAGAGGATGCTCAGGGTTTTTTGGAGGAATGACATCGTATCCTCCGTACCATGGGTATTGTGGATTCCAGTGGGATTTATTTCACAGCATTCCAACTTAGAGGAGCGGCCTACCCGTGGTGGTAGGCATATGAGTTGGATAGTCCGGCTGAGGCAGCTTCACTTACTTGGACTCAATTTTCTAATATGTTCTTGAGGGAATATGTTCCTCAAAGTCTTAGAGATGCATGGCGCGCAGAGTTTGAGCAGCTGCGCCAGGGTTCTATGACCGTATCATAATATGCGGTCTGATTCAGTAATTTGGCTAGGCATGCACCAGCCTTAGTTACTACCGTTCGAGAGCGGGTTCGCAGATTTATTGAGGGTCTCCACCCTAGTATAAGATTCAATATAGCCCGAGAGCTAGAGATGGACGTCATGTACTAACAGGTGTTGTCAATTGCTAGGAAATTGGAAGGTATGCAGATTCGGGAGAGGGAAGAGAGGGAAGCTAAGAGACCCCGAGATTCTGGCACACATAATAATTCTCGTGCCCCAGTTGCAGCCCGTCATGGTAGAGGTTATGTGAGTCGTCCTATTCATTTAGCACTTCCAGCTTCCAGTGGTATTCTGGCTACTCCCAGACCTCGGGTTCCATATTATGCACCGCCAGTGTCTATTGTACCTCCTGTACGGGGTGCTTTCAGCGGGCAGTCTAGTCGATCAGGCCCAAGCCAGTCCCAACAGCCACGTCCTCCGAGGGCTTGGTTTGAGTGTGGTGACACTCGTCATATCATGAGGGATTGCCCCAGATTTAGGAGGGGTGCACCTCCATAGATTTCTCAGGCCCCACTTATTCCACAGGGCCCTTAGGCTTCTTAGTCCATGATTACTGCACCAGTTGTCACTCCACCTGCACAGTCAGCCAGAGGTGGAGGCCGGACAGGTAGAGGTCGCCCTAGAGGGGGAGGCTAGGCCAGATATTATGCCCCTCCTTCTAGGACAGAGGCAGTTGCATCTGATTCTGTTATCACAGGTATTATTCCGGTCTGTAATAGAGATGCATCAGTCTTATTTGATCCAGGCTCCACTTATTCTTATGTGTCATCTTATTTTGCCCTGTATTTGGGTGTATCACCTGATTCCTTGAGTTCTTTTTTTTATGTATCTACACCCGTGGGTGAATCTATTATTGTGGACCATGTGTGTCGGTCGTGTTTAATTGTTATCAGTGGTTTTGAGACCAGGGCTGATTTATTATTGCTCAGTATGGTGGATTTTGATATTATTTTGGGCATGGACTGGTTGTCGCCCTATCATGCAATTCTTGATTGTAAGCCAAGACGATAACGTTGGCTATGCCAGGTCTACCGCAGCTAGAGTGAAGTGGTACCTCGGATCATGTTCCTAGTAGGGTTGTTTCATTTCTTAAATCTCAACGAATGCTTGAGAAGGGGTGTGATGCGTATCTGGCCTATGTGAGAGATGTTAGTGTTGATACTCATACCGTGGAGTCAGTTCCTATAGTAAGGGATTTTCCTGATGTATTTCCAGCGAATCTTTCGAGTATGCCACTCGACAGGGATATTGACTTTGGCATTGATTTATTACCGGGCTCTCAGCCCATTTCTATTCCACCATATCGTATGGCCCCAGCAGAGTTGAAAGAATTAAAAGAACAGTTATAGGAGTTGCTTGATAAGGGTTTCATTTAGCCCAATGTATAGCCTTGGGGTGCTCCTGTCTTATTTGTGAAGAAGAAGGATGGTTCTATGCGGATGTGTATTGATTACCGCCAGTTGAACAAGGTTACAGTGAAGAACAGGTATCCATTGCCACGTATTGATGACTTATTTGATCAACTTCAGGGTTCGAGAGTGTTCTCTAAGATCGACTTGCGTTCAGGCTATCATCAGTTGAAGATTCGGGAACCAGATATCCCGAAGACTACTTTTAGGACTTGGTATGGCCTATATGAGTTCCTTGTAATGTCATTTGGGCTGACCAATGCCCCAGCAGTATTTATGCACTTAATTAATAGTGTATTCCATCCTTATCTTGATTCTTTCGTCATTGTGTTTATTGACGACATTCTGGTGTATTCCCGGAGTCGGGAAGATCATGAACAACACCTGAGGATTGTGCTTCAGATTTTGAGAGGAAAGAAGTTATATGCAAAATTTTCAAAGTGTGAATTCTGGCTTGATTCAGTGAGATTTTTGGGTCATATAGTTTCGTGCGAGGGAATCAAGGTAGATCCAAAGAAGATTGAAGCAGTGAAGAGTTGGTCCAGACCATCCTCAGCTACGGAAATCTGGAGTTTCCTTGGTTTGGTAGGGTATTATCATTTTGTAGAGGGTTTCTCTTCTATTGCTGCATCTATGACCAAATTGGCCCAAAAGGGTGCTCCGTTCATGTGGACCGAGGAATGTGAGGAGATCTTCCAAAAGCTCAAGACAGCTTTGATTACAACCCCAGTATTGGTATTACCTACAGATTCAGGGTCTTATACTGTATATTGTGATGCATCGCGTATTGGTCTCGGTGCAGTATTGATGCAAGACGGTAGGATAATTGCCTACGCGTCCAGACAGTTAAAGGTGCATGAGAATAACTATCCTATACACGACCTTGAGTTAGCAGCTATTGTTCATGCCTTGAATATTTGGCGACATTATTTGTACGGTGTCCATTGTGAGGTCTACACCGATCACCGGAGTCTACAACATCTGTTTAAATAGAAGGATCTTAATTTGCGGTAGCGGAGATGGTTGGAGTTGCTTAAGGATTATGATATCACCATTCTCTATAATCCCGAGAAGTCCAATGTAGTGGCCGATGCCTTGAGTCGTAAGGCGGAGAGTTTGGGCAGCTTAGCATATTTACCGGTAGCAGAGAGGCCTTTAGCCTTGGATGTTCAGTCCTTGGCCAACCAATTTGTCAGATTGGATGTTTCTGAGACGAGTCGAGTTTTGGCTTGTGTGGTTTCTCAGTCTTCTCTTTATGATCGTATCAAGGAGCGTCAGTATGATGACCCCCGTTTGCTTTTCCTTAATGATACAGTTCAGCATGGTGATTCCAAGTAAGTCACTATTGGAGATGATGGTGTATTACGGATGTAGGGCAGGCTTTGTGTACCCAATGTAGATGGCTTGCGTGAGTTGATTCTCTAGGAAGCTCACAGATTGCAGTAATCCATTTATCTGGGTGCTGCAAAGATGTATCAAGACTTGAGACAGCACTATTGGTGGAGGCGGATGAAGAAAGACATAGTGGAGTATGTAGCTCGGTGTCTAAATTGTCAACAGGTGAAATATGAGCATCAGCGACTGGGTGGATTGCTTCAGAAGTTAGAGATTCCAGAATGGAAATGGGAGCGGATCACTATGGATTTCGTTGTTGGGCTCCCACGGACTCAGAGGAAGTTCGATGCAGTTTGGGTGATTGTTCAGCTCATTTCATTCCTGTGATTACTACTTACTCTTCAGAGCAGCTGGCTCAAGTATATATTCGCGAGATTGTCAGACTTCACGGCGTAACGGTATCTATTATCTCTTACCGGGGTACGCATTTTACATCATGGTTCTGAAGGGAAGTAAAGCGTGAGTTGGGTACTTGGGTAGAGTTGAGTACAGCATTTCACCCTCAGACGGACGGGCAGTCCGAACGCACTATTCAGATACTGGAGGATATGCTTCGTGCGTGTGTGATAGATTCTGGGGGTGCTTGGGATAAGTTCTTACTACTTGCGGAGTTTGCTTACAACAACAATTATCAGTCGAGCATTCAGATGGCGCCGTATGAGGCCTTATATAGCAGGTGGTGCCGGTCTCTAATGTGTTGGTTCGAACCAGGCGGGGCTAGACTATTGGGTACATACTTGGTTCAGGATACCTTGGAAAAGGTTAAGTTGATTCAGGATCGACTTCATACAGCCCAATCTAGACAGAAGAGTTATGCAGATCGGAAGGTTCGTGATGATGCATTCATGGTTGGTGAGTGGGTATTGCTCCGGGTTTCGCCTATGAAAGATGTGATGAGGTTCGGGAAGAAGGGCAAGTTGAGCCCTAGGTATATTGGGCCTTTTGAGATTCTTGAAAGAGTTGGAGAGGTGGCTTACAGACTTGCACTACAACCTAGTCTCTTTGCAGTTCATCCGGTATTCCATTTATCTATGCTCCGGAAGTATCACGGCGATCCGTGTCATGTGTTAGACTTCAGTTCAGTTCAGTTGGACAAGGATCTATCTTATGTTGAGGAACCAATGGCTATTTTGGACAGGCAGGTTTGAAAGCTGAGGTCAAATAACATTGCCTCCGTGAAGGTTCAGTGGAGGGGTCATCCAGTCGAGGAGGCGACTTGGGAGACCGAGCAGGATATGCGCAGCCATTATCCTCATATTTTCACAACTTCAGGTATGTCTCTATGCTCATTCGAGGACAAACGATTGTTTTAAGAGGGGAAGGATGTAACGACCCGGCCAGTCATTTTAAAAGTTATAGCCCCATTCCCATATTTAATGCTCATTCTATACTTTATAACTGATATATGACTTGCCGAAGTAATTGGTTTAGGTCTGGTGAGGTTTTGGAATGAATTGGAACACTTAGTTTCAAGTTTTAAAGCTTAAGTTCAAATAGTGATCGGATGTCGACTTATGTTCAACTGACCCCGGAATAGAATTTTGACAATTCCAACTGCACTGTATGGTTATTTTGGACTTAGGAGCGTGTCCAAAATTTTATTTGGAAGTCCATAGTTAAATTAGGCTTGAAATGACTAAAATAGGAATTTAAGTTTAGAAGTTTGACAAGGGAGCTGAACTTTTTGATATCAAGGTCGAAATCCAGTTCCGAAAATTTTCATAGCTCCGTTATGTCACTTATGACTTGTGTGCAAAATTTGAGGTCAATCGGACTTGATTTGATAGGTTCCGGCATCGAATGTAGTAGTTGGAAATTTTTAAGTTTCTTAAGCTTGAATTGGGGTATGATTCGTGGTTTTAGCGTCGTTCTATGTGATTTGAGGTTTTAAATAAGTTTGTATGATGTTTTAGGACTTGTTGGTGTATTTGGTTGAGGTCCTGAAGGCCTCGGGTGAGTTTCGAATGGTTAACAGATCAAAAATTGGACTTATAAAGTTGCTGCAATTTTTCTCTTCTACTGGATATTCTGGGCTGTGATCGAGCCAAGATCGAGCCCAGATATCGAGCCCAGGGTCCACGGCCAAGGTCCAAGCCAGAGACGAGGCTCAGGATCGATACCATGATCGAGGCCATGAATGAAGGCCCAGGCTCGATGCCATGATCGAAGGCCTAGGCTCGATGTCATGATCGAGGCCATGATCGAAGGCCCAGGCTTGATGCCAGGATCGAGGCCATGATCGAAGGACCAAGCTCGATGCCACAATCGAGGCCATGACCGAGGTCCAGACTTGAGCCTATAATCGAAGCAACGATCGAGGCCTAGGCTCGAGGGCCATGATCGAAGTCACGAACGAGGCCCAGTTCCGAAGGCTGCCTGGGCAGATTTATAAAAGAGGGCATTCGTCCCATTCGCCATTTTTAACAAACTGGAGCTTGAGCAGAGGCGATTTTTAATAGATTTTCAAGGAAAGACATTGGGGTAAGTAATTCTAACTCGAATTTAGTCTATATACATAAATATATCATTATTTTCACCATTTATTAGTGTTTTGAGATTGAATTTTGGGAAATTTTTGAAACCTCATAGAAACGAATTTTCGAGATTTCAGTATCGATTCAGAGTTGGATTGGAGTGAAACTGGTATGGTTCGACTCGTAATTGAATAGGTTGTCGGATTTTGTGAGTTTCGCCGGATTTCGAGACGTCGGCCCCACGGGAGATTTTTGAGCTAATTTCGGATTTTATTGAAAAATAAAGTATTTTTTTATGAAATTGATTCCTATAATTTTTGTTGACTGTATCAAACTAATGATGACTAGATACGAGTCGATCGGAGTCAGAAATTCGAGAAAAAAGCATACTACTTGGTTAAATTAGAGCAAGTCGAGGTAAGTGACTTGTCTAACCTTGTGTGGGGAGAATTTTCCCAAGGATTGGTATTGATGTGATAATTGTAATGTGATAAAAGTCGTGTACACGAAGTGACGAGTATGTACACAGGCTAAATGTGAAAGATTATGTTTTTAAATTGTGTAGATCACTGTTGTATATTAATTAAATTATTAAATTTTGTTATATTCTCCATCATTGATCTGATTTATATACTTTAAATTTGCTTGACTTTCTCCCGCTAATTATTTTTACCTGTTTAGCTGAAACTTGGTTTCTTTTATTCTGTGCATTATTTGAAGGTGGAATTTCTTTAATTTAAATATTATTAATATAAAATATTTGATATCTTAAATTTGGAACTGAGACAACGTATAAAAAAAATTAATATTAGCTTTGCTGAGTTATTTATTCCCGAATATTTTGTGAGAATTTATACTCATTGTGATTGAGCCGTGAGCTCCCTGTTGTGGAAAGTATTGTTGATGTTGTTTATTTTGGCAAATTAAATTATTTGGGCACTTGAGGTACAAATTGTGATATATTGTGATATTGATACGCATGCGGTAGTATAAGGTCTGGGTGTTAAAATGCATGCGGTGAGATAAGGTTGGCTTGATACGCATGGCTAGTAGGGGAACTACTAGAAGTCATGCGGTGTGATAAGGGTGGCTAAAACGCGGGATGCTATTTCGGAAAAAATATTTTTCTATAAAATTAAATGTGAAGGCTCCCTGTTGATATAGGAAAAATAAAATATTGTGAATTTATTTATGATTTGGTACTACGAGGCGGTGCCTCAGGAGTTCCCTTGTTAATATTGATTTATGGCCGCAGTTGCATTTGATTATTTATTGTGATTTTCTTAAAGTTGAAAGAAAATTTTGTTTGTTTCCACGAGATACTAATTGCCATTATTTTGTGTAATTAAATGGTGACCTGCTACTTGATTCATTTTTATTGTTATTTATTTTATTATATTATTAACATTTTACCATGCTATTATTATTTTTCAGTAGGGCCTGACCTGACCTCATCACTACTCTACCGAGATTAGGCTTGGAACTTACTGGGTACTGCTGTGGTGTACTTATACTATGCTTCTACACATCTTTTTTGTGCAGATCCAGGTATACCTTATCAGACCAAGCATCAGTAAACTAGCTGTACGAGGAGATTTTGAGGTATATCTGCCAGCGACCGTAGACTCCGGAGTCCCCTTCTATCTTACTATGTTGTCTTCCTTATTTGCTTTAGACTCTGATGTATAGAGACATAGAAAATAAATATTTAGAAGCTTGTGACTATGTGAATTTGAAGATTATTTATTTCAGATTTCTATTGTTATTCCGCATTGATCGACTTACCTAGTCTTAGAGACTAGGTGCCATCACGACATCCTACGGAGGGAATTTGGGGTCGTGACAGCTAAGGGGCGTCGTGATTTTAATATAGTACTAGTCTCAAGGTACGCGCTTTGCGCGTGTATCCATGTCCATGAGTATATAATTTTTTTAAAATATAAAACTATTATTAAATAATATATTTGAACTATAAAATAAAAACTATAAAGAAAGTATAGATTCATGAAAACAATAAATTCTTATTTATTTAGGTAGGCGAGAAAATAAAATAAATAAATACTTTTTTTCCAAGAAAAGATCAAATTATATAAATTCATAAAATGCAACAGAAATAAAAGAGAAAAATACCTTTTCAAGATAGAATCAAATTGTTTTCAACTCCGAAAATTCATAACATAAACAAAAGAGGAAAGTTTATTTTCAAGAATCCTCAAACTCATATTAGAATAAGAAAATGCTAAATAATTCTTAATTT
The DNA here is from genome assembly GCF_000390325.3 of Nicotiana tomentosiformis. Taxonomy (NCBI): domain Eukaryota; kingdom Viridiplantae; phylum Streptophyta; class Magnoliopsida; order Solanales; family Solanaceae; genus Nicotiana; species Nicotiana tomentosiformis. The sequence goes on from NC_090823.1 coordinate 43,579,476, forward strand.
GGTAGAAAAGCGTTGGAACATTTTGGTCTACTAAATGCTGCTTCTAGTTTTCTATGCTACTGCAAATTCACTTACTTGAAGGAGATGTATGAATAATTATATCTCAATTATATAAGTCTCATGATCGTTTTGTTTAGATAATTAAAATAACTTATTTTAAAAGTCCAAAATTAAGATTTCATACTCAATTCAAATAAGGAAAAATTTAATAAATAAAATTTTAATTGATTTCAAAGTTTTAGATATTAGTAAACTTTAACATGTAAATTTTTATAGTTATGTTACCTAGTTCAAATAAAAAAAGGTTTACACAAGGTAACATTTTAGTCAATTTATTATGATTTTTAATATTAAAAAATATTAATAACTAAAATTTTAGTCGATTTCAAAGTTTTAAATAATAGGATAATAAATAAATTGCAGATTCTTCATATAGCTTCACTTTTAGAAGAATCAATGGTAGTACTTATTTTCGTAAAAAAAAAAAGTAGTAGTTGTTCAATTCTTTCTTTTAATCACGCGTAGTTTTGTATGCCATTATAATTTGAATATCTAAGAGGTATTTCAACTTCAAATTAGTTCTTATAGTTGGTGCTAAATATTAGGACTTTGATTTATACAAGGAAAAAATTTAGTTGATTCTAATGTCTAAATATTAGTACTTCCTACATAATAATTCAAATATGGGAAGTTTTAATAAATAAAATTTTAATTAATTTAAAGTCCTAAATATTATGAATAATGTTTAAATAATAATTTTATCTAGTGTGAACTTTTTTTTAAAGGGCGAAAAAGCGAACGATATTTCGATGCTTCGTGCTTTTAATATAGTAGAGACAGATTAACAAAAATTTAACGGATTGTTAATAAGACGTTGTACCTATTCAATAAAAACTTTCTAATTTTTAAAAAATAAATAAAGAAGGACTTTCTAATTGAAACTTTATTGCAAATCGTTCCTTAGTAAGTTAGTAGTCAATTATGGATCTGAAAGTCGTTTTTTCTAATTTACATTGATATTTGAATCCTTCCCTAGTTAGTATTCAAATAAAGTCTTTTGATTTTAAAATCCAATGAAGATAGGACTTATATATCCAGATAAGGAAAAATTTAATAATAAAAAATTTATTTGATTTTAAAGTCCTAAGTATTAGGAGGACAATTTAAATTAGAAATTAGTCTAACGTGAAATCTATATTTAACGAGTAAAAAAGGCGAACAATATTTCGCTAAGGGTATTCGTACTTTTAATATAGTACTAGTCTTTATGTATGTGCGTTGCACGTAAATCTTAAGTCAATTATTTATGTGACAGAACATTTCAATTTTTATCTTATACAATACTACTCCAATTAATATAACAACTTAATGTAACAAATTAATGTGCGTTTGCAAACACCATATTCATGTTTTACGTCACTCCAAATTCTTTTACCTCATATTAGCATCAACCATGATTTTATTAATCAACTATGTCTATATCATTAACCTTCTATTTTTCACTTGTTTTTGGTTCCAACATGCAGCTAGAACAAACTCCCGATAACTACATCATCCTGTATAATAAGCATCTATATATCTCAAATTTGTTACTTCTAATTATCCGATATCTTTAAAGCAGAAACTTTAGTCGTGTCACGACCCGAAATTCCAACCGTCGGGACCGTGATGGCGCCTAACATTTCACTTGTTAGGCAAGCTAAAGTTAGAGAATCATTAAACCAATCCTTATTCCATTCAGTGATTAACAGCAAATTAGCTAAGATGAAATATAGTGAGTGCGGAATAATATCAAAATTTTATTAACTATTACCATCCGGATCTGGAGTCATAATTCGCGAGCATTCTAGAATTCACTACAAGTAATAGTCTGAAAGAAATACAACTGTTTGGATGAAAGAAACAGTAAAACAGAAAAAGATAGGCGGGGACTTCAAGGTCTGTGAACGCCAACAGATCTACCTTGAGTCTCCGGATAACGGTCCAATAGCAAAAATCTCGATCAACCCGAGCCGGTACCAAAATCTGCACAGAAAGTGCATAGTGCAGTATCAGTACAACCGACCCCATGTACTGGTAAGTGTCGAGCCTAACCTCGACGAAGTAGTGACGAGGCTAAGACAAGGCACCTACAAATCAACCTGTACAATTTAATAGTGTATATACAAGTAACAGCAATGAAAAGCTAGACAGGTAATATCGGGAGGGGAAAACATGCTGAGGAAAATACGAGATAAAGAACTACGGCATAATGATAACTGGAACAACCAATATACTATGAATCAACAGGAACAGCGAATACAGTAAAGGAAAAATACACGGCATCACCCTTCGTACTTTTACTCTCAATCTTACCAAAAAATCAATAAAAACGGCACGGCATTACCCCTCATGCATTAAATCTCATATTATGGCACGACATCACCCTTCGTGTATTAACACTCACAATATGGCACGGCATAACCCTTCGTGCTTTTACATTCACAATATGACATGCCATCACCCTTCGTGCTTTTACACTCACAATATGGCACGGCATCACCCTTCGTGCATTAACACTCTCCCTTACCATAATGCAATGAATTAATAACAACAGGGAGATAGAATAACAAGTACAAGCCTTACTTCAATATTTGATTCCACAATATCAATCTCAACTTCGAAATAAATACTCTATTATCACCAGAAGATCCGTAAACATGATAAGAACGATTAAGTTAACAACATCAGACTAAACCCGTAGCAATTAGACATGAGAAAGAAACAATATAAGAAAAATGGGAGAAATAGGGAAACAGATAAATTGGTGGTGCATAAGTACTTTTCACCTCACATATACGCTGCTCACATGAATTTCACATAGCAAATAATCTGAGGTTCCTAATTCCCTCAAGTCAGGGTTAACGACGACACTTACCTCGTTCCGAAGGCCACTCAATACTCAATCACAGCTTTTCCTCTAGAATTCACCTCCAAACCACTTGTATCTACTCAAAAATGACTCAATAATATCAAATATTGCTAAAGGAATCAATTACATTGCATAAATTTAGATTTCCCAAATTTTCCTCCAAAAAGTCAGAAATCGACCCTTGGCCCGCTTGGTCAAAACCCGAGGTTCGGACCAAAATCCATTTACCCATGCAACCCCGATCCTGGATATATAATTGGTTTTGGAATCCGACCTCAATTTAAGGCCTAATCCCCAAATTTCCGAAATCCCTAGTTTCTACCCAAAACCCCTAATTCTACCATGAAAACTCTAGATTTTAGGTTGATAATTCATGAAATGTAATGGGTAATTGAAAGAAAATGGTTTAGAATCACTTACGGGGAAGAAAATGTAGCTTGAAAATCGCCTCTACCCCGTTTGGTTTTTGAAAATTTGAAGAAATAGCTTAAGTCCTGTTTTGGGACTGTTTTATGCACTAGGCGACAGTGTTCATCGCGTTCACGAGGACACTGTCGCGTTCGCGAAGAGCAGAATTGCCAAGCCTTCGCATTCGCGAGTCCTCCTTCATGTTCATAAAGGCTACTCCCCCATGGCCTTCGCGTTCACGAGACCATGCTCGCGTTCGCGATGAAGGATTACTGACTCCCTCCCCCAGGTCTAAAACACTACGCGTTCGCGATGAGCTGGTCGTGTTCGCGAAGGGTAAAGCCCCCATCGCTTCGCGTTCGCGACCAAGCCTTCGCATTCGTGAAGAAGAAAATTCCAGTCTGACCAACTTACTCTTCGCGTTCGCGAGAGTACCTTCGCGAATGCGAAGAAGAACATAGCAGAACACCTGCTGCAGCAAAATACCAGATTTTTTAAGTCCAAAATATCTCGTAGCCTATCCGAAACTCACCCGAGCCCTCGGGGATCCAAACCAAATATGCACACAAGTCTAAACATATCATACGAACTTGCTCGCATGATCAAATCGCCAAAATAACACCTAGAACTATGAATTTAGCACCAAATCCAATAAAATTTTCAAGAACACTTTAAAATTTCTATTTTCTCAACTGGACGTCCGAATCACGTCAAACCAATTCCGTTTCTCACCAAATTTCACAGACAAGTCTTAAATATTATAATGAACCTGTACCAGGCTCTGGAACCAAAATATGGACCCGTAACAATGCCAAATAACAATCAATTCTTAAAGACATTAGATTTTCAGACTTTTAATTTTCATCAAAAATTCATAACTCGAGCTAGGGACCTTCGAATTCGATTCCGGACATACGCCCAGGTCCCATATTTCATTACGGACCCACCGGGACCGTCAAAACATGGGCCTAGGTCCGTTTACTCAAAACGTTAACCAAAGTCAACTAAAATTAAATTTTAAGGCAAAAATTCTTATTTTCACAATTTGCAACATAAAATTGTTCCGAAAACACGTCTGGACTGCACAGGCAAATCGAGGAGGGTGAAGATCAGACTTTTAAGTCTTAAGAGCACAGAAGTTCTAAAACATAAGATGACCTTTTGGGTCATCACATTCTCCACCTCTAAAATAATCGTTCGTACTCGAACGGACATAGAAAAGTATCTGAGCTGGTGAAAATATGGGGATATCTACTCCGCATATCGGACTCGGACTCCCAAGTAGTTGCCTCAACAGGCTGACCTCTCCACTGCACTCGAACTGAAGGGTAACTCTTTGATCTTAACTGGCAAACTTGTCGGGCTAGAATAGCCACCGGCTCCTCCTCGTAAGTCAAATCCTTGTCCAACTGGACAGAGCTGAAATCTAACACATGGGATGGATCGCCGTGATACTTTCGAAGCATGGACACATGGAACACCGGATGAACTGATGATAACTCTGGTGGCAACGCAAGCCTGTAAACGACCTCTCCCACTCTCTCCAGAATCTCAAAAGGTCCGATATACCTAGGGCTCAACTTGCCCTTCTTTCCAAACTTCATGACACCCTTCATGGGTGATACCCAAAGCAACACTTGCTCCCCGACCATGAATGCAACATCACGAAATCTGTGGTCGGCATAACTCTTCTACTTGGACTGAGTTGTGCGAAGTCGATCCTGAATAATCTTGCCCTTATCAAAGGCATCCTATAGTAAGTCAGTGCCCAACAACCGAGCCTCCCCCGGCTCAAACCATCCGACCGGCGATCGACACCTTCTACCATATAATGCCTCATAGGGAGCCATCTGAATGCTCGACTGGTAGCAGTTGATGTAGGCAAACTCTGCAAGGGGCGAGAACTGATCCCACGATCCTTCGAAGTCTATAACACATGCGCGGAGCATATCCTCCAAGATCTGAATAGTGCGCTCGGACTGTCCGTCTGTCTGAGGATGAAACGTTGTGCTCAACTCAACCCGCATGCCCAAATCATGTTGTACTGCTCTCCAAAAGTGTGAGGTGAACTGCGTGCCTCGGTCAGATATGATAGACACAGGCACACCGTGAAGACGGACGATCTCGCGGATGTAAATCTCCGCCAACCGCTTCGAGGAATAGGTAACTGCAACAAGAATGAAATGCTCTGACTTAGTCAGCCTGTCCACAATGACCCAAACGGCATCAAACTTCCTCTGAGTCCGTGGGAGTCCAACAACGAAATCCATAGTGATATGCTCCCACTTCCACTCAGGAATCTATATCTTCTGAAGTAAACAACTTTACTTGCTGATAATTTAGACACCGGGCTACATAAGCAACTATATCCTTTTTCATTCGCCTCCACCAATAACGCTACCGCAAGTCCTGATACATATTGGCGGCGCCCGGATGAATAGAATACCAGGAACTGTGGGCCTGCTCAAGAATCAACTCACGAAGTCCATCCACATTAGGCACACAAATATGACTCTGCATCTTCAAAACTCCATCATCTCCAATAGTAACCTGCTTGGCACCACCGTGCCGCACTGTATCTGTAAGGACAAGCAAATGAGGATCGTCATACTGCTGATCTTTGATGCACTCAAACAAAGAAGACCGAGCAACTGTACAAGCTAGAACACGGCTGGGCTCAGAAACATCCAACCTGACAAACTGATTGGCCAAGGCCTGAACATCCAATGCAAGCGGTCTCTCACCAATTAGAATATATGCAAGGCTACCCATACTAGTTGACTTTCTACTCAAGGCGTTGGCCACCACATTGGCCTTCTCGGGATGATACAAGATGGTGATATCATAATCTTTCAATAGCTCTAACCACCTCCTCTGCCTCAAATTGAGCTCCTTCTGCTTGAACAAATACTGTAAGCCCCGATGATCAGTGAATACCTCACATGGCACGCTGTAAAGATAGTGCCTCCAAATCTTCAGCGCGTGAACAATGGCTGCCAGCTCTAGATCATGAATAGGGTAATTCTTCTCATGAACCTTCAGCTGTTGCGAAGCATATGCAATAACCTTGCCACCCTGCATTAATACCGCACAGACCAATACGAGATGCGTCCCAATATATGTTATAAGATCCTGAACCTGAGGGTAACACCAATACCAGTGCCGTAGTCAAAGCTGTCTTGAGCTTCTGGAAGTTCGCCTCACACTCGTCTGACCACCTGAACGGGAACCCCTTCTGGGTCAACCTGGTCAACGGGGCTGCTATGGATGAAAAACCTTCCACGTATCAATGGTAGTAGCCCGCCAAACCCAAGAAACTACGGATCTATATAGGTGATGTAGGTCTAGGCCAGTTTTGGACTTCCTCAATCTTCTTAGGATCTACCTGAATACCCTCTGCTGATACAACGTGACCCAACAAAGCAACTGAACTCAATCAAAACTCGCATTTTGAGAACTTAGCATATAACTGGCTGTCTTTCAGAGTCTGAAGAACGATCTGAATGTGCTGCTCTCCTCTCAGTTGTGGGAGTAGATCAAGAGATCATCAATAAACACAATCACAAAGGAATCCAAGTAGGGCTTGAACACCCGGTTTATCAAATCCATGAATATTGCTGGGGCATTTGTCAGCCCAAATGACATCACTAGAAACTCATAATGCCCATATCGAGTCCGAAAAGCTGTCTTAGGGACATCGGATGCCCTAATCCTCAACTGATGGTAGTTAGATCTTAAATCAATCTTCAAAAACACATGGGCACACTGAAGCTGATCAAATAAATCATCAATCCTCGACAATGGGTACTTGTTCTTCATGGTGACTTTGTTTAACTGCCGATAATCTATACACATCCTCATCAATCCATCTTTCGTTTACACAAACAACACAGGTGCACCCCAAGGCAAGACACTAGATCTAATGAAGCCCTTATCAAGCAAATCTTGCAATTGTTCATTCAATTCTTTCAACTCTGGCAGGGCCATGTGGTATGATGGAATGGAAATGGGCTGAGTGCCCGGAGCCAAATCAATGCAGAAATCAATATCCCTGTCGGGTGGCATCCCCAGCAGATCTGCAGAAAACACCTCTGGAAACTCACAAACAACTGGCACTGACTCCATAGAAGGAACCTCCGCAATAGAATCGTGGACATAAGCCAAGTAAGCTAGACACCCCTTCTCAAGCATATGTCGAGCCTTCATATAATAGATAACCTTGCTTTTAGAATGGCCAAGAGTCCCTCTCCACTTTAATCGAGGCAACCCCTGTAAGGCTAAGGTCACCATCTTGGCGTGACAATCTAATATAGCATGATAAGGTGACAACCAATCCATACCCAGTATGACATCAAAATCAACCATATCGAGAAGTAGAAGGTCCACACGAGTCTCAAGACTCCCAATGGTATCTCCCACTGATGTAGATACATACACAGGAGCACTCAAAGAATCACGGGGCATAACCAAATATGAAGCAAAATAGGATGACACATAGGAGTAAGTAGATCCCGGATCAAATAGAACTGAAGCATCTCTACTGCAAATTGAAACATTACCTGTGATAACAGCGTCAGATGACTTAGCCTCAGTCCTAGCTGGAAAAGCATAACACCGGGACTGGGGCCCACCACCCTGAACTACGTCCCTGGGATGACCTCTAACTAGCTGGTCTCTACCTCTAACGGCCTGACCTCTACCTCTAACAGTCTGGCCTCTACCTCTGGCTGTCTGACCCCTGCCTCTAGCTGGCTGAGCAGGTGGTGCAGAAACTGGAACCATGGCACAAGAACTCTGATACTGTGAGATGCCCATTGACCGAGGGCAAAATCTAGCAATGTGCCTCGGATCACCACAAGTATAACATGACCTCGGTTGTTATGACTGCTGACCCTGAAAATGACTCTGTCGACCTGAGTAACCACCCTGATAACTCTAGAGTGGAGGTGCACTAATAGGAGCTGGTGGTGCACTATAGGCTAGCTGGTCGGAATAAGGCATATGAGGACCACGACCACCTGAGGCACCGTGGGATGCCTGGATTGCAGAATGAAATGGCCTGGGGGATGGCCTTTACCATAAGTACCCCGGCCTCCAGATGAGGCTCCACTGAATCCACCGAAGTGACGAGGTCTCTTGTCAGACCCCTGACCTCCCTGAGCAAGAACCATCTCGACTCGTCTGGCGACATTAGTAGTCGCCTGAAAAGAAATCTCACTCCCAGTATCCTTAGCCATCTGCAATTTGATAGGCTGAGCAAGTCCGTCAATAAACCTCATCACCCTCTTTCTCTCGGTGGGAAGCAGAAGAATAGCATGACGGGCCAAATCCAGAAAACAGGTCTCATACTGAGTAACAGTCATATTGCCCTGCTGGAGACGCTCGAACTGAAGGTGACGCTCCACTCTCAGTGTGATAGGCAGAAACTTCTCTAGGAAGAGCTGAGAGAACTGGTCCCAAGTAAGAGTAGGCGACCCAGCTGGTCTGGTCAACAAATAATCTCTCCACCATTTTTTGGCGGAACCAGTCATTTGAAATGCAGCAAAATCGACCCCATTGGTCTCCACTATACCCATGTTCCATAGAACCTTGTGACAGCTATCGAGATACTCCTGGGGATCCTCTGAAAGAGCACCACTGAAGTGAATTGGGAAGAGCTTGGTAAACCTGTCCAATCTCTACAAAGCCTCAGAAGACATAGTTAACCCATCACTGGTCTGTGGCGCAACAACCGGCTGAACTACTCTAACTGGATGAGCTGCTGGAGCTTGATACTCGGAAGCTATCTGTTCCGGAGCGGGAGTAGTGGGAGTCTGGGCCCCTCCTCCAGCCTGAGAGACGGCTGGTGCCATAGGAAATACGCCATTCTGGGCCACACTCTCCATAAGGCCCACCAAACGGACCAAAGCATCCTGAAGTACTGGGGTGGCAATGAACCCCTACGGAACCTGAGCTGGTCCGGCAGGAACAGTCTGGGCTGGAACCTCCTCGCCCAACTCTACCTGAGGCTCCACTGCTGCTACTGCTGCACGAGCTCTGGGCTGAGCCCTGCCCCTGCCTCGGCCTCTGGCACGGCCTCAGCCTCGACCTTTGCCCCTTGTAGGAGCTGCCACTGGGGCTCTGGCTGCTGCTCAGCTGAGGAAGAGGTACGTGTTCTCGCCATCTGCGAGAGAATAAGAGTAGAAGAGTTCAATCAGTATTGAGAAAATAAAATCGCACGACAGAGAAGAATAGAAGTGAAATTTGTTCCTGAACTTCACAGCCTCTGGAAGATAAGCACAGACGTCTCCGTACCGATCCTCCAGACTCTACTAAGCTTGCTCGTAAATCGTGAGACCTAGGCAACCTAGTGCTCTAATACCAACTTGTCACGACCCGGAATTCCCGCCGTCGGGACTGTGATGGCGCCTAACATTTCACTTGCTAGGCAAGCCAACGTTAGAGAATCATTAAACCAATCCTTATTCCATTCAGTGATTAACAGCAAATTAGCAAAGATGAAATATAGTGAGTGCGGAATAATATCAAAATTTTATTAACTAATACTACCCGGATCTGGAGTCACAATTCACGAGCATTCTAGAATTCACTACAAGTAATAGTCTGAAAGAAATATAACTGTTTGGATGAAAGAAACAGTAAAATAGAAAAATATAGGCGGAGACTTCAAGGTCTGTGAACGCCGACAGATCTACCTTGAGTCTCCGAATAACGGTCCAATAGCAAAAATCTCGATCAACCCGAGCCGATACCAAAATTTACACAAAAAGTGCAGAGTTCAATATCAGTACAACCGACCCCATGTACTGGCAAGTGTCGAGCCTAACCTTGACGAAGTAGTGACGAGGCTAAGACAAGAAATCTACAAATCAACCTGTACAATTTAACAGTGTATATACAAGTAACAACAATGAAAAGCTAGACAGGTAATATCGGGAGGGGGAAACATGTTGAGGGAAATACGAGATAAAGAACTACGGCAGAATGATAACTGGAACAACCAATATACTATGAATCAACAGGAACAGCGAATACAGTAAAGGAAAAATGCACGACATTACCCTTCGTGCTTTTACTCTCAATCTCACCATTTAATCAATAGAAACGGCACGGCATCACCCTTCGTGCATTAACTCCTATGTCATGGCATGGCATCACCCTTCATGCATTAACACTCACAATATGGCACGGCATCACCCTTCGTGCTTTTACACTCACAATATGACACGGCATCACCCTTCGTGCTTTTACACTCACAATATGGCATGGCATCACCCTTCGTGCATTAACACTCTCTTTTACCATAATGTAATGAATAAATAACAACAGGGAGATAGAATAATAAGTACATGCCTTACTTCAACATTTGATTCCACAATATCAATCTCAACTTCGAAATAAATACTCAATTATCACCAGAAGATCCGTAAACATGATAAGAACGATTAATTTAACAACATCAAACTAAACCCGTAGCAATTAGGCATGGGAAAGAGACAATATAAGAAAAATGGGAGAAACATGAAAATAGGTAAATTGGCGGCGCATAAGTACTCATCACCTCGCATATACGCCGCTCACATGAATTTCACATAGCAAATAATCAGATGTTCCTAATTCCCTCAAGTCAGGGTTAACTACGATACTTACCTCGTTCTGAAGGCCACTCAATACTTAATCACAGCTTTTCCTCTAGAATTCACCTCCAAACCATTCGTATCTATTCAAAAATGACTCAATAATATCAAATATTGCTAAAGGAATCAATTACATTGCATAAATTTAAATTTCTCAAATTTTCCTCCAAAAAGTCAAAAATCGACCCCGGGCTCGATTGGTCAAAGCCCGAGGTTCGGCCAAAATCCATTTACTCATTCACCCCCGAGCCCGGATATATAATTGGTTTTGGAATCCGACCTCAATTTGAGGTCTAAATCTCCAAATTTCCGAAATTCCTAATTTCTACTCAAAACCCCTAATTCTACCATGAAAACTCTAGATTTTAGGTTGATAATTCATGAAATGTAATGGGTAATTGAAAAAAAATGGTTTAGAATCACTTACTAACACACTGGGGAAGAAATTATAGCTTGAAAATCGCCTCTAGCCCGTTTGGTTTTTGAAAAGTTGAAGAAATGACTTAAGTCTCGTTTTGGGACTGTTTTATGCACTGGGCGACAGTGTTCACCGCGTTCGCGAGGACACTGTCGCATTCGCGAAGAACAAAATTGCCAAGCCTTCGCGTTCGCGAGTAGGGGTGTCAATGGATATTTAAAAATCGATTAAACCGATCGAACCGTACCGAACCGACTTTTAGATTTCTTTTAATGAAACCGTAGGATTTTATACAAATCTATAGTCGTACCGATAATTAGGGTCGGTTTTTTATTTTATAAAAATAAAATAAAAAAATACCAAACCGTATCGAATAAATTTACAATGTGAAAAATATATTTATATATTAAGTTTAAAAATAATAAAGCATTAAATTTTTTCTTGAGCCTTGGAATTATGAAACAGTTACAAGACAACAAGTAATTTAACTCAAAATCTTAATTCTCAAACCTATTATGATACTCCTATTGAAACTAAATTATTTCCAGCATGTTCACTAGCAAGATACAAGGTATTGTAGCGATTATGAGTCGCAAACTATAATGTATTGAATATGTTTCCTTTCGTATGATTTTGATTTATCTTTTTGAATATTTAATCTTCTATAGATTTTATTCTTGAATTCCAACTTGGTTAATATTTTTTCACTCATGTGATTTATATTTTTTTTTTATTTGCTTAGTTTCTTTTACGTTGATGTAGAATAGTTGATGGATCTATACTCTAGCCATCTTTCATATTTTCTTTAATTCATCACCTTTTAAACTATAAAAATGTCTAGAGAGTTTTGCTAAGTCCTATAAAAGTACGTATGTTATTGCATTCTACTTCTACTAGCGACTTTTACATGACATTAAAAAATATTATCGAAAATTTACCGAACCGTACCAATACAGAAAAGAAACCGAAATGATTGGGACGATTTTGAAAAGTCTAATTTTGGTTATACATAATAGAATAACCGAAAAATTGTATGGTACAAATTTTATAAAATAACCGGCCGAACCGAACCATTGACACCCCTATTCGTGAGTCCTCCTTCGCGTTCGCGAATGCTACTCCCCCTGGCCTTCGCATTCGCGAGACTATGTTCGCATTCGCGATGAAGGATTACTGACTCCCTCCCCCAGGTCACTAACACTACGCGTTTGCGATGAGCTGGTCGCGTTCGCGAAGGGTAACGCCCCCATCGCTTCGCTTTCGCGACCAAGCCTTCGAGTTCGCGAAGAAGAAAATTTCAATCTGACCAGCATACTCTTCGCGTTCGCGAGAGTAGCTTTGCGAACGCGAAGAAAGACATAGCAGAACACTTGCTGCAGCAAAATACCAGATTTTCTAAGTCCAAAACATTCTGTAGCCTATCCGAAACTCACCCGAGCCCTCGGGGCTCCAAACCAAACATGCACATAAGTCTAAAAATATCATACTAACTTGCTCGCGCGATCAAATCGCCAAAATAACACCTAGAACTACGAATTTAGCACCAAATCCAATGAAATTTTCAAGAACACTTTAAAATTTCTATTTTCTCAACTGGACGTCCGAATCACGTCAAACCAACTTCGTTTCTTACCAAATTTTACAAACAAGTCTTAATATTATAATGAACCTGTACCGGACTCCGAAACTAAAATACGGACCGGGTACTAACAATGTCATACATCAATCAATTCTTAAAGATATTAGATTTTCAGACTTTTAATTTTTATCAAAAATTCATAACTCGAGCTAGGGACCTCCGACATTAATTCCAAGCATATTTCCAAGTTCCATATTTTATTACGGACCCATCGGGACCGTCAAAATATGGGTCCGGGTCCGTTTACTCAAAACGTTGACCGAAATCAACTAAAATCAAATTTTAAGGCAAAAATTCTTATTTTTATCAGTTTTCAACATAAAATCTTTCCGAAAATACGTCCGGACTGTGCACGTAAATCGAGGAGGATGAGATGAGACTTTTAAGGCTTAAGAGCGCAGAATCGAGTTCTAAAATATAAGATGACCTTTTGGGTCATCACCAGTTGTTACTGGCCTTCCGCTAAAATATTATATATGCTCAAGATTTATTGAAAGCATATCTACAATATTACTGACTTTAATAAAAGAAAGTAGTCATCTTTTAAGAAGATTAAAAATTCAAAAGAAAAATTAACTGCTATGTTCGATGAAAATAGTGAGAGAACTTCACCGGACGCAGATGTTACATAATAAAATAAGCAAAGAAAATATGTCAAAATAAATAGAGTGCCCTAAATATATGAATCATTAAGCAAATTAAAGCGAACTTTCTCATCTTCCATAAAATAAAAAATAATATAATTAACATCAAAGAGGATATTACATTAGCTTTAATATTAGAAATAACACATACCTTGACCCTCACTCTAATGAGCCAACAATATTTAGTCCCACACAATTTAAGGGTTTCTTTCTTTTTATGCGCAAGAAACACTATAAAAAAGAAAAGGACATATACTAAAATTTTGATTATAATTAGATAAATAACATAGAAAGTGCAAAAGAAAGATAATTTCTCAAGTAGAGAGAGAATACCTTGACGCATAATCAGTTAGTTATGTTTGAAATTTGGAGAACCAAATTAAGCAATAGACCTTTCGCCAAATTAGATAGAATTAAAGATCATATAATAGAAATTGTTCCCTTGAATACCTTAAAATTTGAACACTAAAGGACATCCAAAAGTCTATATGTTTCGTACTTTATATTCCATAAGATAGTTCTTATACATCTATGATGTCATCACAATATTAATAGAAACAAACACAACCTTACAAGCAATAACAACAATTATAGACGTACCTTTCTAATACGAGTAGGATCAACTTTGTAGGGTCGGTGTATATGTAGTTTAAATCAAAAAGAATTCCATCAATAGGTAATTTATAATTAAATCATTAAATTATACAAATATTTAAGGGCATAAAAGTCGATCAATATTTCGGGGATATTTTAGTCGTTCAATATTTAGCATAAATTATTAGTACTTTTATAATAATATAGATATAAATATAGATATAGATACAGATTAATTCATGTATTTTCAAAGGCAGGAGGAGTAGAAAGACAGAAGAAGGTCTACACGTTCTTGGCATCACGATCTTTTGTAGGAAAAAAAGAATATTTAGGAAGATCTACTAAGAGGGCATGTACATTCAAGGACAATATCAAAGAGTTGATGGCCGAGACAATAACATGTAGAGAACAAATTAACAAACTTGTAGTAACATTGAATTATTTTTTTCCCCTCCATAAATGGCCAAAGAACAAATTATGAACCTCCAACACAAATCCCTTGAGGTTGCAACTGAATTATTTCAGAGGGGAAAAAAAAGAGAAAGAACAAGTTGCTCAAACAACCTAAAATTTTGAAAAAACAGAGGCTACTAAACTTGGTCATCTGTTTGTCCACCTCCTTATAGGATGAGATAATTTAGGAGACATCAATTGATTCTTCACTATAATTCACAAGCCTTAATATCATCATTCTCGAATGTTATATTTGTTTAGGTCAATCAGAGCTAAATGCAGTTGACGCAGTCATTATTTAGCCTTTTCTATTGCAGCCCAACGAAGTCCCTTTGGCCGAGTGGTTAAGGCGTGTGCCTGCTGGTTTCCCCGAGAGAGTTCGAATCTCTCACGCGATGAATTCAGTTTTTTAAACTACGACTATCTATATAATGACACATGGTGGTTTAAATATTTATTTATATAAAAAATAATAAAATTTATTTAATGAGAGAAATTTTATATATAATACTACAACAATCATCTAAATGCCGAAAAATATTGTTACATTAGCATAATACGTGAATTCAAAATGAAAGAATATCATCATAACTTACATAAATGATCAATTTTAGTCATGTTAAGTAGATAATTATGTATTGTAGTTTAAAGGTATCTAATATGATGGTATCTTATCGAATACTTCTTTATTGAAGGTATTTTTTTGTATATGTTTCCTTCTAATGCTTTGGTTACTCTGTCATAACCAGAACTCTTGTTGTTGATATTGATATCTCTCTTGAAAGTGCAACATATAGCTATTCGTGTAAGAAAATATATTGTCACGACCCAAAATCCCACCACATGCGTCGTGATGGCACCTAGTCTCTAAGACTAGGTAAGCCGATTTCAATTACATTTTTGGAGCCATTTGTTTTTTAAAAAAAAAACTAACAACGGAAATAATTACAATATACAACCTCCCAAGACTGGTAGTACTGAATCACGAACTCTAACTGAATACATGGAATGATCACGAGGACCGAATATACAATACTGTTTGATTAAAATTAACCGTGCAATGAAATGAAAAGACTCCAAGGGACTGCGACGACCAAGTAGCTCTACCTTGAATCCTTACGGAGCGCTTTAACTCTTCTCAAGTCTGATACCTCCAATACCTAGCTCTGCACAAAAATGTGCAGAAATATAGTATGAGTACACCACGGTCGGTACCTAGTAAGTATCAAGACTAACCTCAATGGAGTAGAGACGAGATACAGTCAAGACACTCACTAGTCTAATAACCTGTGCAATATAATATACAAAATAATAGGAAACAAATAATAATAAGGGCAGGATAAAACAACCAGTGATATGCACAACAAACAACAAGAATACCATTAATATCACTCAACAATTAATAAACACAATTACACTCAATTAAATCAAGTCCTTCAAATAAATATCTTTCACATATAATTCTTCCAGATAACTCTCTTTCAAATATAATTTTTTCAAATAATTATTTTTCAAATATAATTCTTTCAATAAATATTTTCAAATATAATTTCCTCAAATAAATATCTTTCAAATACAATTCTTTCATATAATACTTTCTAAGTAAAAATCCTTCCAAATAAATATTTTTAATATAATTCTTTCAATTAAAAAGTAACCATGTGACACCTCATTTCATAATCATAAAAATACGGGTCTCGGCTTTTTTTCATATTTCCACGGCACCTCGTGCCCATAATTAAATCATCATATTTCCCCGGCACCTCGTGCCCTCATTTCATATCACAACTGAATGGACAATTCACGTGCCAATTATCATTATCATTTCATCACAGTACCTCGTGCCCACATTTCATATCACAACTGCAAGGACAATTCACGTGCCAAATATCCTCATTATTTACCCACGGCACCTCGTGCCCAAATTTCATTTTATAAACCGCCTGGCAATAGCCACAGGCTCTCAATTTCAACATAAGTCAAATTGTTATCAATTTACCAACAACAAGACAAATTGCACAAGGTATAAAAGTAAACACAAGAAAATCACAACATCACATGAAAATTTATCAACACCGCAACCCCACATCATCACATATTGTTCCTTACAATAGCCACCCTTATCGCTCCTATTGCCACCCTTATCACTCTTATAGCCACCCTTATCGCTCCGCCCAGACAATACCAATAGCCACCCTTATCGCTCTTATAGCCACCCTTATCGCTCCGCCCAGATAATATTCTAACAAACATAACAGTGAAATGCCACCCTTATCGCTCTTCATTAAATTCTAATTTTCAATAATTATATAAACACCTCTTCTTAAGCTCATTTAATTAATTATTTGCAGAGGAAAAATCCATAATGAAATTAAATTTCAATAATTATCAAACTAACAAATTCACGGAATTACCTAAATAATCAAGTAACAATAACATCAAATTTTCATATAACAACAGATTCACCAACAACAAGGATTTAGGCACGACAATTAGATGATTAAATATATACCAACAATTACCCAATTTACCATACAATATGCTGAGGACTTTAACTCAATAAAATTGACACATATAAGCCGAGTACGTACTCGTCACTTCGTGTACACGGCTTTTTACATTTCACAAATGGAACATAAAACTCGATGCCTAACGGGTAATTCCCCCACTCGAGGTTAAGTAAGACACTTACCTTCTTGAAGTTAGGCCAATATTCTAAAATAGTCTTCTTGCTTGAATTGACCTTCGGACAACTCAAATCTATCCAAATTAATTATATAACTTCATTAAAATTCATCAGAAATAATTCCGGATAATAATACGTCGACTTAAAATTTTATTTCAAAAAGTCAACAAAAGTCAATGCGGGACCCGCCTCTCGGAACCCGATATAATTTTCATGAAATCCGAATACCCATTCCGATACGAATTCAATCATACCAGATTTATCGAATTTCAATAACAAATCGACCTCCAAATCTTAAATTTAAACCAGGAGGGTTTTTAAAATTTTCAACCCAATTCACTAATTTAGTGATAAAAACAACAATAGATTCATGTAATTTAACCAAAATCAAGTTAGGAATTCTTACCCCAATATTTTTCTTGAAAAAAACTCTCTAAAAATCGCCTCACCCGAACTTTCTTGGTCCAAAAATGGAAGAATGACTCGAATCTGGACTTTATTCTGCTGCCCAGGGATTTGTTCTTCGCGTTCGCGAGACTCCTCTCGTGTTCGCGATGAACAAATTCTTCAAAAGTCATTTTTAAACTCTTTTCAAATAGACTTTAGTATAATAGTCATAACTTTTTGTACGAAATTCCAAATGATGAATGGTTTGAATTTCTGAATACTCGATTCCAAGGGCTATAACTTTCATTTGTTGATCATCTCCCATGTCCTTATAGATTACGAGATATAAGCTTCCAAAGTCAGCCTTGTGAAATAGAGATTTCCAAACTCTTCCTGGACAGCCTATAGTGTATCCACCATAACATTTTGTACGCAACTCCAAATCATAAATGGTTTACCTTTCTAAAAACTAGACATAAAGAGATACAACTTTTATTTTTAGATCATCTCCAAATTATTTATACATTGCGAGATATGAGCCTCTAAAGTCAGACAACGAACAGCAAAATTTTCTTCTTCGCGAACGCGAAGAACAAAGTCCCAACAGCAAAATTCTTCTTCGCGAACACGAGAGGCGCCTCGCGAACGCGAAGAACAACACCAGAACCAGCAATCAGCAGCATCAAAATGCCCAAACTTGGTCCAGAACCACCCCGAAACATATCTGAGCCCCTTGGGACCCCGTCTAATCACACCATCCAGTCCCATAACATAACACGGACCTGCTCGAGGCCTCAAATCACATCAAACAATATCAAAATGATGAATCACACCTCAAATCAAAATCTATGAACTTTGAACTTTCAAATTCTATATCTTGTGCCGAAACACATCAAATCAATCCGGAATGACATCAAATTTTGCACACAAATCATAATTGACATAACAAAGCTATTCAAATTTCCAGAATTTGATTCCGACCCCGATATCAAAAGGTCAACCCCACTGTCAAACTTTCCAAAAATTTGACTTTCGCCATTTCAAGCTTAAATTGGCTACAGACCTCAGATTCACATTTCGGGCACGCTCCTAAGTCCAAAATCACCCAACGGAGCTAACGGAACTGACGAAACTCCATTCCGGAGTCGTCTTCACATAGTTTCAACTACGGTCAAAATTCCAAGACTTAAGCTTTCGTTTTAGGGACTAAATATCCCAAATCACTCCGAATCATCCGGTAACTGAATTCAACCACGCACGCAAGTCAATACACATAATACGAAGCTGCGCAGGGATTTATGCCTCAGAACGGGACTTAAATTCTTAAAACGACAAGTCGGGTCGTTACATTCTCTACCTCTTAAACAAACGTTCGTCCTCGAACGTTCTAAGAATTATTTTGAGGTTGCCAAATTGATGATTTTACTTTTACACATATACTCACGGTTGATTCCACGTTACCTCATTTGAGATAAGCCCGACAACATCATCTCATTTGAGATTATTTCTTTTATCCATATTTGTAAACTTTAAGATCAATTTCTTACACTCCAACATTTCAAAAGGTCTGATTTTTCACAACAACGCACGGTATTAGTCTCAACTGGCTATAGCAACTCGTGCCTACACACACATTAATTTTCTTGATAGTGTTGAAGTACTTCAAATATTTTCTGGGGTGTTACATTCTCCCCCGCTTAGGATCATTCGCCCTCAAACACATAACATAACTCATCTCTTCCTTTGAAAATCTCAATCCTCCAAATTTTACTAACTCCCAAATTTTTTTCAGAAATTTCGACAGAGTCTCCCCTGTAATTTAGCCTATCCACCTGCCAGAGTAACACCAAAACAACTCCTAACAACACATCCACAACCCAACACAATACCACAAGGTATGTATCAATAACACCAATCTCAGCATTACAAGCATTGCATTATCATAATGATATCAGGACATGAAGCACATCATATGTATGCTCATCACCACATCTCTGGTCTTAAAAGCTGTTCATAATTAATTCCTGCATCATCAATTAATCTCATATTAAACACCACCTCATTTCGAATTTTCACAACACTTACAACAGAATATGAGGCATGAAGACCTCATGATTGCTTACTCGGATTAATGAGTCACATTTAACGCCACCTGGGCACTCATCTCATAGGTTAAAACTCAATATTTACAGCACCAAAATGGCTGAATATGCACAGAAAAATATACAAGAATTATCAAATAAGCCTAACAGGAATGACTCCCTATTAATACTATTGTACAATTAAATTTCACAAAGTGAAAAATTTTAAACTCATAAATATTTCACCACAAGGACCTCGTCCTTACATAACTTCCATCGCGGCTTGCAGCCCGGTTTAAATATTTCACATCATATATAAAATGCGAGGATCTCGTCCTCAACTCCGAATCACAAATATTTTGCACGTTGTGCCAACTGAAATTTTCAATTCTCGAGCCATGCATATTTTAATATCATAATCGAGCCCCTCAATGAATCTGCGGACCCGATCTCTGATTGTAGGAACCAAGATAGGTGCATGACGGGCTAACTCACTGAACCTGATAGCATATTCTGACATTGTCATAATGTCCTAACGTAACCGTTCAAACTCTGTGCATCACACATCTCTGAGAGTCTAGGGAACAAACTCTTTTAAGAACATTTCTGAAAATTGAGCCTAAGTTGGTGGTGTGGCATCGGCTGGTCTACCTTCTTCATAGTCTTTCCACCACCGATACGCTGCACCTGATAGTTGAAATGTAGTAAAGACAACTCCGCTCACTTTCACAAAACCCATGGTGCGGAGAATACGATGACAATTTTCTAGAAATCCTTGGGCATCCTCTATAGTTGTGCCACTGAAAGTTGGTGGATTATATTTCTTAAACCTTTCAAGTCTCTTTTGTTCTTCTTCTGATGTCTCGGGCCTGACCTCAGGCCGAACCAAAATAACAGGTTGTACCGGTACTACACCCGGAACCTGAACAACGTGAACCTGCCGCTCTAGAGTTGTGATAGGAGTCTGAACTACTCCCCCAATATGCGGAATGTTTGGTGCAATAGAGATCAATCCCGCCTGAGTTAATGTACCAAACATACTCAGGAACTGTGCTAAAGTCTCCTGAAGTCTGGTGGTAACAACAGGTGCTTCTAGTACCTGTCCCCCAACTGGAGCTACTAGTGGCTCCTCAACTGTTGTTCTGATAGGTGCTCTAGTCGCAGCACGTGCCCTTCCTCGACCTCTACCTCGGCTTCTTGCAGCCCGAGCAGTATGTGCGGATGCCTGCTCAGCTAACCCAGTAGCACGTGTCCACACCATCCATGAGAGAATGGAGATACAAAGGTTCAAATTCAAAATTCAACAAATTCCGCACGATACGAATGAAAGAAATGGAAATTTCCTAACAGTTCTGTAGCCTCTCGAAGATAAGTACAGACGTCTCTGTACTGATCCACTAGACTCTACTAGACTCGTTCGTGAGACGTAGAACCTATGAACCTAGAGCTCTGATACCAACTTGTCATGGCCCAAAATCCCACCACAGGCGTCGTGATGGCACCTAGTCTCTAAGACAAGGTAAGCCGATTTCAATTACATTTTTGGAGCCATTTATTTTTTAAAAAACTAACAACGGAAATAATTGCAATATACAACCTCCCAAGACTGGTAGTACTGAGTCACGAACTCTAACTGAATATATGGAATGATCACGAGAATCGAATATACAATACTGTTTGATTAAAATTAATAATACAATGAAATGAAAAGACTCCAAGGGACTGCGACGACCAAGCAGCTCGACCTTGAATCCTTACGATCCCACTTTAACTCTTCTCAAGTCCGATATCTCCAATACCTGGCTCTGCACAAAAATATGCAGAAGTGTAGTATGAGTACACCACGGTCGGTACCCAGTAAGTATCAAGACTAACCTCAATGGAGTAGAGACGAGGTACAGTCAAGACACTCACTAGTCTAATAACCTGTGCAATATAATATACAAAATAATATGAAACAAATAATAATAAGGACAGGATAAAACAACCAGTGATATGCACAACAGACAACAAGAATAACAATAATATCACTCAACAATTAATAAACACAATTACACTCAATTAAATCAAGTCCTTCAAATAAATGTCTTTCACATATAATTCTTCCAGATAACTCTCTTTCAATTATAATTTTCTCAAATAATTATTTTTCAAATATAATTCTTTCAATAAATCTTTTCAAATATAATTTCCTCAAATAAATATCTTTCAAATACAATTCTTTCATATAATACTTTCTAAGTAAAAATCCTTTCAAATAAATATTTTTAATATAATTCTTTCAATTAAAAAGTCACCATGTGACACCTCATTTCATAATCATAAAAATACGGGTCTCGGCCCTTTTTCATATTTTCACAACACCTCGTACCCATAATTAAATCATCATATTTCCTCGGTACCTCGTGCCTTCATTTCATATCACAACTGAACGGACAATTCACGTGCCAATTATCATTATCATTTCATCACAGCACCTCGTGCCCACATTTCATATCATAACTGCACGGACAATTCACGTGCCAAATATCCTCATTATTTACTCACGGCACCTTGTGCCCACATTTCATTTTATAAACCGCCTGGCAATAGCCACAAGCTCTCAATTTCAACATAAATCAGATTGTTATCAATTTACCAACAAGACAAATTGCACAAGGTATAAAATTAAATACAAGAAAATCACAATATCACATGAAAATTATCAACACCACAACCCCACATCATCACATATCGTCCCTGAAAATAGCTACCCTTATCGCTCCTATTTTCACCCTTATCACTCCTATGGCCACACTTATCGCTCCGCCCAGATAATACCAATAGCCACCCTTAACGCTCCTATTGCCACCCTTATCGCTCCTATAGCCACCCATATCGCTCCGCCTAGATAATATTCCAACAAACACAACAGTGAAATGCCACCCTTATAACCACATAATATCAACGGTGAAATGCCACCCTTATCTCCCCAAAATAACAACTCACACAACACAACAATTTATACGAAAAATTATCACAGCAACATAACAAAATCAAGTCATATCACAATTTGCCCAATGGCCACAACCAAATTCCAAAGCTACAACCAAGTCAATTAATTTCACAACAAATAGCCAAAAGCTCCACACAATGTGTACAACACCCAAAAATAAAAAAATAGAGATAGAAATTACTCAACATAAAGCAAAGTCTTCATTAAATTCAAATTTTCACTACTTATATAAACACCTCTTCTTAAACTCATTTAATTAATTATTTGCAGAGGGAAAATCCATAATGAAATTAAATTTCAATAATTATCAAACCAACAAATTCACGAAATTACATAAATAATCAAGTAACAATCACATCAAATTTTCATATAACAACAGATTCAACAACAACAATGATTTAGGCACGACAATTAGATGATTAAATATATGCCAATAATTACCCAATTTACCACACAATATGCTCAAGACTTTAACTCAATAAAATTTACACATATAAGCCGAGTACATACTCGTCACCTCGCGTACACAGCTTTTCACATTTCAAAAATGGCACATAAGACTCGATGCCTAAGGGGTAATTCCCCCACTCGAGGTTAAGCAAGACACTTACATTTTTGAAGTTAGGCCAATACTCCAAAATAGCCTTCTTACTTGAATTGACCTCCGGACAGCTCAAATCTATCAAAATTAATTGTATAACTTCATTAAAATTCATCAAAAATAATTTCGGATAATAATACGTCGACTTAAAATTTTATTCCAAAACGTCAACAAAAGTCAACGCGGGACTCACCTCTCGGAACCCGATATAATTTTCATGAAATCCGAACACCCATTCCGATACGAGTTTAACCATACCAATTTTATCGAATTCCAATAACAAATCGACCTCCAAATCTTAAATTTAAACCAGGAGGGTTTTCTAAATTTTTCAACCCAATTCACTAATTTAGTGATAAAAACAACAATAGATTC
This sequence comes from Nicotiana tomentosiformis, assembly GCF_000390325.3. Taxonomy (NCBI): domain Eukaryota; kingdom Viridiplantae; phylum Streptophyta; class Magnoliopsida; order Solanales; family Solanaceae; genus Nicotiana; species Nicotiana tomentosiformis. The sequence goes on from NC_090823.1 coordinate 43,603,305, forward strand.
ATGTAATTTAACCAAAATCAAGTTAGAAATTCTTACCCCAATGTTTTCCTTGAAAAACTCTCGAAAAATCGCCTAGCCCGTGCTTCCTTGGTCCAAAAATGGAAGAATGACATGAATTTGGACTTTATTCTGCTGCCCAGGGATTTGTTTTTTGTGTTCGCGAGACTCCCCTCGCGTTCGCGATGAACAAATTCTTCAAAAGTCATTTTCAAACTCTTTTCCGACAGCCTTTATTATAATAGTCATACCTTTTTGTACAAAATTCCAAATGATGAATGGTTTAACTTTCTAAAAACTAGACTCCAAGGGCTGTAACTTTTATTTCTTGGTCATCTCTTAATTCCTTATAGATTACGAGATATTAGTTCCAAATTCAGCACTGTGCAACGGAGATTTCCAAACTCTTCCCGGATAGCTTATAGTGTAACCACCATAACTTTTTGTACACACTCCAAATGATAAATGGTTTACCTTTCTAAAAACTAGACACAAAGAGCTACAACTTTCATTTTTGGATCATCTCCAAATTTCTTATACATTGCGAGATATGAGCCTCTAAAGTCAAACAACGAACAGCAAAATTTCCTTCTTCGCGAACGCGAAGAACAAAGTCCCAACAGCAAAATCCTTCTTCGCGAACACGAGAGGCGCCTCGCGAACGCGAAGAACAACACCAGAACTAGCAACCAGCAGCATCAAAACACCCAAACTTGGTCCGGAACCACCCCGAAACACACCCGAACCCCTCGGGACCCCGTCCAATCACACCATCCAGTCCCATAACATAACACAGACCTGCTCGAGGCCTCTAATCACATCGAACATCAAAATGACGAATCACACCTCAAATCAAAATCTATGAATTTTGAACTTTCAAATTGTATATCTTGTGCCGAAACACATTAAATCAATCCGGAATGACTTCAAATTTTGCACACAAGTCATAATTGACATAACAAAGCTATTCAAATTTCCAGAATCGGATTCCAACCCCGATATCAAAAGGTCAACCCCCCGGTCAAACTTTCCAAAAATTTGACTTTCGCCATTTCAAGCTTAAATTGGCTACAGACCTCATATTCACATTCCGGACACGCTACTAAGTCCAAAATCACCCAACAGAGCTAACGGAACCGACGGAACTCCATTCCAGAGTCGTCTCCATATAGTTCCAACTACAGTCAAAATCCCAAGACTTAAGCTTCCGTTTTAGGGACTAAGTGTCCCAAATCACTCTGAATCATCCGATAACTGAATTCAACCACGCACGCAAGTCAATACACATAATACGAAGCTACGCAGGGCCTTATGCCGCTGAACGGGACTTAAATTCTTAAAACGACAAGTCGGGTCGTTACATTCTCCACCTCTTAAACAAACGTTCGTCCTCGAACGTTCTAAGAATTATTCTGAGGTTACCAAATTTATGATTTTACTTTTACACATATACTCACGGTTGATTCCATGTCACCTCATTTGAGATAAGCCCGACAACATTATCTCATTTGGGATTATTTCTTTTATACATATTTGTAAACTTTAAGATCAATTTCTTACACTCCAACATTTCAAAAGGTGTGATTTTTCACAACAACGCACGGTAGTAGTCTCAACTGGCTATAGCAACTCGTGCCTACGCACACATCAATTTTCTTGATAGTGTTGAAGTACTTCAAATATTTTTTGGGGTGTTACATTCACCCCCGCTTAGGATCATTCGCCCTCAAACACATAACATAACTCATCTCTTCCTTTGCAAATCTCAATCCTCCAAATTTTACTAACTCCTAAATGTTTTTCAGAAATTTCGGCAGAGTCTCCCTTGTAATTGGGCCTATCCACCTGCCAGAGTAACACAAAAACAACTCCTAACAACACATCCACAACCCAACACAATACCACAAGGTATATATCAATAACACAAATCTCAGCATTACAAGCACTACATTATCATAATGATATCAGGACATGAAGCACATCATATGTATGCTCATCACCACATCTCTGGTCTTAAAAGCTGTTCATAATTAATTCCAGCATCATCATATAATCTCATATTAACCACCACCTCATTTCGAATTTTCACAACACTTACAATAGAATGTGAGGCATGAAGACCTCATGATTGCTTACTCGGATTAATGAGTCACATTTAACGCCACCTGGGCACTCATCTCATAGGTTAAAACTCAATATTTACAGCACCAAAATGGCTGAATATACACAGAAAAATATACAAGAATTATCAAATAAACCTAACAGGCATGACTCCCTATTAATACTATTGTACAATTAAATTTCACAAAGGGGAAATTTTAAACTCATAAATATTTCACCACAAGGACCTCGTCCTTACATAACTTCCATCGCGGCTTGCATCCCGGTTTAAATGTTTCACATCATATATAAAATACGAGGATCTCGTCCTTAACTCCGAATCACAAGTATTTTGCACATTGTGCCGACTATAATTTTCAATTTCCTTTCTTTCTTCTTTTTAATATATTTCATAAACAATTTTCATAACATATAATGAACCCTCCTACCGGTAGGGCATATAATTCATAAAAATTGGAATAAATTATTCCGAAACACATTAAACCCACTGTAATAAATAATAAAAATTACTTTTGGGCTTATCGCCCTCAATGGTGTACCAAAAATAAAATGACAGACACGGGCTCACACCTTCAAATCTCCCAACAGGGATAACATATAAGTGGGTCACAAATTTACGAAGCTCACCCATAAGTAGAGCATAATAGGAGGACTCACCTCAATATTCAGAACCGAATCAAATTAAGGAAAATATCTTTTTATAATAAAAATCAATATCGTACCTGTAATGACACCATCTGGTGTATTGGCCTCAGCCAAATCATAGTGATTAAATCAACGGGTCGGGCCTCCACCTCTTAGGCACCCACTACCCACCTGTCCTCCACATCCAGCTAACTGTGCACGTGAAGTATCAACTGGAATAAAGCTTGTAGCTGGAGTGTTCTGATGAAATCAACCCCCCTCCCCCCCAAGTCTGGGACAATCTCTCATGATATGCCTAGTATCACCACACTCATAACAACCCTTCTAAGGTCGCGGCTGCTCGTACTGAGTCTGTGCCGGATAACTGAAATAACCACTGTAAGAATCTCGTGCCGATGGTGTACTACAAACTCGAGCACTCCGAGTAATCTAATGTACGGATTGAGTTGACTGACTGCTTGAGCCTCCGCTATAATGGGTTCTAGCTGAAGAGTAAAACTCACTGAACCCTCCAGATCTTCGAGAACTTTTGGCCTCATTAGACTCCCTTTCCTCGCCTAAAACGCCCTCAATCTTTCTTGCAATCTCCACTACTTGTTGAAATGGAGCATCAGTTTGCAATTCTCGAGCCATGCATATTTTAATATCATAATCGAGCCTCTCAATGAATCTGCGGACCCGCTCTCTGATTGTAGGAACCAAGATAGGTGCATGACGGGCTAACTCACTGAATCTGATAGCATATTCTGACATTGTCATAATGTCCTGACGCAACCGTTCAAACTCTGTGCGCCATGCATCTCTAAGAGTCTGGGGAACAAACCCTTTTAAGAACATTTCTGAAAATTGAGCCCAAGTTAGTGGGGTGGCATCAGCTGGTCTACCTTCTTCATAGATTTTCCACCACCGACACGCTGTGCCTGATAGTTGAAATGTAGTAAAGGCAACTCCGCTCACTTTCACAATACCCATGGTGCGAAGAATACGGTGACAATTTTCTAGAAATCCTTTGGCATCCTCTATAGTTGTGCCACTGAAAGTTGGTGGATTATATTTTTTAAACCTTTCAAGTCTCTTCTGTTCTTCTTCTGATGTCTCGGGCCTGACCTCAGGCCGAACTGAAATAACAGGTTGTACCGGTACTACACCCGGAACCTGAACAACGTGAACCTGCTGCTCTGGAGTTGTGATAGGAGTCTGAGCTACTCCCCCAATATGCGGAATGTTTGGTGCAACAGAGATCAATCTCGCCTGAGTTAATGTACCAAACATACTCAGGAACTGTGCTAAAGTCTCCTAAAGTCTGGGGGTAACAACAGGTGCTTCTAGTACCTGTCCCCCAACTGGAGCTACTAGTGGCTCCTCAACTGTTGTTCTGATAGGTGCTCTAATCGCAGCACGTGCCCTTCCTCGACCTCTACCTCGGCTTCTTGCAGCCCGAGCAGAATGTGCAGATGCCTGCTAAGCTAACCCAGTAGCACGTGTCCTCACCATCCGTGAGAGAATGGAGATACAAAGGTTCAAATTAAAAATTCAACAAATTCCGCACGACACGAATGAAAGAAATGGAAATTTCCTAACAGTTCTGTAGCCTCTCGAAGATAAGTACAGACGTCTCCGTACTGATCCACAAGACTCTACTAGACTCGTTCGTGAGTCGTAGAACCTATGAACCTAGAGCTCTGATACCAACTTTTCACGGCCCAAAATCCCACCACAGGCGTCGTGATGGTACCTAGTCTCTAAGACAAGGTAAGCCGATTTCAATTACATTTTTGGAGCCATTTTTTTAAAAAACTAACAATGGAAATAATTACAATATACAACCTCCCAAGACTGGTAGTACTGAGTCACGAACTCTAACTGAATACATGGAATGATCACGAGAACCGAATATACAATACTGTTTGATTAAAATTAACAATACAATAAAATGAAAAGACTCCAAGGGACTGCAACGACCAAGCAGCTCTACCTTGAATCCTTACGATCCCGCTTTAACTCTTCTCAAGTCTGATATCTCCAATACCTGGCTCTGCACAAAAATATGCAGTAGTGTAGTATGAGTACACCACGGTCGGTACCCAGTAAGTATCAAGACTAACCTCAATGGAGTAGAGACGAGGTACAGTCAAGACACTCACTAGTCTAATAACCTGTGCAATATAATATACAAAATAATATGAAACAAATAATAATAAGGACAGGATAAAACAACCAGTGATATGCACAACAGACAACAAGAATACCAATAATATCACTCAACAATTAATAAACACAATTACACCCAATTAAATCAAGTCCTTCAAATAAATATCTTTCACATATAATTCTTCCAGATAACTCTCTTTCAATTATAATTTTCTCAAATAATTATTTTTCAAATATAACTCTTTCAATAAATCTTTTCAAATATAATTTCCTCCAATAAATATCTTTCAAATACAATTCTTTCATATAATACTTTCTAAGTAAAAATCCTTCCAAATAAATATTTTTAATATAATTCCTTTAATTAAAAAGTCAACATGTGACACCTCATTTCGTAATCATAAAAATACGGGTCTTGGCCCTTTTTCATATTTTCACAACACCTCGTGCCCATAATTAAATCATCATATTTTCTCGGTACCTCGTGCCCTCATTTCATATCACAACTGAACGGACAATTCACGTGCCAATTATCATTATCATTTCATCACAGCACCTCGTGCCCACATTTCATATCACAACTGCACGGACAATTCACGTGCCAAATATCCTCATTATTTACTCATGGCACCTTGTGCCCACATTTCATTTTATAAACCGCCTGGCAATAGCCACAGGCTCTCAATTTCAACATAAATCAGATTGTTATCAATTTACCAACAAGACAAATTGCACAAGGTATAAAAGTAAATACAAGAAAATCACAACATCACATGAAAATTATCAACACCACAACCCCACATCATCACATATCGTCCCTGAAAATAGCTACCCTTATCGCTCCTATTTCCACCCTTATCACTCTTATAGCCACACTTATCGCTCTGCCCAGACGTTACCAATAGCCACATTTATCGCTCCTATTGCCACCCTTATCGCTCCTATAGCCACCCTTATCGCTCCGCCCAGACAATATTCCAACAAACACAACAGTGAAATGCCACCCTTATAACCACATAATATCAACGGTGAAAGGCCACCCTTATCTCCCTAAAATAATAAGTCACACAACACAACAATTTACACGGGAAATTATTACAGCAACATAACAAAATTAATTCATATCACAATTTGGCCAATGGCCACAACCAAATTCCAAAGCTACAACCAAGTCAATTAATTTCACAACTAATAGCCAAAAGCTCTACACAATGTGTACAACACCCAAAAACAATCAATAGAGATAGAAATTACTCAACATAAAGCAAAGTCTTCATTAAATTCAAATTTTCAATAATTAAATAAACACCTCTTCTTAAGCTCATTTAATTAATTATTTGGAGAGGGAAAATCCATAATGAAATTAAATTTTAATAATTATCAAACCAACAAATTCATGGAATTAGATAAATAATCAAGTAACAATCACATCAAATTTTCATATAACAACAGATTGAACAACAACAGGAATTTAGGCATGACAATTAGATGATTAAATATATACCAATAATTACCCAATTTACCACACAATATGCTCAAGACTTTAACTCAATAAAATTTACACATATAAGCCGAGTGCGTACTCGTCACCTCGCGTACACAGCTTTTCACATTTCATAAATGGCACATAAGACTCGATGCCTAAGGGGTAATTCCCCCACTCGAGGTTAAGCAAGACACTTACATTTTTGAAGTTAGGCCAATATTCCAAAATAGCCTTTCTTGCTTGAATTGACCTCCGGACAGCTCAAATCTATCCAAATTAATTGTATAACTTCATTAAAACTCATCAGAAACAATTCCGGATAATAATATGTCGACTTAAAATTTTATTCCAAAAAGTCAACAAAAGTCAACGCGGGACTCGCCTCTCGGAACCCGATTTAATTTTCATGAAATCCGAACACCCATTCCAATACGAGTTCAACCATACCAATTTTATCGAATTCCAATAACAAATCGACCTCCAAATCTTAAATTTAAACCAAGAGGGTTTTCTAAATTTTTCAATCCAATTCACTAATTTAGTGATAAAAACAACAATAGATTCATGTAATTTAACCAAAATTAATATAGGAATTCTTACCCCAATGTTTTCCTTGAAAAACTCTCGAACAATTGCCTCACCCGAGCTTCCTTGGTCCAAAAATGGAAGAATGACACGAATTTGGACTTTATTCTGCTGCCCAGGGATTTGTTCTTCGCGTTCGTGAGACACCCCTCGCGTTCGCGATGAACAAATTCTTCAAAAGTCATTTTCAAACTCTTTTCAGATAGCCTTTAGTATAATGGTCATAACGTTTTGTACAAAACTCCAAATGATGAATGATTTGATTTTCTGTAAACTAGACTCCAAGGGCTATAACCGTTATTTGTGGGTAATCTCCCAATTCCTTATAGATTACGAGATATAAGCTTCCAAAGTCACCCTTGTGCAACGGAGATTTCCAAACTCTTCCCAGATAGCCTATAGTTTATCAACCATAACTTTTTGTACATAACTCCAAATGACAATTGGTTTACTTTTCCAAAAACTAGACATAAAGATCTACAACTTTCATTTTTGGATCATATCTAAATTCTTTATACATTGCGAGATATGAGCCTCTAAAGTCATACAACGAACAGCAAAATATCCTTCTTCGCGAACGCGACGAACAAAGTCCCAACAGCAAAATCCTTCTTCACGAACGCGAGAGGCGCCTCGCGAACGCGAAGAACAACACCAGAACCAGCAACCAGCAGCATCAAAATACCTAAACTTGGTCCAGAACTACCCCGAAACACACCCGAGCCCCTCGGGACCCCGTCCAATCACACCATCCAGTCCCATAACATAACACGGATATGCTCGAGGCTTCAAATCACATCGAACAACATCAAAATGACGAATCACATCTCAAATCAAAATCTATGAACTTTGAACTTTCAAATTCTATATCTTGTGCCGAAACACATCAAATCAATCCGGAATGACTTCAAATTTTGCACACAGGTCATAATTGACATAACAAAGCTATTCAAATTTCCAGAATCGGATTCTGACTCCGATATCAAAAAGTCAATCCCCCGGTCAAACTTTCCAAAAATTTGACTTTCGCCATTTCAAGCATAAATTGGCTACAGACCTCATATTCATATTTCGGATATGCTCCTAAGTCCAAAATCACCCAACGGAGCTAACAGAACTCCATTCCGGAGTCGTCTTCACATAGTTCCAACTACGGTCAAAAACCTAAGACTTAAGCTTCCGTTTTAGGGACTAAGTATCCCAAATCATTCTGAATCATCCGGTAACTGAATTTAACCATGCACGCAAGTCAATACACATAATACGAAGCTGTGCAGGGCTTTATGCCGTTGAACGTGACTTAAATTCTTAAAACGACAAGTCGGGTCGTTACACATATTGTGGTAAATATAGTTCAATATTTAGGATGTTTGTCCTTGTGCTTTATTTATTATAACTACAAAAGATAAACATGCTGAAAATTATTTTCACACAAAGTTAAAAGAATCTTCTTTAGTTCGGAAGACGAAAGTTGAATTCGGGGATAAACACATACTTAGACGCACATTAACCAGTATCATAAGTTATGCATGTATGATGTTATTGTCAAAACTTCTATATACCATATGTGTACTATTACATAAGCTATTCAGCGGATCTATGTTTTCAGTAGCATGACGGACATAAACCTATATGCAATGGAAGATAAATTTTAACTTAATCCATTTTATATATGGTGACACTGACATACGTAAGAAATAATGAACTTGACAAGAAACATGTACGGTAGAAGGCCAATTGGTATTAAAGTATTTAAGTATTCTTATTGGTAGTTATTGTTGGTATCATCTTCTGTTGAGTCAAAACTAAAAAATATTTTGTTTTTACCATACAACTTAGCAATCAACCTTTTATTTAGTTGATCAATATATTCATTTTTGCTAGCTAAGATAGCTCTTTAATTTCTATTATGTAAGTTGCACAAACTGCGTTATAATCTAATGATGAAAATATTTTCCTTATTAAATGCACTACTATTGCTATTGGGGTTGATGACCAAGTGTTCTAGAAGAACCAAATCATCTTTTATTGGATGCTCTTCTTTGTTTCCGACATGAAACAAGAAGTCATTGAATGTTAGATCTGTTCTTACTTTTATATTTCTTGTCATTTGAATATTTTTCATTTGAGGTCATAAGTATAATTTTGGCAAGCTAGCTTTTACAGTTTCTGCTTTGGTAAATTTTAGAACTACTAATCGTACTTGACATAAATCATCTCCCAAACTATTAATTTTCTACCTAACGGTTCATCGATATCCAATATGTCTCTAAAACTCTGTACGATTGTTTCCATTGTCTGACGCTTAGCCAAAAGCACTTCATCCCATACTATCACTTTTATTTTCCTTATAAAGTTAGTACTATTGATCTGATTTGATATATTTGTGATGGTTATTTCATTTATTTAAATAGGTATATCAAATCTAAAGTGAGTTGTACGACCTCATAATAAATTGTTGCTGGTACACCACTTGTTCTTATTGGTAACAATATCATGCCTCTTGATCTCACATTCTCAAATAATGCATGACATAGGAATTGTCACGACCCAAAATCCACTAGTCGTGATGGCACCTAACCCAACCCGCTAGGGAAGCCAACTAATAACTATCCAATTTTAATAATATTTAACGGGATAATTAATCAAAGAAATTATCTGAATCTTATATATTTCCCAAGGACTGGTAGTACAAATCATGAGCATCTAAGAATAGAGTTTACAAAGCCGAAATGAAATAAATACATAGTCTGTTTGAAAAGTACATAAACAGAGTTTTATAGATCTAAGGCTACCACGAACAAGAGGCAGCTACAACCGGGACGCAGGTATATCTTCAATCCAACTCCCATCGAACACAGCAACATCAGCAACCAACATCTGCACGCAAGGTGCAGAAGTGTAGTATAAGTACAACTGGCCCCATGTACTCAATAAATAATAAACCTAACCTTAGGTTGAAAGTAGTGACGAGCTAACAAAAAGGGGTCGGGTCCAACACCAATATTCCACAACAGCTCATAACAGCATAGTACAAGTAACAAGCGAGTATCTCGGAAATAAAAGGCTCTATCCATTCATAGCTTCAGAAAAATAGGCATTTCTTTTCAAGTATCTCAGTGAAAACCCAAATCTTTTACCGAAAAAAGCCAAAATACGAGTAAGTTTGAAAACTGTGATTTTTCCCAAAAATTCTTTCAACAATAAGTAAGATGTTTCATTTTCAGATAGCATGAGGAAAGTACGTTTCTATGCCTACATGTCAAGATACCGGTAAAATCATAAATGTCCCAAAACTGGGTAGCAGAAGGAAATGCATCTCTATGCATGTATCTCAAGTACGCATATCAAATGTAATGCATCTCGATGATGAGCGCGTATACTCACACTCTCATAGTACTCAATATCACTATCTCGCATCCTCTCTCACTATGGTCAATGCTCAACACACTCAATCACTCAGGGTTGTACAATATCCACTGCGGCGTGCAGCCCGATCCACATATATATAGTCGACTGCGCTCACTAGGGGTGTGAAGACTCCGGAGGGGCTCCTTTTAGCCCAAGTGCTATATCGCTGCGGCGTGCAGCCTGATCCCATAAAATATAAATAGCCATAAGGCTCGTTGCGGTGTGCAACCCAATCCATATATATATAGCCCTAAGGCTCGTTGCGGCGTGCAACCCGATCAATATACATACAGCCATCAGGCTTGTTGCAGCATGCAACTCGATCCATATAAAATATAATCAATATAATATGTTGCGGCATACAGCCTGATCCCAAAATGTCAATCTCACTCAGGCCCTCGGCCTCACTCAGTCATCAATCTCTCCAGTCTCACCCATGGGCTCACAATGTCATGAAACTAGCCGGACAACAATGATATGATGTATCAATAAATAATATCTGAGATTGAGATATGGTATGAATGCATGGATATGACTGAATATGAAATATCAAAGATATCAGTGAGATGACAGTAAAAAACTGTAACGACCCGGCCGGTCATTTTTAGAGTTATAGCCTCGATCCCCTATTAACTGCTTATCCCATCTCTATTTCTGCTATTGTTTTGGTTTTTGGAGTGATTTGGGACACTTAGTCCCTAAATAAAAGCTTAAGTCTTAGGATTTTTACCGTAGTCGGAACTGTGTGAAGACGACTCTAGAATGGAGTTTCGTCGGTTCCGTTATCTCCATTGGGTAATTTTGGACTTAGGAGCATGTCCGGATTGTATTTTGGAGGTCCGTAGCTTATTTAGGCTTGAAATGGCGAAAGTCAAACTTTTGGAGATTTGGACCAGTAGTGAAAATTTTTATATCGGGGTCGGATTCCAATTCCGGAAGTTGTAGTAGGTCCTTAGTATTGAATATGACTTGTGTACAAAATTTAGGTCATTCGGATGAGATTTGATATGTTTCGACGTCGTTTGTAGAATTTAGAAATTTCAAAGTTTATTAGGCTTGAATCCGTGCATAATCCGTATTTTTGATATTGTTCGACGTGATTTGAAGGCTCAACTAAGTTCTTATGGTGTTTTAGGATTGGTTGGTATATTTGGTTGGGGTCCCGGGGGCCTCGGGCGTGTTTCAGATGCTCAACGGGTTATTTTTGGACTTAGGGAGTTGGTAGATTTTCTGGTTTTATTGCAGACATTTTTCTTCATCGCGTTCGCGAGGGAGATCTCGCGATCGCGTAGCTCATCTGAGAGGTCAGCTAAAGTTGCTCTTCGCGTTCGCGATGATGAAGACGCGATCGCGTAAGGTTATCAGGCAGTGCACCGTGAACGCGTGGGCTATGCCGCGTTCACGAAGAAGAAGTGAGGCAGCAATGGAGTTTGAGTGTTACTCTTCGCGGTCGCGTGAGGACAATTGCAATCACGTAGGTGTGAGCAGCTAGTGCATCGCTTTTGCGTGAGGTGTTATGCATTCGCGTAGAGTAAATTTCTGAGGGAGCGAAGTTTTTCTTCGCGATCGCGAGGCCTTTTCCGCGATCGCGATTAAGGAACCACTGGGCAGAATTTAAAGTTCAAAAATGAGGGTTTAAGTTCATATCACAAAATATTATTGAGAGCTCGGTAGAAGGCGAAATGTGGAGAGATTTTCGGAGGAAGTTATTGGGTAATGATTCATAACTCCTTTATGATTAAATCTCACTAATCTATGCTTAATTTCATCTTTTAATTTCGGATTTGGGGTGAAAATAGGGGGAAACTTGAGAAAAGTTCTTAGGCCGAATTTTGGGATTTTCATCGAGATTTTGGTATCGGATTTGAGTGAATTTGGTATGGTTAGACTCGTGAGTGAATGGGTGTTCATAATTTGTGACTTTTACCCGATTTCGAGATGTGGGCCCGGGGAGGCTTTTTGGGCGTTTTTCAATTTTTCTTGCCTTAGCTTTGATTTCATTAACTAGATCAGTTACTTGTAGCTATATGTACGTTATGTAATTGATTTGATTAGATTTGGGCCACTCGGAGTTGGATACTCGTGGCAAGAGCGTTATTTCGGATTTCATTTGAGCTTGGTTCGAGGTAAGTGGCTTGCCTAACCTTATGTGGGGGAACTCCCCTTAGGATTTGGTACTGTTTGGTATGTGAGTATCGTGTACGTGAGGTGACGAGTACGTACACGGGCTAATTGTTATAAAACTCCATTTTTCACTAAATCATAAATTTTTTTCTCCTTATTTGAAACACACTAGCATATGTAACTAACCTGTTTAGACTAGAATAGCATGCCTACTTATTTAACTGCCTATTTGAACTTTGTGCAGCATGTTTAGTGAAATTACCTGCTTTCCTTGACTTGAACTTAGTCTAAACTGTAGGATTTCTTGCTGTGATTGTTATTTCGGTTGGTTGCGCTACATATTTACTTTGGGACTACGGAACGGTATTCCGGGATATCCCCCTGTACTGCATATTTACTTTGGGACTATGGAACGGTATTCCGGGAGATTCCCCTGTTTTGCATATTTATTTTGGGACTACGGAACGGTATTCCGGGAGATCCCCCTATACTTACATTTGGGACTACGAGACGGTATCTCGGGAGATCCCCTATTGTTATCACTGTGTTTTGAGCTATTGTATTTCATTGATTCTATTCCTGTTAGATTTCCGTATTTATTTTACTGCGATATTTCATTTTGTCTAATTTCATTATATTTATACCAGTAGGGCCCTAATCTGATCTAGTCACTACTCGACCGAGGTTAGGCTTGGCACTTACTGGGTACCGTTGTGGTGTACTCATGCCCTTTCCTGCACATGTTTTTTGTCTGCAGATCCAGGTTCATCTTACCAGCCTCATCACTAGTTGTAGTCGTTGTTGCTTATCGAAGACTTCAAGGTACATCTGCTCGCGCCCGCAGATCCTTGGAGTCCCCCTCTATCCCCCTATGTTCATTTTTCCTTTCTTTCTCTAGAAATGATGTATAAAACGGTTAAGACTTCTTAGTAGCATTTGACTTACGGTATTCTGGGTTTTGGGAATTGTTTTGTACGTTTTCAGAGGTGATAATTGTATATGCCGAGTGGTATTTAGTTGCTTACTTGATATTGTTACTGTTAGTAGTTAATGTTCATGCTTTAGATTCATTTCCGCAAAAGTGTTAGGCTTACCTAGTCGTAGCGACTAGGTGCCATTATGACGGTTCACGGAGGGAGAGATTGGGTCGTGACAGAAACGACCACTGTGTGTCCAAACAGTATCAGTATAATGCCTAAACATGATATCTAGCATGATTGATAGCTTAACTACTTTATCACATGGTGAAAACACGGATATCAACAAAGTAGGACCACTATATAGTGCCATAGGAACAACAGAGTCTCAATTCACATGGTGCACGCCCGTCACCTAACATGTGCGTCACCTCAACACTAATCACATAACACTTATTTCGGGGTTTCATACCCTCAGCTCCAAGATTAGAAGAGTTACCTACCTCGAACAAGCCAATTCCAACACCGAGCAAGCCAACTGATGCTCCAAAATCCATCTCGCGCGTTCCGACCTCCGAACGGCTCAAAACTAACCAAAAATAACTCAAATACATCAAACAATGCTAAAGGAACCAATCCCGATCGAAAAAGATCAAATCTTGAATCAAAAGCCCAATATCGGCCAAAAGCCCAACCCGGTCCCGCACCACGGAACCCGACAAAATTTACAAAATTCAACAACCCATTCAATTACGAGTCCAACCATACTAGTTTCAAAAACCAACCCCAATTCGATGTTCAAAACTCAAAATTTCATATTATGAAACTTTAGGCCAAAACTCCCAATTTCCTCTATAAAATTCACAATCTGATTACCAAAAATGAAGGTAGATTCATGAAATATAACCAAAACCGAGTAGAGAATACTTACCCCAATTCATATGGTGAAAATTGCCTCAAGAATCGCCTCAATCCGAGCTCCATAGCTCCCAAAATGAAGAAAGAACCAAAGCCCTCGATAATATAGCTTTTGCCCCAGCGCTTCCGCATTTGCGGACAATTCGTCGCATCTGCGACCACCGCTTCTGCGGTAAAAACTTCGCTTCTACGAAAATAGCCTTGCCCAACAAACCCTGCACCTGCAGATATCAAATTATGCTTTTGTGATGCTTTTCGCACCTGTGCTTCCTATCTCGCATATGCACGCAGGTGTGCTACAAAAATCTGCTTCTGCGGTCTTCCTCACCCAGCCTCTTCTCGCTTCTGCGACTCCACTAACGCTTCTACGACCATCACACATGCGCAATACCAATCCCAGGTGCGGAACACCAGAACCAGCAGCTTAGCAAAAATCCAAAATGCAATGAAATGATCCGAAACTCACCCGAGCTACTCGGGACCCTGTCTGAATATATCAACAGGTCCAATAACATAACACGGACCTACTCGAGGCCTCATCTCACACATAACTACATCAAAACGACGAATCACACCTCAGCTCGAAATCAATGAACTTTGAAACTTCCAACTTTCACAACCGATGTCGAAACCTATCAAATCACGTTCGATTGACCTCAAATTTTGCACACAAGTCACATTCGACGTTACGGGCCTGCTCCAACTTCCGGAATCGGAATCTGACCTCGATATCAAAAAGTACACTCCCGGTCAAACTTTCCAAAAATCCAACTTTCGCTATTTGAAGCCAAATTCCACTACGGACCTCCAAATCATAATCCGGACGCGCCCCTAAGTCCAAAATCACCCAACGGACCTACCGAAACCATCAAAATTCCAATCCGAGGTCAAATACTAAAAAGTCAAACTTGGTCAACTCATTCAAATTTAAAGCTCCCTAGTTGAGAATCATTCTTTCAAATCGATTCTGAATAACCTGAAAACTAAAACTGACGATTCACATAAGTCATAATGCATCATACGGAGCTACTCATACCCTCAAACAACCGAGCGAAGTGTAAATTCTCAAAATGACCAGTCGGGTCGTTACATCCCCCCCCCCCCACTTAAACATACGTTCGTCCTCGAACGTGTTAAGAGTTGTTCTAAAAGCCATCAACTCGCCGTGTAACCTTACTATGCACATACCTGGGGGTGATCTCACGTCACCCTATCCCATATAGGCCCGACAACACAACATAACTATAGTTTCTTAATTCAACCTAGCCCATAAACCTTAGAATCTAATTTCCAGCATCCGGAATTTCTGTAAGATCAGAATCTCGCATCTACACACTGTATAAGTCTGAACAAGTTGTATCAAGCCTTCACCATAACTCAAGATGTAATCACATGATGTACCACATAACTCAGATACTCATAGCGATAATTTCAAATCACAGTAGCTGCTCAAAACAACCCAATGCCGGTAATAAACCTCATATCAACAAAACCTCATTCTAAAACCTTCGTACACTGTCGATGATGAAAGAAACACGCAGAACTCATAACCATTCATCAGATCAACCAGTCATGGAATTCCCTCTCATTCGACAAGAACTAAAGCAAATTCTAAGACGACTTTCGATATTATCCTTCCAAACATACTCTAATCAATTCCGATAGTATCCATTCTAGGTCCAATGATCTCATCTCATCCAACACGACCACTCTATTGAAATTCCACACCAATACAATATGATGCCATAACCCGTGCAATTCGTGCATCAATAAGGAACCTTCCAAATATACTCAAATCATGGAAAACTGATTCAGACGGGAGAATTGTCCCGTAAGCTCAACAAGTACCACCACAATGCAATGCTAAGAACATATCACACACCATAGAACCAAAACACACGAATCTAACATGAGGGATCATATCTCAACATAACTCCGCTGCAATGCGCGACCCTATCCAAATACTGGTCCATATGAAATACCTCAAGCCACCCTGCTAAAAATCAATAACCATGCGCAATTCAACATCAAGTAATCAAAGTGCATTACCATAAACACGGAGACGCAAATGACACAATGTCACACAAAACCCGAAAGAACATAACCAATACTTCATCAACCAAGCAATACCCAAAACTCGTCTCGCTCAAATTCCGCTATAAGGCCCCAATAGAACCCCACCATATGTGCATATAACCAACGAATCACAACTCCTCGTAGCATAGAAGAGTAACTCACAGATCATCTCAGAACACAAATAGGCTCAACGACAACCGAATGGCACATCCCTCAATAATAGCAGTATGGAGCCAACCAATCCGGCTCGGTGTAGAATACACACCCTAATTGGGTCTACCAATGGACCCCCAAATCAACTTTGGTCACCCACCAATAGATAAATAACCCTCCAAAGGTCCACAATGACTGAATCATAACACTTACTATCATCTGGCTAGCTCTGGCCACAACTTCAAAGCCCACAACCACGAAACAATCTGCTCCTGAAAGCTCCCGGTTTCTAAATCCATAGAACACATGAATCACCATTTCTGATTCCATCTCCACCGCCTGAATGTCTAACACATCTCTCATACACGATCATCCTACGAGGAATACTTCTAAAATTATTCTGTTCCACCTAGCAAAATTTGAATATTAGCAATCGATCAACCAGGAGAGTGTCGTAATACCAATGAAGTACTCATAAATCAAAACACATTGCCCCTTCTGAAATGTATACTCTCATCAAGCCATACTGATTAGTAATATCATTTACCTCATCATCTGAAACCGTCCATGCTGCCTAAGAATTTTTTGACCTTCCCTTCAAAACTGAAGTGTGACCTCGCTCAGGCAAATCTCAATCCCACACAACACACCGCATATACCATGCCATCATATGAAAAAAATACGAGAACTTCATAATCCACTCTGAGTCACAAGCAACTACATACTCAAATAGCCAAGGACCTTCCATTTGATTCCATCCAGGAGAAAATCACTATGCACCACATGTTCCTCACGCCAGTAGGAAATATACTCCTCGAACCGTGGTAGAAACCATTGAGAACCCTTCGAAGTCCATTTTCACATAACCAAACTATCAGAACTGAATCTCTCTAACTCAACCCAGCCACGCAGGTTGCCAAAACCCAAGAGCATTGCCACGAAGCACCTGTGATGACTAGCCACATCGTAGGTACCCAAAGAACCGATTATATCCATTACTGTGCTGATCCAACCTACTACCACGATGTCTTATTTCTCCAAGTCCCTTCCAAATTGCCTTCAAATTGATACTTCTCCTTGCTGGAACACCACGATCCTTAACCAAAATTCACCACACAAGAGACCCTAGTATAAAACCCCAACGCCCTAAGGCCCATAAGCCGCTAACTTCCTTCTTAAGCTCCCCAGAGCACCACAACCGCGACACCCACTCTAAAGAGACCTTATGTGAACCTAAAATTATTTTCTTCACCTTCTTGATACTGAAATGCATAATCCACAATGATATAAAAATGTCATAAGTCTCGACACCGTCCAATGCAAATATCATATCCTAGCCATATACCAATCCGAAATTCCCAATTGCGACATATAATTCTTGAATCCATTAGAACCATTCTCGAGAGTCATCCACTCTGCTCAAATCTCGATTGCACCACCCCAAACGGGCCAAACGACTGGTGCCCCATTGTCACGACGGCACCCAAAGGAGTAATCCCCACCTTAATGTGACCAAGCAAATTCCTACTCCATGCACACTACATCTTTCATGAATAACCACTCAATTATTCCATGATTCCCATATACCCATAGAGTGTAATACAACCCGTATCCAGAAATCCCCTTACTCGAGTCATCTTTAATCTCAACCCCTGCAGTCATAGTTGATTCACCAGTATACCTCAAACCGAAACCAATACAACACATAATCGTGCAATCAACTCGTCGATAGAAGACTCGCCCACTTGGCTCAAACCCATAGATTAAAACACTCCATAATTCACAATACCCATACTTTATTACTGTCATAATACTATAGTTAGTACAACGAAAATTCTTCTCAAGCTCATACAACGCCAACCATAAAAATACCTCAATCATCCGCTAGACTCACATTCATTCTCCTAACACTCAAGTTAACTTTCTCAACCAGATTCAAATTCAAATCTCAAACACATATGCTTCGCTGGCAGAAAAGAGACTCTTTATTCACATTATAAGTAACACACCTACGTAGATTACCCCGCATGGGATAACCCACCTACTTAACCTTAAATTAGTATCTTGTTATACCCTTTCGCAGTTACAATTACTATGAGATCACTTAATCTTTCTAGGTCCAAACTCATTAACCAGACATGAGAATTTAATTTGTCCCAAAATTTAATAACGTGAAAGATCCTTCAAAACGTTAATACTTGAGACTGTACGTCACATCAAAATGAAAATCAAGCACCCAATGGCCTTTCCTTTACATTCCAAGGAAACATTTCTCGTCACATTCAAATCGTCTTAACACATCCCGCAGTTACACCATACTCATCACAAAGCCATTTCACCGCTCATCGAGCCACAAATTCCTCTCGTAGGGACATTACCGGACATATAAGTCCAAATGTACAAATTACCACTGAAGCTACCGAGCTCAAGCTGCGGTCCAACCGTGGCCTCAAGTCCTCCAGACTGGCCCATCACCAAAATACAGAATACACATCTCGAACCTCGTTCATAGAATCACAAGCCGGCAATTCACAGTTGATACCGAGCGCTTATGTGCGCATACGAATGCGTGGAAGGAATTCAAAGAGTTACGCTTCAAGC
Organism: Nicotiana tomentosiformis; assembly: GCF_000390325.3. Classification (NCBI taxonomy): domain Eukaryota; kingdom Viridiplantae; phylum Streptophyta; class Magnoliopsida; order Solanales; family Solanaceae; genus Nicotiana; species Nicotiana tomentosiformis. Next base: position 43,622,490 of record NC_090823.1, read on the forward strand.
TGAATCAATGTCGCACGATAAGGAAAGAAAGATGGGAAGTTATATCCTAAATGTCCTGTAGCCTCTCGAAGATAGGTATGGACTTCATCATATCGATTCGCAAGACTCTACTAGACACTTACTCATGACTTGTAGAACCTATTAACCTAGAGCTCTGATACCAATCTGTCACGACCCAAAATCCACTAGTCGTGATGGCACCTAACCCAACCATCTAGGTAAGCCAACTAATAACTATCCAATTTCAATAATATTTAACAGGATAATTAATCAAAGAAATTATATGAATGTTATACATTTCCCAAGAACTGGCAGTACAAATCATGAGCTTCTAAGAATAGAGTTTACAAAGCCGAAATGAAATAAATACATAGTCTGTTTGAAAAGTACATAAATAGAGTTTTATAGATCTAAGGCTGCCACGAACAAGAGGCAGCTACAATCGGGATGCAGGTACATCGTCAATCCAGCTCCCATCGAACACAACAACATCAGCAACCAATATATGCACACAAGGTACAGAAGTATAGTATGAGTACAACCGACCCCATGTACTCAATAAGTAACAAACCTAACTTTAGGTTGAAAGTAGTGACGAGCTAACAAAAAGGGGTCGGGTCCAACACCAATATTCCACAACAGTTCATAACAGCATAGTACAAGTAACAGGCGAGTATCTCTAAAATAAAAGGCTCAGTTCGTTCACAGTTTCAGAAAAATAGGCATTTCTTTTCAAGTATCTCAGTGAAAACCCAAGCATTTACCGAAAAAAGCCAAAATACGAGTAAGTTTGAAAACTGTGATTTTTCCCAAAAATTCTTTCAACAATAAGTAAGATGTTTCATTTTCAGATAGCATGAGGAAAGTACGTCTCTATGTCTACATGTCAAGATACCGGTAAAATCATAAATGTCCCAAAACTGAGTAGCAGAAGAAAATGCATCTCTATGCATGTATCTTAAGTACACATATCAAATACAATGCATCTCGATGATGAGCTCGTATACTCACACTCTCATAGTACTTAATCTCACTGTCTCGCATTCTCTCTCAGTATGATCAATGCTCAGCACACTCAATCACTCAGCGTTGTACAATACCCGCTGCGGCGTGTAACCCGATCCACATATATATAGTCGACTGCGCTCACTAGGGGTGTGAAGACTCTGGAGGGGCTCCTTTCAGCCCAAGCGCTATATCACTGTGGCGTGCATCCCGATTCCATAATATATAAATAGCCATAAAGCTCGTTGCGGCGTGCAACCCGATCCATATATATATATATATATATATATATATATATATACAGCCCTAAGGCTCGTTGCGGCGTGCAACCCAATCTATATACATACAGCCATCAGGCTCGTTGCAGCATGCCCGATCTATATAAAATATAATAAATATAATATGTTTTGGCGTGCAGCCTGATCCCAAAATGTCACTCTCACTCAGGCCCTCGTCCTCACTCAGTCATCAATCTCTCTAGTCTCACTCACGGGCTCACAATGTCATGAAACTAGCCCGACAACAATGATATGATGTATCAATAAATAATATCTGAGACTGAGATATTGTATGAATGCATGGATATGACTGAGTATGAAATATCAAAGAAATTAGTGAGCCCAACTTAAAGCTTCGGAAATTAGAATTTCCTTTCAAAATCAACTCCGAACTTCCCGAAATTCAATTCCGACCACACGTACAAGTCATAATACCTGAAGTGAAGTTGCTCAAGGTTTCAAACTGCCGAACAATGCATTAGAGCTCAAAACGACCGGTCAGGTCGTTACATTCTCCCCCGCTTAAACATACGTTCATCCTCGAACGTCCTAAGAACTACTCCGAAGTTTTTCGAAATCACTGTTCAACACCTTGTGCACCTACCCGTGCCACCACAACCCAGTTGAGCACATTAGCTTGAGCCAGTCTGAAGATCCTCCCTATTATTTAGTCAAATAAGCCTTAGAGCCAAATTCCAACATCTGAAACCCTCTACCATGCCTGATTTCAACATACGAACACCGTATCAGTCACTACACCCTGTACCAAAACATGATTGTACACCCTTACTGAATTTGCACCATGCACCGCATAATTCACATGACCATAATAAAATCCTCTGACAATAATAGCTAAAATTCCACGAATCTGATGCCTACAACACACCTCATGACGCATATAAATCCTGTTCCAACTCTTGCAATACTGCCACGACGGAAGGAATGTGTAGAAATTCATAACCACCTGCCGAATCAGCGAATCATTGAGTCTCTCCTCCTGACAAGAACCATTACCTCATTCTGAACTAAATAACGATATGTGACCTTTAATATGCCTTATATAAATCCGATCGCACTGATCCCAGGTCCAAAAATCTCATCTCACCTAGTACAAGCTGCTCCGGCAATAAGCCACCGCAAACACTATCTAAGATTTCATATGACACCATCAACGTGCCCACAAGCTACAACTGGAATATGACACATAAGGAAGAACGAACTCTGGAAAAGAACTATCCAGCCCGCATAACGAATAAAACGGTCATCAAATACTATGAGCCTTTCTCAGAGGTAAGAAGCAGGACACCCAAAATGAATATAAAGAATCGTGCTTAACATCTCACTGTTGCGGCGTGCAACCTGATCCAAACATGACGATGTTGCGGCGTGCAACCTGATCCACACAATATACCTGTGGCGTGACCCGCACATGACAATCTAAAGAAAACACACATCAAGTCGTAATGCTTATACTCACAAAATGTCCGAATATCAACCACAAGCACGCTAAGTGCATAATACAAATCCTGGGGAGACGGATAGTGATGTACGCTACGAAACTCAAGCACAACTAAGGTACGATATGTGACCTGCATCTCGAGAGCCATCCTGCTCACATAACACTACAGTTGTGCGGGACCTCAACACATGTGCGAATAATCAAGCTGTCTCACAACTCCCATGGCACAATAGAGTATTACATAAAATAGCTGATGACGAAAATAGCATCTAATGTCTGAAGACTCCTCCATAAGAAACTCTATGATGAATGAACTCACCCGGCCTGGTGTAGAGCACACATCCACATTTAGACCCATCAACGGGCCGCAAGCTAATTCTGATCATACCATACTGGGCAAATAACCCTTCAAGGACCCACAATGACCTATTCATGACATATAAGAACAACTGTCAAATTCGGAACAAACTCACACGGTCCACAACCCAAGGAATAGAACGTCTCGCAGGCATCAACTCTCACATTTGAGATATTACCATAACCACCATACTTGGTTTAAATCTATAACAATCAAGGGACTAACATGTCACACTTATACAAATCCTCTGTAGGGTACGCTCCCACGACCTTCCGTTTAGGTAGCAAGGTCCGCACATCCATACAACCAACCGTTCACATTCTGTAAAATGAATCAAAAATCCGCAAGTCAATACACAAAGCCTCTTCCACAGAACACCATTCTCAGGTGACACTAAAGAAAATGCCAGCTTACTCTGAACATTTGAATTCCACCCCTGCTTATCCGAGCCAGTGACATTCTTGTAAGCACTGAACCGCAACCTTGGTTCTCAACATCCACTTCCCATGCCGCTCATTGCACCTATCATGCCTCTATACGAGATTACCAGAACTCATCATAACTCCTTAACTACTAGTAAAATAAACACTTCTTTGGCTAGAAAACTTTTCACTCAGCTCCTTTCAGAAGAACCAATGCAACATGCAATTGAATTCGCAAACCGCAGAAAATACAAACCTCGAGTCGTGATCTAACCTGCCATAACTCTTCCGGAATCCATTTACATAATAAAGCCATTCGAATCAAATACCTCCAAAATCAACCAAGTTGTGGTGGCGCTCAAATCCAAGTGTACAACCACAAACTACATGTATAACTTCATGCTAAAGAAACTGATCGTTGCCATGATCATACTGATGCAACCATTACTAACCGACCCAACTTCTTCCAATTTATTCTCGACATGCCTTAGAAATAATAATAGCTCCATTCAAACGTAACGAACCAAATTCGCACTCGTCCCGAGTGACCCGCATCACGAGACTATATCGTCTTATTACTCATTAATCATCTCACATTCTCCTTACGCGTACAATAGAATCTCCTACTGGTTCACCCATTCTGCAAGACCTTCCCCGAATCTGATACTATTTCCTCCTTTCCTCCAATACTACACTGCATACCCAATGATAACATAGAATATCCCAAGTCCTTAGGCACTGCACTTAAATTCTTGAACCCACTAGGACCACTGTGGCGAGTCACCCACTCTGACTTGGTCCCGAATATAAGACAAACTCTAGTGTGTTGTTAGCACGGGAACACCCTATCAAAGAAGCACCCAACTGAATGCTTTTCCTTGTACATTACACCCACCAGAAGCAGAAACTCTGAGTCTTCCCAAAACCTGAACATGAATCGATAAGGCCACGTATAGCACATATTCCTCAAATCCTTTGCTCGAATTACCACTGATGTTTTTCTTTCCTTAGTCATAATAACCCACCAATACACTGATGACCATAGACCGCACAAGCAGACAACCACGTGATCCAACCATAGACGGTGGGGCTCCCTCACTTAGCTTGAAGTTACATTTTCATAACCCTGGAACCCACCAAGATTCCTCCTTCCCAATTACCATGATCTCGCATAACTAACCCACTAAATTCTCATAATCTTTCTGTTAAATATTTCATGAACATTCTGAATCACTAGCCACATTCATATATTCGATCTCCTACCGGATAGCCAGCAAAATTCTTCGTAGAAGCTTCATCAGCACCACGCAACCTCTAACCTGCTCACAGGAGATAACCCACCTATGTAAATCCCATGTCGACATCTTCCAATGACGTTGCACTGGGTACAATTACTACAAAATCAGTAAAACCTCCTGAGCTTGTGCTCATTCACCAGTTGTACAGGTCTGTTCACTCCTCATTGATATCAACTAAAAGTGCGACAATACATTCCAATCCGAAGTCATGTTGCATTCCCCTTCATATCAAGCAACTCCTTTCTGTCGTATCCAATCTTCCTTAGTATAGTAGCCAACTGTCACGACCTAAAATTCCCACCTTCGGAACTGTGATGGCGCCTAACATTTCACTAGCTAGGCAAGCCAATGTTACAATAATTTTAACTATTTTTTTTAACAATTTAATTTAATTAATAATAAAGAAACTAATAACTGGAATAAAATCTTAAATAAAGTGACTAAACCATAATAATAGCGATGTCTAAATACCATCCCAGAACTGGTGTCACAAGTGCACGAACTACTAGAATAATACAAATAAGGGTATGAATGAAAATAAAGTTGTCTGAAAGAAATACACAGCTAAAATAAAGTATATAGGGACTTCAGAGCTGCGAACGTCGTGCAGCTAAACCTCAAGTCTCCTTTGGATAGTTGAATCCGAGCAAATCTATTATACGCCGCTGGGACAAACTCTGGTATCTGCATAAGAAGTGCAGAGTGTAGTATGAGTACAACCGACCCAATATACCCAGTAAGTGTCGAGCCTAACCTCGACGAAGTAGTGACGAGCCTAAGGCAGGTCACTTACATTAACCTCTACGCAATAATAATAATAATAATAATAATAATAATAATAATAATAATAATAATAATAATAATAATAATAATAATAATAATAATAATAATAATAATAATAATAATAATAATAATAATAGTGGAGAACAGGAATAGAAATTAAATCGGTAAATCATATCAACAATCAAGCCAACTCTGCAGTCATAACCAATTATTATTTAAATCACTTTTCATTGCGGTGTGCAACCCGATCCCACAATATATTCATATTCAATTCTGTTGTTGTGTGCAACCTGATCCCACAATATATTCATTTTTATTTAATTTCGTTGCGACGTGCAATCTGATCCTCAATATATCTTTTCAATTAATTCTGTTGCGGTGTGCAACCCGCTCCTCCAATATATTCACTTTCAATCAATTCTGTTGCGGCGTGCAACCCGCTCCTCCAATATATTCACTTTCATTTCTGTTGTGGCGTGCAACCCGCTCCTCAATAATATAATTTACCAATTCTTATAAAAGAAATTATTCCAATAAATGCAATAATTAATATTAAATTATAAGACAACAAGCATATAATAATTATGATTTATTTAGAAACAAGTGATGATAAGTAGCAACTAATTGTGGAAATTAAGAAGGAAATAGGCAATTTAATATTTAGTATGTTAAATGTCAAGTAACAATTAAGTCACATAAATCAAATAAGCATGTAGAAAATATAGCATGGATTCAAGGCATAATATTGAGCAAGGAATATGAGACAAATAATTAATATAATAATTAATTCATGATTTAAAATAATTTATGATTTCCAGATAAATATGCAAACAATCAATTTGACGACGTATAGGCACTCGTCACCTCGCCTATACGTCGTTACACATTAAATTCACGTAACAATAATTCAAGGGTTCTATTCCCTCAAGTCAAGGTTAACCACGACATTTACCTCGCTTCGCAACCAAATTCAAGATACTAATAAACCTTTGCCTTGCGAATTGATGTCTGAAAGCTTCAAATCTAGTCACAAACAATTCAATATTCTCAATACGAATAGTAAGAATTAATTCCATATAAAATTACTAATTTTCAAGATTAAAATTCAAAATTAATTTCAAAAATCGACAGTGGGACCCACGTCTCAAATTCCGGAAAAACTCATAAAATCCGAACACCTGTTCCGATACGAGTTCAACCATACAAAAATTATCGAATTCCGACATCGGATTGGCTTTCAAATCTTAAATTTTTATTTTTGAAAGATTTTATAAAAATCTGATTTTTCTTCCATAAATTCACGGATTCATGATGTAAATGAGTATGTAATCATGAAATCTAACTAATTTTGCATAAAGAATACTTACCCAACTCAAACTCGTAAAAACTGCCTCTAAAATAGCCCAAAACTGAGGTCTAAAACTCTAAAAATGAACAAAAATGTCGGACACCGGAATATATATTCTGTCCAGGCAAGTCGCATCTTCTCAAATTTTTCAAGCCAATAATTGCAGTAGCAGCCTTCAGTCAATCGATAATAACTTTCTGTACAAATGTCCAAATGATGAATGGTTTATCTTTCTGGAAACTAGAACCAAAGAGCTACAACTTTCATGTTTTGATAATTTTCAATTTCCTTATAGATTGTGATATATAAGCTTCCAAAATCAGCCATGTACATCAGAAATTTCTAGCGATGCACACTGCTAGGCAAACAAAAACTGCATTACCAGCCTTCAGCCAATCATTTTTTGTACAAATATCCAAATGATGAATGGTTTATCTTTCTGAAAACTAGAATCAAAGGACTACAACTTTTATGTTTTGATATATTCCAGATTCCTTATAGATTGCAAGATACAAGCATCCAAAGTTAGCCCTGTGCATCAGAAATTTCTGGTGATGCGCACTGCCAGGCAAACAAAAATTGCATTACCAGCCTTCCGTCAATCGATCATAACTTTCTATACAAATGTCTAAATGATGAATAGTTTATCTTCATGGAAACTAAAATCATAGGGCTACAACTTTACTGTTTTGATAATTTCCAGATTCCTTATAGATTGCAAGATATAAGCTTCCAAAATCAGCCCTGTGCATCAAAAATTTCTGGGGATGTACACTGCCAGGCAAACAAAAACTGCATTACCATCCTTTAGTCAATCGATCATAACTTTCTGTACAAATGTCCAAATGATGAATGGTATTTCTTTATAGAAACTAAAATCAAAGTGCTACAACTTTCATGTTTTGATAATTTTCAGATTCCTTATAGATTGCGAGATATAAGCTTCCAAATTCAGCTCTGCCCATCAGAAATTTCGCACACTGCTGTCAAAAACCAGCAATTAAAAATGACCTAAAAATGGTCTGAAACTCACCCGAGCTCCTCGAGACCCTGTTCGAACACACAAAAAAGTCTCAAAATATATTATGGACCTAATCGAGGTCTCAAATCATACATAGCAACGGCGAAACTATAAATCGCGTGTCGATTCGGACTTCTGAGTTTATGAAATTTTCAATTCTATAACTCGCGCCGAAACATACCAAATCAATTCGGAATGAAGTCAAATTTTGCATGCAAGTCATAAATTATATAATGGAGCTGTTCCAATTTCCAGAATTGAATACCGACCCCGATATCAATAAAGTCAACTCCCGATCAAACTTTCCTAAAATCTTCTATTTTCCAACTTTCGCCAAAATGCGCCGAATTATCCTACGGACTTTCAAATCCAAATCCGGACATTTACCTAAGTCCGAAATTACTATACAAAACTATTGGAATCATCAAAATTCCATTCCAGGGTCGTTTTCTTAAAAGTCAAATCTCCGGTCAAACTTTAAAAATTCAAGCTTTATAAAATCAAGCCTTTTATTTTTTTCAAAAACTAACGGAAAATGTGCCTACGTACCTCGGAATAATTTCAAATATTGTACATAAGACATAAATATTATTACGAAGTTGATCGAACTCTTGGAATCTAAATCGGGACCCGGTATAAAAAAAAACCCCAATTATGACCAAATTTAGGAAGTCTTAGACCTTTAAATTTCTAGTTTCCATTAAATGTCGATAATTTGAGCTAGGGACCTTAGAATTCAATTATGGGCATAAGCCCAAGTCCCAAATCACGATACAGACCTACCGGAACTGTCAAAACACTGATCCGGGTCCGTTGGCTCAAAACGTTGACCGAAGTCAACTCAGTTGAGTTTTTTTTTTTTTAATAAATCCCAAACTGGGTAAAATTACAGAATGTTTAAGTAACATACAAACAAACAATGTAGGAGTAGCGTAATGAAATATGGAAAATACAAGGTTAGTAATTTGCAACATCCAAATGTTGCCGATGATTGTGAATGTACACACCAGTTGCCAACAATTTGTTGTAGCACCTACAAAGCTCTCACCAGGCAATATTTGTTGCACTCCAAGGATTAGGTATGTTTAAATCCAGTAGTTGTCTAGCAAAGCATTTTGGACATTGTGATCTTGAGGCTGAAAATTCCAGCATCATTGTTGATACATTGAACATGACTTTGGGATGAAAGCATAATAGTGACAGAGCTGCCTGCTTGATACATGAGGACAATATAGTGTCTTCTCATCTCCATATTGAGCATGCATTCACACTAATACCATTGGATAATGAAATGACACTATACTGTCAATACCAAAACCAGATGTGTGCAGCAATTTTCCTGTATTTCATGTGAGTAGGTATCCTCGGTTTGATATACCAATACCAACAAATCATGCACCAAGAGGCTGTTCATATGTGCAGCCATATACTGTGTATAAATGCAATCACATTTAGTATAAGTTGTATCTATGAGATGGTTGCTTGACTCCATGGTTCTGTATGGTGTTAAACCACCCCTAGAATGAGCATGATAACATGCTAATACCACTGAGAAATAGTCTAACACCACACAAGCATTACAGTGCAGTTAAGCTCATGCCATGTGATAACTGTCTGTGTAGGTACATCTGATTGATGTCTAAGCCAAGCTGCTTGTGATGTATAGCAGGATAGCTTCCATTTTTCTGATCTTGATGTGTACTGATATCTGTGTTGTTTCTGAGTATGTACAACAGATTGTTGACCCCTTCAAGCTGATTGAAATTGATCTGTATAGCATGATTGTATTGTCATCTATGTTGCTGATATTTGGTTGATGTAATGTGCTGAGAGTCTTCCATAATGATCATTGCAATATACTAATACCTCTATGAGTTGATACTAGCACAAATAGGCAGTAAGACTCTTCAGAGAGCAGCAAACATATGTTGTGTAGAACTAGTGTTCTACTGATTATTTGTAATGTCTACACCCTTCTGTTTACTTGCCAAAGCAATCTTATCCTGTCTATGAAATCTGCAAAATAAAGAAATCAAGTTAGGATGTAGTGTTGTGCTCCTAGATTTCTGTGTGAGTTGAGAACTTTGAAGATGACTAAGTGGTGAGTGGTGAGGAAAGGTTGTTATTGGTGTTGGCTTGTGATTCTCTTGTTGGTTATCTTTAAGTCATTCCCACATAGCAAGAAACAGTGGAAACTCCAACTGGCAGTTAATGATAGACCAGACATTGAACATCAGTAATGGTTCTGCTGAAGACCAATCATTTTTGTGATTGTCTTTTGTGCAAAAGCAGTACAGGTTGAGCATATACTGTAAACCCAGTAGAGGTTGAACATCCTCTGGCATCTATATGGAACTAGTCTTTGCCTCAGTTTTCTGCTCCTATTATTGATCCCTGCAAAATGAAGCAACCAAGTTAAGATGCAATGTTGTGCTCCCAGGTTCTGTGTGTGCTGGGAACTTTGTCATTGACTGGGTGATGAGTGATGAGGACTGTTGTTGGTGCTAGATTGTGATTCCCTTGTTGGTTATCTTCAAGTCATTCCCACATAGCCCTAAGTAGTGGCAACTCCAACTGGTAGTTAATAAAGAAGTACTGGTTCTGCTGAAGCCTAATCATTTCTTGATTGTCTTCTGTGCAGAAGCAGTGCTGGTTGTATATTATAGCCTCAGTTTTCTTAGCCTTTTATAATTGTTGAGAGCAAAACTGGTGATGCATCCAGGCATATTATAGTCACCACTACTCAAGCATCTACACCTTTCAAGCCTGGTGTATGTAAGCCCAGTAGAGTGAAAGAGAGAGAGCAGTTATAACCAAGAAAATATGGCATCCTTTGATATCTGTATGAGACTAGTCTTTGCCTCAGTTTTCTGATCTTGATGTCCTGCAAAATGTAGCAAACAGGGTTATGAAATGTGTCTGTGCTCCCAGATTGTGGCATCTACACCCTTCAATTGGCATTTATTTGACATTCAGATTCAACAATTGTTATACACCTTAGCAAATGATATGCCAATATATTGTTGAGAGTAGTATTGGCATTTACAAGTGGTTACAACAGAAGTGTATAAACCTGGAGATGTGCATAAACAATTTAACCATGCAATTGCCTTAATTTTCTGAGGACATTGATTATAACTTACAGTCAACACTACTCAAGCATCTACACTCTTCAATCCTGGTGTATTCAGCACACATATTTAAGCCTAGTAGAGTGAGAGATATAACAGTTATAACCAAACATTTGCAGAGGCAGTGCATGTCTTTGATATCTGCAGCCAAGCATTTACAAGTGGTGTGTAAATCCCTGGAGATGTGCAGAAACACTTAGCCCATGTAATTGCCTTAGTTTTCTGAGGATACTAAACCCTTCTAGCCTGGAGTGTCTAATCCCAGTAGAGTGAGGAAGGGGAAACAGGTCCCCTATAGTCTGGTGTTGTGCAATGTTAGCTATAATTATAACCAAACAAGTATGTACGCCATACAAATGAGAAAAACTGCAAGTTTAGGAAGGCTAGTTGGTGGAGTTTTACTAGCCTACTTTTCTTTAAAAATATGTTGAGCTCATTAATCAGGTTCTCTTCTCTTTACAATCCTAATCTGAAGGTTAGAAATTTGTGATTTGTACACGCTGATGAGTTTTTTTCCTGCACTTGGCAATTCATTAAATGACTGAAATGTGTGTGTACTTGCAAAATTGAAAGCTAGATTAGCAAAAAAATCAGCAACATTGTTCCCTTCCCTTAGTACATGTTGAAAGATAACATTGTAGTTGTTCTTTATATGCTTGATCTTCCTTACTTAAGTACCTATACACCAAGGAGTTTCCCATTCTCCATCAATTATCTTCCTCATTACTAAGGAATCAGTCTCCATAATCAATGGATGTAGCTACCTTTCCACACAGTATGCCAGCCTCTCCACAATTGCCTTTGCTTCTGCCACTATGTTAGTTGTCTCTCCTATCTCCTGTGCTTTTGCAAACACCAAATTTCCTACATGATCTCGAACACAAAACCCATAAGAGCTTGGTCTAGGATTGCCCCTTGATGCACCATCAGTATTACATTTGAACCACCCTTCATAAGGAAGCTGCCATGTAACTGTCTTAGTCCCCACATATGGCTTGTAACCTTCAAAGAAGTTGATCATATCTGACTATAGAGGAGGAATTTTGGACAGCCATGGGTACCTCATCCTTGCTAGGTAATGTAAAGTCTTATTCACTTCATGAATTACCTTATTGCAGGAAATTGCACCACCATACTTCATTGTATTTCTCCTCTTCTAAAGTTCCCATGTGATTACAGCTGGAGCTGCCTAAAATAATGGCATTAGTTTAGGATAGCACTTTGCATTCTACCATATTCTTATTACTTGATGTACCTGTACCAGATTGACCACCAAACCTGTTGCTTGAAGGAATTTTCTTCATACTCTGGTTGCAGTTTCACTAGTTAAGAACAAGTGTTGAAAAGACTCTTCTTGCGGTTATGAACAGCACCAACACTTAGACACTACCAAATACCCACTCTTCTCCATAAATCTCCAGTAGGAATCTTCCCCTTCCACAATCTCCATAAGAAGAATGAGATTTTAAAAGGTAGACCTTTAGTCCATATCTTACTATAGTCAGGATTTGCATGGATCTATGCCTCAAAATATTCCAAGCACTACTAACAGAGAAATTTCCTGAAAGTGTAGGCATCCATCTAGGAACACCCCAGGAATCTTCAGTAGTGCCAAATATGACTTCTTGCCTGATATGTTGAGCAATGTCTGCAGGGAAAGATTGCGCTAGTAGTTGTTCATCCCAGGTATCATCCATTCTCAATTCAGCTACTTCATATATATCTTCATTGATTGTATAGTCATTTGGAACAATATGGTACAAGGCTCCCAAACCAATCCAATTCTCATGCCAAACATTAGTAGAACCCCTATTCATTTTCCATAGTATTTCATGCTCTACCTCTTCCTTAGCGTCAAACATTTTCCTCCATACATGAGATCCTTGTCTAAATTGGACATTTGTCGGGGTTCCTTTTTACAGTACCTGTTCCACATAAAGTGAGACCATAAGGACTTGGATATCCTAAACTTCCACCATAATTTGGCAAATAAAGCTTTTGATACATCATGCAGTGATCTAAAACCTACACCCCCTTCTTCCTTTGGTAGGCATAGATTTTGCCATTTTGTCTAGTGTCTTCTTCTACCTTCTTCCTTGTTACTCCAAAAGAATCTCGCAAAGGTTTTATGAAGGTGTTCAAGTACATTTTTAGGTGGATCAATGACAGAAAGGATGTGCGTTGGCATGCTCTGTAGGACACTAGAGATTAATGTAGCTTCCCCTTTCCCCCCATAGGATAGTAGCTTCCCTTTCCAAGAGTGCAGTTTTGCCTTTACATTTTTGATCAGGTCATTGTAATAATCCTTTCTTCTTATTGTGTAGAATATTGGACAACCAAGATAAGTAAATGGAAATTCACCCCTTGAAAATCCAGTGATAATACCTATAGAGCTAGACTTTGTTGAGGACACATTAGAGTGCATATAAAAGGAATTCTTTGTCTTATTAATAATTTGGCCTGATGTGTGCTCATACTTGGACAATACATCTATAATTTTCCTTAAAGAGTATGGATCAGCTGAAAAAAATATTATAGTGTCGTCTGCGTAGGCCAAATAATTCAATGGATCCATCCATTTAGGCATCCCAAAGCCCTTGAACCTCGTGTCTTCAAATAGTTTATTTAACGACCTAGACAGTACTTCTGAAGAGAGTATGAATAGGGCTGGAGAGAGAGGATCCCCTTGCTTGACCCCTCTTATTGAGTGAAAGAATCCTGAGGCTTGACCATTAATCAGAACAGAATACCAGTTGTTAGAAATTAAATTCCATATCATGTTGATGAAGCATTCTGCAAATCCCATTTTCCTCAAAACATGCATTAAATACTTCCATGAGACCCTATCATATGCCTTTGCCATGTCAAGTTTGATAACTACATTGGCAGGTTTTCCCATTAATCTTATGTCAGTAACAATCTCTTGTGTTAATAGAATGTTTTCAAATATACTTCTCCCCTTGACAAATCCTGACTGATTGGAAGAGATTGGAGAAGGCGGTATTTTTTCCAACCTATCATGAACAACTCTGGAGATAACTTTATTTACAAAATGGCCTTAGGTCATTAAATGTTTGAACCTGTTTGTTTTTTTGGTAGCAAGACAAGGTTTGTGTGAGTTATAGACTTAGGTAAGGAACTTCCTCCATAAAATAGTTTCAGCATCTCATGTATGTCTTCCCCTATTATATCCCAGGATTCTTGAAAGAAAATGCCTATGAAACCATCTGGCCCACTTGCACTTTCATCACTTAGTGCAAAAACCGCTGCCTTTACCTCCTCTATTGTAGGAATTCTACAAAGTTCTATGTTTTGATCACAAGACACCATTGAGGGCACATTGTTGAGGAGCTCAGAACTTGTATGATCAGCTTTATGTATGAACTGTTTCTGGAAAAATTCAATTGATGCATCAGCCATCCATTCTTGAGACTCAATCCAATTACCATCATGGTTCTGGATCCTCTTCAGTTGGAGTTTCTGCCTTTTACCATTGACATGGTTATGAAAGAAATTAGTGTTTCTGTCTCCTTCTGCAAACCAGGACATACCTGCTTTTTGTTTCCAATATTGTTCCTCTATGCTCAGATATCTCTTTAATTCGGACTGTGCCTTTTGAAGTACAATTATATTCTCAATTGTAGGTTCTTCTTCAAAACGCATTTCCTTTATTCTGACCACATCTTCCCTTAAAGCTGGGTTCTTGAAGATGTCCCCGTAAGTGAGCCTACTCCATTTTGAAAGAGTAATCTTAACTCTTTTTAATTTCTGTTTGAACATCTAAAAGGGGTCACCTATGAAGTCAGCTTGCCAATTTTGTCGAACCACCTCCCTAAAATTGGCATGTTTTGTCCAGAAATTCAAAAACTTGAATGGTTTAGTAAATATGGTTGTCGTGTCACCACAAGTCATAAATAGTGGTGCATGATCCGAGCCTGTTCTAATAAGATGTTCGACCTCTGTAGTTGGGAATAGAGATTGGAATGGGGAATTGACAAATATTTTGTCCAGTCTTTTAAATATGCATTCTATATTTGGCCTCCCATTCCACCATATGAAGGGACTTCCTTTGTAACCAGTGTCAAAGAGTTCACATGAGTTTACACAGAAGGCAAAGTCTTCATATTCTGGACGATAGACTGGAAGCCCTCCAATTTTCTCTTCTTCATTCAAAAGCACATTAAAATGCCCTCCAACTAGCCATGATAGTTTTATGTCACTTGCAAGGTAGTATAAACTGTCCCATAATTCTAATCTGTCCAGTGATAAGCACTTAGCATATACGAAAGTCATCATGATATATTTACCAATATCTTGATGATAGACTCCGATAGTAAGTTGTTGTTCTGTGTCAATTAATAAGTCCCACTACACGACTGAATCAAGAAAAATCCATATCTTGCCATTGACATTTGAAATGGCAGTATCCATGCCTAGTCTCCTCCTGTAGTTTTGAATAAATCTTTGATTTTGAAAAGGTTCCATAAGTTCTATAACCAAAAAACCATGTTCCTTTTGCATGTTGATAACTCTCTGAAAGGCCTGTTGTGTCTTAACAGACCTAATATTCCATATGAGTATTTTAATCATCATCTAGTCGTGGAGGCTACCCTTTTGGGCAGTATTCTTGTAGATGGCAGTTGTTCCTTTAATTGGTTTTGCTTTTTCCTTTCTTCCCCTGTTTAGTAGACAACCTAGGTGACAAATCTCCTTCTCTTGCAACAACCTTGAAGTTCCCAGGAATAGATTCATTGTCACCTTCATCTTCTAGTTGCTCTTTATTGACCAAGGGAATATGAAGTTCCATTGGCTATTGGTTTTGTGTAATAATGTCATGCATTACATGATTGGGAGATTTCAATGGTACAGTTACTTGGATCTGTATTGGAGATCATGTATCTGATGTACAAGCTATAGCCAGTGTATTAATTGCAGTTAACTCCTTTGGTACAGTAGCTGTACCATTCTGTTCATATACAACGATAGCATCCTTCCCGACCACATCTTGGGGTTCTGGAGCATCATCACTGACTTTGTCATTTGGTATGGTTGCCACTATTGGTCCTTGAACAGTGGCTAGAAGTTTTCCAGTTGTGTTGCTACTCTAAGCATTGTTGGGTAACGCATTGTGAAGCTGTTCTGGAATTGGCTTTTTCTTATGATCATCAACTCTGGGTATTGTTTGTTTCCCTGTTCCATAACTTTTTAGTTTGGTCCCTAGTTGTACTGATCCTGTTGTATTGCCATTAGGCATAGGAGATTCCATACATGTCTGTGATGGAATATCCTGACATTAGTGGTTGAGTGTAACATTAAGGACTTCCTTGTTCATTCCAAAACTCCTTTGAACCCATTCAATAGTATTTTCCTTTGTCACAGCTGGTGATACCCCAGCAATTGTAGCAGTATTGTTTGTACCAATTCCTGGATCTTTTGGATTGCCACTGGATTTGTCAGCAGTCCTGATATGTTGGTTCTCTTGAATAATGTTTGTTTTATGCTTGTGTTGTTTGTCGTTTATCTGGTCCCTGCCATTGTTATCTCCATCAGTTGCAGCATCAATACCAGTAGTCCTGGCACTTGATTCTGCCATATTCTCCAGAGCACTTGCGTGTCAGTTTGTGGATTGGTCTGTGAACCATGGTTCTGAGTTTTTATGGTTATCTGTTTTGCATTCATTTGTTCATAAGGTTGTTTGTGTTTCTCTTGCTTGTTTTTTTGGTTGATACCCTTGAAGTTCTTCTTCTTCTGAGATTGCCATTGATCCTTGGAGTGGTTTGCATTTATTGGTTATTGTGCTGTAGGTTTGATTTTTCCCTGTTGTTCTTCATTTTGGTCTTGTACCACTACTTTTTGGTTGTAGTTTTGTTCTTTGTGTTGACCTGGTATGATCTGCTCCTTTTGATGTTGTATTTTATTTGCTCTTTCAGTATTGTTTGATATCTGTTTGGTTTGAGTTTGTGGGGTTTCAGCAGCTGCTTTTTTCTTGTCTTCTTCTTCTCTTTCTCGAATAGGGCATGAGTAGTCTTCATGTCCTAAGCGCTTGCAATGTGAGCAATATGTTGGGAGATCCTCATATACCACTTCTAGCCAATGTCCATCCCCGTTAACATCATGATCTTCATCAAAGCCTAGCCAAACATGATGAGGCCTAAATTGAGTCAAGTCAACCTGCATTTTGACTTTATCTACACTTCCTCTTATTTTCTGCATAGAGGCTAGGTCGAGATGCAATACCTTACCAATAGGAGACAACAATACAGATAGGACCTCTATGTAGTAGAAATGCCATGGTAGTTCAGGAATGACTATCCAAACAGGAACAATTGGGTTATCCTCATTCGAGTTGAAGTTAGGTGTCCAAGCTTGTAATTCCATTCTTTGACCTTGTATATACATGAAGGTTTTTGTCCAGAAAGTTGTGTAATCGTATTCATTATCTAGATCAATGTAGACTGTGCGAGCATTGAAATGGGCTATTTTAACTCCTCCTCTTAATTCTGTTTGTGCTATGAAGCTTCTCCTGATCACCTCCATTCGAGGCATTGTGTTAAGGAATTTCCCTACAATTTTATATTGGCATCTGGATGCAAGTGTGATCATGTAGTCCTTCCTAGTAAATATGACAGCTGGTTAGCCATGTTTGGTAGTTATTTTTGGGGGTGTGAACTCTATTGGGGCTATATCTGCTGCCTGCCTTGCTCTTAATTTTGTAGCAAGTGAATGAGTCATGGTAGGAGGTGATGGGGCATGATAGTTAGTTGGTTTAGGTGGTTGGGCAGTAACTTCTGTTTGGTTTAGTTTGGTTGCTGATTTTGTTGAGTAAAACTGGGTACTTTGGTGGACATTTGCAGATAGTTGTACGAAGTGTGTGTGCTTTGGTATTAAAAACTGGTTAAGATGCTTGGATGTGTGTTTGCATCAGATTTACTGATTGTTTGACTATGGTGTTTGGTAAGTTGTGTATTTTCTTTTGGTGTTAACATCTGAGCATTAGTCTGATGATGCTTAGTCTTAGTATTATTTTTATTCTGGAAAGTAGATGCTTTGTCAAAGTTGGTAGAGATCTTAGGAAAATTTGTTGCCATTGATATTTGATTGAGTTGGGGATTAGTTTGAGCATTGACATTCCTAGGTAAATCAGTATTTGCTGTATTAGACACATGTGTTGCAAAAATATTATCCGACGATGCCAAATTTGTTGTTGTATTGATTGGCTGCACTTTAGTAGTAGGTATGGTTGTGATTTCCTTTTCCTTATCAATAGAGATTATCTCGACAGGTGAAACACAGGGAATTCCATGGGCAGTTAGTGAGACACTCAAGTTTTCCGCCAGTGGTCGAGTATCAATAATATCAACTGGAGCTTGAGATTGGACTTGTGGGTGACCTTCAGCAACATGTGGATAATTTTTTCTTTCCAGTTGAGTTTCAACTGGGGTTAGGCCAGTTAAAAAACCAGGAACTCCATGGGCATCATGTGGCGCTATAGGTGACTGCCTTCTATCACCCTCATTTTTTGTGTTTTCTTGCAACTTCTCTTGACGACTAATCTCAGCATGACTTTGTGAAGCAAAATCATTCATATATTCATCAACATTAACATTAAAACTGACCCTGGCATTTCGTCGAACAGATGGTATGTGTGATTCTGTGTGTACTGTATTCTACCATGTTGGATCAAGTTGTTCATCGTGGTTGTTGTTTGAAGAGTTGGGATCAGTATCCAGATTAATTGGAGTATAGTGGCATTGGTTTTGACCATTTTGGATATCTGTCACCCTATGTGCAACCAACAACTGATTGTTGTCGTTATACATCTGTGTAGCGTCGTTGTTTCGTGTGTTGATGTTGTCTGAAACTATTTGTATCGATTGTAATTGAGGTGTTGAGTAATCTCCGTGGCTTTGAATCAGCTGATTTGGTTCAGAAACAGTGCAGTTCGTTGCAGCTGTCTTCAATTGTTTTTTTGGCATGTTTACAATTCCGCCATTATTGGCAGTTGCAGCAGAGGGGGAAGAATCAGTGAGAGCACCCGCATAGGGTTTGTGCGCAGAGTTGTTATGCGACTGTTGGATCTGGTCCGGTGGATTTTCACCACTGGACAATGGCACAATGACCATTTTTGTGTGTGGTGTTACTGTTGTTGTTTGTCGCCTCTCTAGAGAGAATTAGGGCTCTTGTTGCGCCTCTCTAGAGAATTAGATTGATTACTCAGTTGAGTTTTAAAGCTCTATTTCATATTTTAATCAATATTTCATATAAAACAAACTTTCTGGAAAAATTTACGGACTGTGCACGCAAGTCGAGAAATGCTGAATAGTGCTTTTCGAGATCTCAGAACACGAAAATGAATATTTAAAATTAAATATGACATATTGGGTCATCACACCAACATTCCAAATTATGTCCGTAGACCTAGTCACTGTCCACGATGAATCCCAAATCACTCTAAACTTTTCTCAAGCCATGTGGCTCTCCTACCACAGAATCCATAAGCTACTCTGTCACTCCCACTTCGGCTAAACCATCTTCTTTAAGTAACTACTCGACCTCTGCTTTTCATACTTGACCTGCTAGTAATTCAACTATCTCAAGAGACACCTCCCGCCATGTCTTTCCTCATTCTTCGCGGCCCAAATGTTGCCTCAAATCAAATCCATACATGTAGCATCGGAACCAGTGAATTGCTACCAACTCTAAACCTCCTAGAAGATCATCTTTCTTGAGCCATCAACATTAGAAACACCGATTCAATTCTGAATGTTGCACACCGCTATCTCTGACGACCGCTTCCCCAGCGTCCTTTCACAATACCTTGCCCAAAGGCGAATTAAACAAGACCATAACACCGGCGAACTTAATACCTTCAAACAAGTACAACGACACCACATCACAAATGAAAATTCCACCACGCTCGAAAATGCCAAGTCTCGTTATTCCATCAACCCAACCCTGAACATTCATAGTCCGATTGCCTTTCCTTTGCTGGAAATAAACGATGAACCTGTAAATCATGTGCTGAGAAATCCTCCTTTCAAGTCATTCACTGCCTCGACACATAAACAAATACCCCCCCCCCAATTACACCAACATTGTGCGATAACAACGTCTGAACATCATAGCAATCTGCGCGTAGTCTCGACCCCATCAAAAATATAGCTACTGAGCTGAAATGACAGAACATCTATAGTACCACTGCAACTTGCTCGAATGCGTAGGAAGAAACATCCTGCTCCACGTCTGTAGTACCACTGCAACTCCTCGATGCCCAACTGACACGAGTGCCCAACACCATACAAGAATGAATAGGAAGGAAATAAAGGCATAAGCCTCGAAGGAATCGAATCGCACGATGAGGAATCAAGAAGGGAAGTGCTCCTAATAGCCTTGTAGCCTCTCAAAAATAAGCACAGATGTCTCCGTACCGATCCTCAAGACCCTACTAGACTTGCTCATGACTCGTGAGACCCAAGTGAACCTAATGCTCTGATACCAAGCTGTCACGACCCAAAATCCACTATAGGTCATGATGGTGCCTAATGCCGCCATCAGGCAAGCCAACGATGATTGATCCACTTAATTACTCATTTTTATTCCTTTTGAAATCATAATTTCCATTAATAAAATAGTATGAAATAGAATTCACAGGGTGAAACAATGATAATTACGTGAACTACCGTACTAAACATCCAATAGGAACCCCCAAAATCCGGTGTCACAAGTGTATGAACATCAACTAAGAAATATGATAAAATACAACATCTTACTGGAATACAAATTAGACATGAGAATGTAAATAACTCTGATGGAGAATCTGCGTGCTGCGGACTCGTAACATGGGATGCAGCTCACCTAAGTCCCCGAAATAGCCGTGCCTCTGCGCCCACAAGACCACTAGACATATATGTACCTGCATAAAATGTGCAGGAAGTGTAGCATGAGTACGTAAAATAACGTGTACCCAGTAAGTATCTAGTCTAACCTCGAAGAAGTAGTAACGAGAGGTAGACTTCGACACTTACTATGGGCTAAAAATAAAATACCGAAATTATAATTAAGCATGGATCATGTAAATACAGCTAAAAACTAAATGACAAGAAATAAATAAATAATTCTTTCACTGATAGTAAATCCCAAATTAATTTCCATCATCTAACAAATTAATCTCTCAAGCCAATGAAACAATATCAATTATAATTGGACTCCAAGAATTATTAAGCACGAATTATGCCGAGGTCGTACGGCCCGATCCAACATACAAATATATAAATTGTGCGCTACCGAGGGTCGAACGGCACGAACCATAGATGCATCTATCTGCTATCTAGGCATTCGGCCCGCTCCACGAAAAGAGAAAATATTTTATAAACAACCGATTCAAGATTATTAAGAGGCTAATATTCAAAGAAATATCAATCCTCATTAACGGTCAAGTGACCAGTCCAAAACTCAAGTAAATGAAGTTTAACCTTTTACAATTCCTTTATCAAGTTCCAATATGATTTAAGCAATTGAATTAACAAGTAGGGTGCAAATATCGCAAGTATAACATGATTTGGGTCCTAGACTACACGGGCATAAGCATAATTAGTAGCTATATACGGACTCTCGTCACCTTGTGCGTACGCAGGCCCCACAAATAGAAGCACATATTAAATCAATTCACCTATGGGGTTAATTCCCTCTTATAAGGTTAGAAAAGAAACTTACCTCGCTCTGAAGTACCATAACCGGTTCCAAAGCTTTTCTAACAACTCAAACCGGCGCCCGGCGCTCCAAA
This sequence comes from Nicotiana tomentosiformis, assembly GCF_000390325.3. Lineage (NCBI taxonomy): Eukaryota > Viridiplantae > Streptophyta > Magnoliopsida > Solanales > Solanaceae > Nicotiana > Nicotiana tomentosiformis. The sequence goes on from NC_090823.1 coordinate 43,644,376, forward strand.
ACTAATACATAAATGTAAAATTCCGTGAACATATACTCTAATACTCATAATAAATCAATTTACAACAATTTCCAACTCCGCTCGAAAAATTGATAAAGTCACCCTCGGACCAACGTGCTCGGATTCCAAAAATTTTCGAAGATCATTTTTACCCAAAACACTACGAACTCAAATATATGATTTATTCCCAATTCCATGTCCAATTTCATGGTCAAAATCAAAAAATACCAATTTCTAGATTTTCTACCAAAATCTCAAATTCCTACTAATTTCCATGTTTAAATCCGTATAGAATCCATGTATTTAACTTGTAATAGATGGGAATCACTTACCTCGTATTGCTTGATGAAAATACCTCCTTGAAGCTCTCCAAAACCGCCCCAACCAAGTGAAAAAAATGAAAGAAAAAGAGCCAAATCCCGCTCTTAAAACGACTCTGCCCAGCGATATTTTCGCACCTGCGGCGTCGCTTCTGCGACCACACCACCACTTCTACGGAAAATCATCCAAACAAGATGCCTCGCACCTGCGAAAACATTCCCCACTTCTGCGACATCGCAGGTGCAAGCCTCCTTCCACTCCTACGCCTTCTCCCTCTTCTGCGCCCAACGCTTCGCTTCTGTGCTTGCGCAGATGCGGCCAAAATTCTGCACCTGCGGTCCTTCCCCCAGCTGACCTGCTCCGCTTCTGTGACCCTTGGGCCGCTTCTGCAGCCCCGCACCTGCGGCGAAAACCTCGCTGGTGCGGTTACACTAGATGACAACAGCTTCAGCATTTTTATATGGCCAAATTCAATCCGTTAACCATCCGGAATCCATCCGAGGCCCTCGGGACCTTAACCAAACATAACAACATATCCCAAAATACAATACGAACTTAGTTGAAGCCTTAAACCACGTCAAACAATATCAAAATCCTAAATCGCGCCTCGAATCAAATTTATAATTTCCAAATTCTATAACTTGTACCGGAACATATCAAATCAAGTCTGATTGACCTCAAATTTTACACACAAGTCATAATTGACATAACGGGCCTACTCCTACTTCTAGAATCAGAATCCCACCCCGATATCAAAAAGTTCACTCCCGATCAAACTTCCCAAAAATCCTCCAATTTCCATCGACGCCGAAATGACCTACAGACCTCCAAATCAACGTCCGGACACGCTCCTAAGACCAAAATCACCCTACGGAACTATTCCCAGGCTCGGAATCCCAAACGGACATTGATAACATCAAAATCCACTTCAAGACGAACTTATGAAATTCTTAAACTTTCAAAATGTTAACTTTCCGTAATAAACGCTAAAATGCTTCTGGGTGATCCGATACTCAACTCGAATATGCACTCAAGTCCGAAATCATTATACGAACCTATTGGAACCTTCAAATCTCGATTCCGGGGTCGTTTACTCAAAAGTAAAACCTTAGTCAATTCTCCCAACTTAAAGCTTCCGAAATTAGAATTTCCTTTCCAAATCAACTCTGAACTTCCCGAAATTCAACTCCGACCACACGTATAAGTCGTAATACCTGAAATAAAGTTGCTCAAGGATTCAAACCGGCGAACGATGTGCTAGAGATCTGTCATGCCCCGAACCTAGGAGCGAGACAAGCACTCGGTGCCTCACCTAACCTGGCGTACCGGATTGCGACTAAGGGACTCTGAACATATAATGTCATACTTTGGTCATGGGGCCACCTTGCAAGACAATTTGCGAAGAAAAATATAAAACTGAATGGAAACTAGCACTAACTAAACATCAATATAAAGCTAGGCCGAAAAGGCCGTCATAGCTACTACAGCTGACAAACCACCAAATTATACATACCAGGCCTACAAATCCAACATACTGCACTAACCAACAGGATATGTCTACAAGCCTCTACTGATAGATGTACTATGATCGGAACAGGGCCCCGACCTACCCATAACATATATACAGATATACATAAGATGTACACAAAACTCTAGACCTGGCAACTCCGAAAGACGTGGAGCTTACCGATCAGGCTGAACTCGGGAAACACCTACTGAGGAGGTCTACTCATCTGTCTATCTGAACCTGCATGCATGAAATGCAGCATCCCCGAAAAAGGGACGTCAGTACAAAATAGTGTACCGAGTATGTAAGGCAATAACATAACTGAAAATCGAAACTGAACTGATAATATAATAACTGGAAGTAACTGGGAGTCAAAGATGATCTGGAGATATACTTACCTGCTGATAGTAAATAAACTCCTTCAATATAGTAAGTAAAATAAATGTCCGGCCCTATAAGGCTCGGTACGTGTAAATGCTCGGCCGTAGTAGGCTCGCTCATAGGCGCTCGGCCATACTGGGCTCTGTATCTCGGCCATCCTGGGCTCGCTCATAGGCGCTCGGCCACAGTAGGCTCGGTATATATAACTTACCATCTGATCAGAGGTTGCCCAATAGGGGCCTGCCCACCAATTATAGCTCGATGGTGGTGAAAATAGTGTAATACTGTATATATATATATATATAGACCCTCTGCTCTCTTGACTGAATAAAGACAAAACTAAACTGAATATGAAGTCCCGATAAGGAATAATATTGTAACTTATGAGACTAGAATAATGTGAATAAATTCATGAATACGAACTTCTCTTTATGTCTCATTATTAACACATGTAGCTACGAGATCATGCCAAAATGAAGGAAGGGCTTAGCCTTAACATACCTTATCACAATCTTTCCAATCACCAAGTTGAACTCACCTCTTCGCACCTTAATCTACAAGAATGATAATAATACTATCGTTAAGTTACGAAAGGTACAACTATCGCACAACGAACGACAAACTTATTTTGTATTAAAACGGGCAGCATCTCCCCTATAATCCTTACTTCCTCCAAATTCAAGATAACACCAACAATACAAGAACAGAACAATAACAACATATATACATCATTTTCCAGCCCTATATACACCATCAAATACTACAAAACAGCCCAACACACCCCAATCTCTTCATACACAAAACGACCACCGTAGTAGTGTCAAACGACCCGAAAATGTTATGACGAACGACCAGCCAACCACCCTACATTTATATGGTGTTTCTACACCCCCTTCCTCCTCCAAAACTCCACAAAACAGTAGTAAAATACGCAGCCCAACAGCAACACAAAACAGTCCACAAAACAGTCCGCTACAAGTGAATAACTCGAACTCACGGCTTTCGATCACCGTCCCGTGAGTTCTCACAAGTATAGAACGACTTACCATGAATTTATAGAAGAAACACTGGATGAAAGAGAGTAGTAAAATCACCTTATTTGTTGGATAACTCAGCTCCTATCTTGCTTCTTCAAACTCTAGGTTTTACCTCCAATTAGAACTTAAAAGGGAGAGAAAATCAATTAGGGTTTGTGGAAAATTTTTGGGAGGATTCTTTGTAGAGCTTATGTCTGGTTATTATGCTCTATTTTAAGTCTAATATATGAAGAAAATAGGCCTTTAAAAGGCCTCTTTGGACGACCCGAAATGGCCCATTTTTTTGGGCTCTCATTTAAGCAAGTAGGTGACACACCTACTTGTCACCTAGCAGCTTATGCAGTATCGCACAAATGCCCATATCTTTCTACTCCAATGTCGTATTGACAAACGGTTTAATGCGTTGGAAAATAGACTCATAGATCTTTAATTTGATGTGTGGAACACCGCATAACTCTAAGTATATTGGGAGAAAATCGCAGTTACATTTGACCCAAAGTTTCAGTAAAACTTATGAGTGTAACTTGTGATGACTTTCATCGACTTCTGTTCCACAACTCGCTTGACATTAAAACATAACACACGGATGTCATACGACTAATATAAATCATAACATAATCTCCTTATCATGTTAATCACCCTAGTCTCACCCCAAAGGTACATGTTATAACATTCCCAACTTGTCGACTTTCGACGAAACATTATTTTATTCAATTGCTTTAGCTTCTGAACCGTCCAACCCTCTTTGTACTTGTTGTTCATGATCTTCAATATTTGTAACCTCATAGGTAACATGATTAAATTACTTTATATACTTTTAAATATTATCTCATTTTTGGTCCTACATTAGTTTTCTTACGACGCATTTTTACATACGAAAATATAGGGTGTAACATCACTCCCCCCTTGGGAACATTCGTCCTCGAATGTTTACTCTTAGAGACTTTGGAAAAGTTTGCCAGAGTATCCTTCGTACACTAGGTTATAACCAACCTGCACGCAGCCAGAAAACATACGATGCATGCCACACTTGGCCAATCTTTATAAATAGCAGCAATTTGCCTCACCGACCGTAAATCATAAATATTGAAAGTGAAAAATAAAAGCTTACCTGATGACCTGCTAGCCTGAATAGAGCTGTGTTGTAGCATCCCATCTCGAGCCATATCTTCAGTTTGAAATAGGTAGGGGTATTTAGACTTCATTTCTTCCTCTGATTCCCACGTCATCTCTTCTACATTCTTGCTCCTCCATAAAACCTTTACGGAAGCTACCTCCTTATTTTGTAGATTGCAGATTTGTCGGTCTAGGATGGCAACTGAAATTTCCTCGTATGACAAGTCCTCTGTAATCTGTACATCATCCGTGGGCACCACTCGGGTAGGATCGCCAATGCACTTCCGTAGCATAGATACGTGAAAAACTGGATGGACAGACTCCAATTCTGAGGGCAACTCTAACTCATAAGCTACTTGGCCCACTCTCCGAATGATCCTATAAGGCCCAATATACTGTGGGCTAAGCTTGCCTTTCTTGCCAAACCTCATCACGCCTTTCATAGGTGATACCTTTAAGAATACCCAGTCATTAATCCTAAACTCTATGTCTCGTCGCCGCACGTCAAATTATGACTTCTGACGACTCTGAGCTGTCAACAGTCGCTCCCGAATAAGCTTTACTTTCTCTATGGCCTGTTGAACCAGGTCTGGCCCATATAACCCAGATTCCCCAACATCAAACCACCCTATAGGAGATATGCACTTACGCCCATACAAAGCCTTGTACGGAGCCATCTGAATACTGGAGTGGTAACTGTTATTATATGCAAACTCGACAAGAGGTTGATGTTCATCCCAACTTCTTTTAAAATCCAACACACATACTCGTAACATATCCTCAAGCGTCTGAATTGTGCGCTCGGCTTGTCCATCAGTCTGTGGATGAAAAGCTGTGCTGAGATTCACCTGAGTCCCTAGACCTCTCTGAAATGACCTCCAAAAATGTGCTGTAAACTGAGCCCCACGGTCAGATATAATAGAAACTGGTACTCCGTGTAGCCGCACTATCTCCTTAATATATAACTTTGCATAATCTTCTGCTGTATATGTAGATCTGACCGGTAGGAAGTGAGCTGATTTCGTGAGCCTATCGACTATCACCCATATGGAATCGAACTTACGATTAGAACGAGGTAAACCCGTGATAAAGTCCATGTTTATCGCCTCCCATTTCCATGTCGGGATCTCTATAGTCTGCATTAGCCCTCCAGGCTTCTGGTGCTCTACCTTCACTTGCTGGCAACTAGTACATTGGGCGACAAACTCAGCAATGTTCTTCTTCATATCATTCTACCAGTACACATCCTTAATGTCATGATACATCTTCGTCGACCCAGGATGGATGGAATACCATGAATAATGTGCCTCTGACATAATCCTGTCTCGTAGCCCTACTACATCTGGAACACACAAACGACCCCTATATCTGAGAACCCCATCTCCCTTTAGCTCTAACAGTGGCTTCTTCTGCTGCGGAACTCGCTCTCTTAGCTCGACCAACTCTGGGTCCTCGTACTGCCTTTCCTTGACTTCCGCTATGAGGGATGATTTTGTAGTGTTTTGGAGTACAACTCCACCATCCTTAGAATCTACTAACTGAACCCCCAACGAAGACAATTGATGAATCTCTCTAGCTAATTGTCTTTTCTCGGGCTCTACATGTGCTAAGCTACCCATAGATTGGCGACTTAATGCATCTGCTACAACATTAGCTTTCCCTGGATGGTAGAGAATGTTAACATCGTAATCTTTCAATAACTCAAGCCATCGCCTCTGTTGCAAATTCAACTCTTTCTGCTTGAAGATATATTGTAGGCTTTTATGATCAGTAAATACATCAACATGAACACCATATAAATAATGCTGCCATATCTTAAGTGCATGGACAACCGCAGCTAACTCGAGGTCGTGGGTCGGATAATTCCTCTCGTGCTTCCTCAACTGCCTTGAAGCATACGCAATTACCTTCCCATGTTGCATCAGGACACATCCTAACCCGACACCTGATGCATCACAATACACAGCATAACCCTCTAGACCCTCTGGAAGTGTTAGAACTGGAGCTGAGGTCAACCTGTTCTTAAGCTCTTGGAAACTCCGCTCGCAAGCCTCTGTCCATTGAAACTTAGTTTCTTTCTGTGTCAACTTCGTCAATGGTGCCGAAAGGGAAGAAAAACCCTCTACGAACCTCCGATAGTATCCTGCTAAGCCTAGAAAGCTACGAACCTCTGTCGGAGTGGTAGGTCTAGGCCAAGATTTCACGGCCTCAATCTTCTGAGTGTCCACCTTTATCCCTTCATCTGATACAATATGCCCCAAGAATGCTACAGACTTCAACCAGAACTCATATTTAGAAAACTTAGCATACAACTTACGATCACGGAGGGTTTGGAGTATCGCTCGCAGGTGGTCCGCATGCTTATCCTCTGAACAGGAATAAACCAGAATATCATCAATAAATACTATCATGAACAGATCTAAAAATGGCCGGAATAGGCTATTCATCAAGTCCATAAATACAGCGGGTGCATTAGTCAACCCGAAGGACATGACAAGGAACTCGAAGTGGCCATATCGGGTCCTGAAGGCTGTCTTCGGAATATCTTTTTCCCGAACTCTGACCTGGTGGTACCCCGACCTCAAATCTATCTTTGAAAAGCATCTAGCCCCCTGCAACTGATCAAACAAGTCATCGATCCTTGGAAGTGGATACTTATTCTTAATAGTTACCTTGTTCAGCTGCCTATAATCGATACACATCCTCAGCGAGCCGTCTTTCTTCCGCACAAATAGTACTGGTGCACCCCAAGGTGAGGTACTGGGCCTGATGTAACCTTTCTCCAACAAATCTTTTAACTGCTCCTTCAACTCCTTCAATTCGCCAGGTGCCATTCTATACGGAGGGACGGATATTGGTTGAGTTCCTGGAAGCAAATCGATGCTAAAATCAATCTCTCGCTCTGGAGGAATACCTGGAAGCTCATCTGGAAACACATCTGCATACTCTTTGACTACGGGAATAGACTGAAGTGTAGGTATCTCAGCATCTGCATCTCTAACTCGCACAATATGATAAATGCACCCTTTTGCGATCATTTTCCTCGCCTTCAGATAGGAAATAAACCTACCTCTGGGTGTTGGTGTATTACCTACCCATTCAAGGACTGGCTCACCCGGAAAATGAAATCTGGCTGCCTTTGCTCGGCAATCAACTGTGGCATAGCAAGCTGCCAACCAGTCCATGCCCATGATAGCATCAAAATCCATCATCTCTAGCTCAACTAGGTCAGCTGAGGTCTGACGACTACAAATTGTCACCGTACAACCTCGGTAAACCCGTCTAGCAATAATCGATTCTCTGACCGATGTAGATACCGCAAAAGGATCACTTAGTATTTCAGGCACTATAACAAACTACCTCGCGACAAATGGGGTAATATACGATAAAGTAGATCCTGGGTCTATCAATATAGTACCTGCTGATAGTGACTAAACTCCTTCAATATAGTAAGTAAAATAAATGTCCGGCCCTATAAGGCTCGGTACGTGTAAATGCTCGGCCGTAGTAGGCTCGCTCATAGGCGCTCGGCCATACTGGGCTCTGTATCTCGGCCATCCTGGGCTCGCTCATAGGCGCTCGGCCACAGTAGGCTCGGTATATATAACTTACCATCTGATCAGAGGTTGCCCAATAGGGGCCTGCCCACCGATTATAGCTCGATGGTGGTGAAAATAGTGTAATACTGTATATATATATATATATATATATATATATATATATATATATATATATATATATAGACCCTCTGCTCTCTTGACTGAATAAAGACAAAACTAAACTGAATATGAAGTCCCGATATGGAATAATATTGTAACTTATGAGACTAGAATAATGTGAATAAATTCATGAATACGAACTTCTCTTTATGTCTCATTATTAACACATGTAGCTACGAGATCATGCCAAAATGAAGTAAGGGCTTAACCTTAACATACCTTATCACAATCTTTCCAATCACCAAGTTGAACTTACCTCTTCGCACCTTAATCTACAAGAATGATAATAATACTATCGTTAAGTTACGAAAGGTACAACTATCGCACAACGAACGACAAACTTATTTTATATTAAAACGGGCAGCATCTCCCCTATAATCCTTACTTCCTCCAAATTCAAGATAACACCAACAATACAAGAACAGAACAATGACAACATATATACATTATTTTCCAGCCTTATATACACCATCAAATACTACAAAATAGCCCAACACACCCCAATCTCTTCATACACAAAACGACCACCGTAGTAGTGTCAAACGACCCGAAAATATTATGACGAACGACCAGCCAACCACCCTACATTTATATGGTATTTCTACACCCCCTTCCTCCTCCAAAACTCCATAAAACAGTAGTAAAACACGCAGCCCAACAGCAACACAAAACAGTCCACAAAACAGTCCGCTACAAGTGAATAACTCGAACTCACGGCTTCCGATCACCGTCCCGTGAGTTCTCACAATTATAGAACGACTTACCATGAATTTATAGAAGAAACACTGGATGAAAGAGAGCAGTAAACTCACCTTATTTGTTGGATAACTCAGCTCCTATCTTGGTTCTTCAAACTCTAGGTTTTACCTCCAATTAAAACTTGAAAGGGAGAGAAAATCAATTAGGGTTTGTGGGAAATTTTTGGGAGGATTCTTTGCAGAGCTTATGTCTGGTTATTATGCTCTATTTTAAGTCTAATATATGAAGAAAATAGGCCTTTAAAAGGCCTCTTTGGACTACCCGAAATGGCCCATTTTTTTGGGCTCTCATTTAAGCAAGTAGGTGACACACCTACTTGTCACCTAGCAGCTTGCGCAGTATCGCACAAATGCCCATATCTTTCTACTCCAATATCATATTGACAAACGGTTTAATGCGTTGGAAAATAAACTCATAGATATTTAATTTGATGGGTGGAACACCTCATAACTCTAAGTATATTGGGAGAAAATCGCAGTTACATTTGACCCAAAGTTTCAGTAAAACTTATGAGTGTAACTTGTGATGACTTTCATCGACTTCTGTTCCACAACTCGCTTGACATTAAAACATAACACACGGATGTCATACGACTAATATAAATCATAACATAATCTCCTTATCATGTTAATCACCCTAGTATCACCCCAAAGGTACATGTTATAATATTCCCAACTTGTCGACTTTCGAGAAAATATTGTTTTATTCAATTGCTTTAGCTTCTGAACCGTCCAACCCTCTTTGTACTTGTTGTTCATGATCTTCAATATTTGTAACCTCAGAGGTAACATGATTAAATTACTTTATATACTTTTAAATATTATCTCATTTTTGGTCCTATATTAGTTTTCTTACGACGCATTTTTACGTACGAAAATATAGTGTGTAACAAGATCAAAATGACCGGTCGGGTCGTTACATAGGAATTATTTAATAAGTATATCCTAAAAGTAATAGGATTACAAGGCTAATATTTATGCCCGAAAATAATTATACTAATAGGATTTCTAAAGGAATCATGTAGGATTCCTAACGTGTAATATTATGTCCTAAAACTAATAGGATTACAAGGCTAATATTTAGAATTCTGATTATGTCCTTTTATTGTGAGTTATTATGTTTAATATTAAAAGGTTATTTTTGTAATCAAATATTTTATTCATGCTTTTATAATAATATAGATATCTCTAAGTACGTGCCTCGCACGTATAACAATAGACGCACCTAATAGTTAATATAAGATATGTGAATAAACTTGTTATCGGAAAAGAATTAATCTCATGTAATTTATGATATTAAAAAGGCTACCTCGATCGGGTTTGACATCCACGGGATGGACAAGGGTCGACAGAAAAGTCGTAACTCTAACACCTTTAATACATATTTGTTTGCTTGCTGTCAGCTATCAATTTAAAATTGAGTTTTTTTTTTAATAATAAAGCACATACGATAGTAGATATTTTGTTCAAACTTTGCGAGAATTTCATAATGGCAAGAGATATATAATTGAAAAACTCCTAAAGTCTTGGACAACTATTATAGATCTATGGTTGATCATGCACTTGAGGTAGATTAATAAAGTAGGATATTTTTGTTAAACTTATGAATCCTTGTGTTAATTAATTTGGGTCATTGAGCGGATAATTTACCATTGTTTAACAATATTATGTGGAGCTTCACTCTAGCTAGTTTACCTGAGTGTTCAAAATATTAGACAGCCCTAGTTTATGATTTTATTCAACATGAAATTATCTCTCTAAAAAATAATTAAAGCCTAATGCGAATGAATTTTAATTTCTTCCATGTTATCTATTCTTGATTATGCGTTGCAAATATGATCCTTTGGTCCTTCTTTTGATATGCAGTTATGTTAGTTTATAATCATTAATATAGTTCTTATTTATAAAAATAAAAATGTATTAATGTCCGAAACTTGAAAAAAGGTTCTAAACAGATATAAAAGACCGCTAATATTTTAAGAATATTTTAGTCGTTCAACATTTAGTATGTCATTCGTGCTTTTATAATAATATATGGATATAGATAGATATAATAAATATAGATATAAATAGATATATATATATATATATATATATATATATATATATATATATATATATATATATATATATATAAATAGACGTGTGTTACACGTAAATCTTCAATCAACTCTTGGGCATGTTCCCTTGATATTTGGGCGTGTGAAATTGTCACGACCCAAAATTCTAACCTGTCGCGATGGCATCTACCTGAATACTAGGCAAGCCGACAACCTCAATAAACCACAATTTCCTTTAAGTTTGAAGACATAATATTTAAATACAATACAAAAATCTCGCAAATACCGATACAAATACTCCCAAAACCCGGTGTCACTGAGTACATGAGTATCTATACATCACAAGTCTGGAAAATACGATCTATAATAGTCTGAGACCAAATACAGTAAACAAGAAGATAGGGAAAGAGAGACAAGGTCTACGAAACATGGCAGCTACATTGAAATCTCCGAAAAAATCAACTGTACGAAGGAATCAATACCCATTGTGTCCGGGATCACCTGGATCTGCACACAAAGTGTAAGGTGTAGTATGAGTACAACCAACTCAGTAAGTAACAATATTAAATAAAGAACTGAAGATAGTGACGAGCTTCACAGCTAAGTCTAGATACAATAATTTTCGACATAAAAAGGGTAGGCATGCTTTCAGTTTCAACATTTAAAACTCAAGCAGTAATTTCATGTCAAATTCGATTGAAATAGAAGATAATGTCTTTCAGAAATTTCCAAAATAGTGATATATGATAGCTGAAGTACAACTATAATGAAATCAATGCATTCTCTCAGAGTAACAGTCACTCCGTCCTCCCATTCACTCCAACCTCACAATCACTCTTTCCTCACAGTCACTCATTCCTCCCAATCACTCAGCACTCGGCACTCGGCACTCGCACTGAATAAGTACCTACGCTTACTGGGGGTGTGTACAGACTCCGGAGGGGCTCCTTCATCCCAAGCGCTATAACAAGCCAATCATGGTATAAATCAATAAAAATATATTGCAGCGTGCATCCCGATCCCATAAATATCCTCATAATTAGGCCCTCGGCATCACTCAGTCATCAACCTCTCGAGATATAATATGCAAGTAAAATCGTGATTGTGTACAAAATAGTAATTTAACAGATAATTCAATATGTACACGACCTCTGTGGGTCCCAACAGTGTCAATACATGGGTTAAACATGATTTAAAAGTTCAATTTCTCCAATACGTGAAAAAATATGCGAATATCAACAGATTATTCAACTACACAGTTTCATGGAATTGACCAAGTCACAATTCCTATGGTGCACGCTCACACGCCCGTCACCTAGCATGTGCGTCACCTCAAAACCAATCACATAACATAATCCGGGGTTTCATACCCTCAGGATCAAATTTAGAACTGTTACTTACCTCAAACCGTGTAATTCTTTATTCTGCAATGTCTTTGCCTCGTGAATCGGCCTCCAAACGCCTTGAATCTAGCCATAAATAATTCGATTCAATCAATACAATTTATAGGAATTAATTCCATATGAAAATACTAATTTTCCAACAAAATCCGAAATTTCATCCAAAAATTGCCCGTGGGGCTCACGTCTCGGAACCCGACAAAAGTTACAAAATAAGAACGCTCATTCAATCACGAGTCCAACCACATAAATTTTACTAAATTCCGACATCAACTCGGCCCTCAAATCTTCAAATTAAAGCAAGAGGATTTTCTAAATTTTCCAACTTAATTCACCAATTTAAATATTAAAAACAATCATGGATTCGGGTAATTTGACCAATACCGAGTTAAGAACACTTACCCCATTATTTTTCTTGAAAATTTCCTGAAAATCGCCTCTTCCCGAGCTCCAATTCATCAAAAATAGAAAATGGGACGAAGTCCCATTTTCAGAACTTAAAGTTTCTGTCCAGACGTTTCTTCTTCGCGAACGCGACAGCTCCCTCACGTTCGCGAAGCACAAAATTGTGCTGCTCGGATTTCCTCCTTCGCGAACGCGAGCCTGGTCTCGCGAACGCGAAGACCAATTTCCCCAAGCCGGCTTTCCCTTTCGCGAACGCGAGGACTCGATCGCGAACGCGTAGCTTTGCCCCTCGACCATTGGCGAACTCGTGCCCACGATCGCGATTGCGAAGCACATAATGGGCCAGTCCAAATTTCCTCTTCGCGAACGCGAGACTCCTCTCGCGAACGCAATGAAGGAAACCAGATACATGTCATCCAGAAGGAAACGGACTTCGATAGCATTGAAATGCACTCCAACCCAAATTTATGAAATTCTTCCAAAATGTCAACTTCCACAATAGGAGCCGAAACATTTCATGGTCATCCAAAACTCGATCCGGACATACGCCCAAGTCCAAAATTATCATACGAACCTGTTGGAACCTTCAAATCCCGATTCCGAGGTCGTCTACTCAAAATCCTGCTTTAGTCAATTCCTCCAACTTAAGGCTTCCGAAATTAGAATTTTCTTTCCAAATCAACTCCGAACTTTTCGAAATTAAATTCCGACCACGCGTACAAGTCATAATACCTGAAGTGAATCTGCTCAGGGTCTCAAACCGCTGAATGACTCGCTAGGGCTCAAAACGACCGATCGGGTCGTTACACTTGTAGTACTCTATCGAAATTAGATTGATGATCCTTAAAAAACATAGAGTACTAATTATTTATTGTGACCTTGTTATACTATTTGTCTAAAATAACAAAATTAATGAAAGTCTAAGTTTCTACATCATTAAAAGATTTAAAAAAATAATCCGCCGTTAAGTAATAATGATGAGTAAGAAAACCAAACGTAAAGAAAGAAATGAATAATTAGGTGCCAAATGTTTCCTCTTTGCAAGAACAATTTCAAAAAGAAGTGCGAAAATTCTTGCCGTCATTGTGCGGTAAAATATTTGTGTATAAAATGTGACGAAGTATTGGTGGAGGCAACAAATTGACGACCACTTCTTAATATTGTTTTCGTAAGTAATTATAAAAAAATCACTTGGTTTATGAGTAATTTCTCCATTTTAATTCTTGAAACACTAGGTTTAAATCCAAATAGCAATCTCCGTCTGGTAGCAATTTCATATGGAGCCCTTTGTATAAAACCATTGACTTCCTTTAAACATTAAGATTATTTGTGATAGAATCCCAAAAGGAATCAACTTTTTGAAGAAAAGTTTCAATCCCATTGCAGTTGTTCCTCGGAAGATTCAATGGTAGGCTCGGCGCATGCATGTATAGCTTAAATGAAAAAGAATTTCAGCCTTAGGTTATTTACAATTACATCCTTAAATTATACAAATATTTAAGATTATAAAAATCGATCAATATTTTAAAAATATTTTAGTCGTTCAATATTTGGCATAAATTATTCGTATTTTTATAATAATATAGATAGATAGATAAATAGATATAGATATAGATATAAATATAAATAGAGATAAATATAGATATAAATATAAATATAAATAGAGATAGATATAGATATAAATATAAATACAGATAACGCCAAATATGTGAAAGCCTGCTCTCTACAATGGCTTATTCCCACTTTTATCTGTTATTTTTCCAATACCAAGTTTAAAAAAGAAAAATAGATTAACCGAAAAGCAAAATCATCAAAGTTCTACAGCAAGCTCATTCAATTCTCTTGTTACTCTCAATAAACGCCTTCACTAACCATTGCTGGACGAGCCAAAGGGAGGTGATTATGGCACATGCCAGGTAACAATAGAAACAAGGGAAAAGGGCCAAATATACCTTTTACTTTCGGATATTGTCTATATTTAATTTTTGTTATATTATCAGGTTAAATTTATCCCTATCGTTATACTATTCGGTCAAATTTATCCCTACCATCGACAAACTTTTAAAAATTATCCCTTGATATGTTAAGTATTCCAAAATCTCCCAATTTTATTTTATTTAAATCACTTGTTATTCTTCTTGCTCCACTATTTTCAGAAATTACTATTGATGTGAATGCTAAAGGTACTAGACTATACAAATTATTCATGGATATTTTTAATTACTAATGCACCCGCTTCTCTTCTTGTGATAATGGGTTTGAAATTGGTTTAAAATTTTATTTATTTTTTAACCATATACACACCGTATAATTTAGCGAGTCTATTTATTGTGTATTATATGGAGTTGATCATCATGTATGTACATGTATATTCGAATATATTTTGTTATTCTTTAGTTAGTATAGAGTTCGATCGACTAACTTAACAGTGTACAATGCGTAGATATTTGATTAAAGCAAAGTGAAATTCGACAATGTAAAGTCTCCAAGAAACTTCAACTTCTATCACTAATACATGCAAGTCAGCATACCTTTAGAGCAACGAAA
This sequence comes from Nicotiana tomentosiformis, assembly GCF_000390325.3. Taxonomy (NCBI): domain Eukaryota; kingdom Viridiplantae; phylum Streptophyta; class Magnoliopsida; order Solanales; family Solanaceae; genus Nicotiana; species Nicotiana tomentosiformis. The sequence goes on from NC_090823.1 coordinate 43,659,627, forward strand.
TCATTAAAGTTGGGATGTTGTAAATACTTTTGGAATTTAGACAAGTTACCTAATTTAGATACTTCAATTTACTATACTTTACTTACTAACTGTTGTATTATTTTAATATTTCTTTCTCTTATTTTTTTCTAATTAATAAAGCAGGTAAATGCCAATCATTTCAAAAATAATGGATCAAGAAAAAGAAATAAGTGACTTAATTAAAATGATTTGGGATATTCTCGGTCACCTGCCAGACTGAGTGGTAATTTTAAAGTTTGCTGATGCATGGGTAAATTTGACTGATAGTATAACGATAGGGATAAATTTATCCGGATAGTATAACGGAGGTTAAATGCAGACAATATCCGATAGTAGAGGGGTATATTTGGCCCCTTTCCCCGGAAACAAATATGTTTATTGGATTTTAACAAGAGGGGGTTGTTGTAGTAATGAGCACCCTCCACTTCCAACCAAAAGGTTGTGAGTTCGAGTCACCCCAAGAGTAAGGTGGAGAGTTTTTGGAGGGAGGGAGCCGAGGGTCTATCGGAAACAGCCTCTCTATCCCAGGGTAGGGGTAAGGTCTGCGTACACACTACCCTTCTCAGACTCCACTAATGAGATTATACTGGGTTGTTGTTGTTTGATTTTAACAGCTTTCAAGTATCAATGAGGCATGAGCTTTTATTCCCAGTGTCATTAGCTTTAGAAGAAGCTCTATTTGGTTAACAAAAGTATCGCTCATTTAGTCACAGTGTCTTCAGCCAATTTTACATTCTTCAGCTTCGTAAATCAAAAGTTCAACACAAGTGCATATTTGGTTTTACATTGAAATGTTAATTTAGATTGTGTAAATATTTTCAATCTGAATCTTTGATTAGAAAAGTTATTTAAGAGGGTGCTGTGTAAATTTCTAAAGGGATGGCAAATTGCCGATAGCAGAGTTGAACACTATTTTGATCTCCTAATGGAAAACAGCTAGTAGTTTTTTTCTTTTCAGAGTATCGTCAAATGCAGTTCTTGCTCTTGTGTAGGATTATAGAGTATAAAGGATTCAACGTTAGAGTGTATAGGATAAAATATGTTCACGATCGCAATAAAGGATTCAACGTTAGAGTGTATAGGATAAAATGTGTTCATGATCGTAATGGGAAGTGACACGTGGAGCCGAATACAGAAGATAATCGGGTCTGAATGCAACAATCTCGTCTGTTATCGGAGAGAATGATATTCATAAAAGCGAAATAAATATCTGCTGCCCAGTAGCACTTAATGGAGAATATTCTGCAACATTAAGTATATGGTCCGTTACGGAGAATATGGCATTTACTGTCTGCCGTTACACATTCTTCAATGGCCCTCATAATTATCATTTAAGAGGGGCTTGATCCTAGGACCTTGTTCCCTAGGTGCAGCTATAAATAGTGAGCTCCCCAACCACTGTTAAAGGCACAAATTTTCTGACAAAGCATACACTGTATTCTATCCAAAGCTCAATAACATTTTACTTTCTTGCTTATTCATATTGTTATTACTGCATCCGAAAGCTCTGCTCCCGGAATCAAGATTTCTGCTGTTTTATCTCAATTTTAAGGTTAAGTTGTCATGCCCCGACCTCGGAGAACGCGACTGGCGCTCAACCGAGATAACCCGATCAAGCAAGCCTGCACAATGCCTTCTACCCAAACTCACACATGAATAAAGAGAAGATTTATTTCATTAATTAGACAATGAGAAGGTTGCATGAACAATCCAAATTTCATTACCGTTAGAACTTCATTCAAGATTTTCCAAAATATTATATTACACATTTATGGTTTAGAAGTGGAAACATATGATACAAATACAACATTTTTAATTTGACTTTCCAAAACAAAGGTATCACCTACGCTATGTCAACAGAACCTCTAATAGATACAAAAGAGTAACACGATGGTGCCGGCAATAAGGCTCCGGCTATACCTCAAAATAATATACATAGAAGACGAAAGATACAAGACCCCGAAATGAAGTGGGGCTCACCAAGTCAGCTGATGAGAGGGTGTACTGCTATCACTGGTCAATACCGCCTGCTGTGAAATAACCTGCATCCATTAAAGATGCAGTGTCCCGGCAAAGGGGACGTTAGTACTGTTACGCGGCGCCTTCCTGAAGTTCCTTGGAAGGGCGACGTAAGGCTAGGCAACCGATGTCAGTACGGTTGCTGTCCGCCAACTGAGGTCCCCTCCGTACGCTAGACTAGATTGTCAGTGCCGTACGGGAAAACCAATGTCATGAGCAATTGAAAGAGAGCAGAAAAGAGAATTGAGAATGAAAGAAAGCTTGATTGCATTGAATGAAAGCTATTACAGAAAACAAGATGGTGTCGGGGGGGAGAGACACCAGTACAGAGAATTGTTTGCTTGCTTGAAAGTTTTGATTGCTTGGTCCCCCTTAATAATGCTTAAAAAAAATAAACCAAAGTTACATGACTAGACCTATGAAAGCTGGAAAATCACACTTAAAGAAAATGCAGCAAAACTACTCTATATTTACAATGAAAAGGACTTAGTCTTCTACAAAGCAGCAGCAAGTCCGTTGGCAGCAACTTTGTCTTTAGCATCAGGGTCTGCGCGCGCGGCATTGTCTGCGCGCGCGGCGCTGTCGGCTTTTGCCTGTGGCTGGGCGCTGGCGATGGCTATCGGTGGGGCGACAGAGGCACATGCGCGCTTGTCACTTGGAGCTGCCGAGACCACGGGGCCGACCGTGGCGACGGGCGTTGGGAGGCTGGCCAGGACGCCACGGGGCGCGTCCAAGGGATCATGGGGCATGGCTGGAAAGCCGCCCATGACATTCTCCCCCACCTGAGTTGGCGACGTCCTCGGCGCCTTCCTTGCAAGGTAATCATCAATCAGGCTCTTGTAGGCTTTGAGGTTTGTTCCCCTCTCCCAAGTATTCTCCTCTGCATCACATCCCTGCCATTTCACCAAGAACTCCTGGTGATCTTTTCTTGAGGCGTGAATCACTCGATCATCAAGAATAGCTTCAGCACGCCTTTTTCCGGTTGAATTGGGGCCTCGAATACTTGGTATTGTGAGTTGGCTTCGTGAAGGATCCTCCACATCTTCCCGAAAAGGTTTCAGGAGACTGACATGGAAAACAGGATGGATTTTCCACCAAGCTGGGGTATCCACCCGGTATGCAACTTTCCCAATGCGCCTTTCAATGGACAAGGGTCCAATATATTTTTGCAATAGGCGAGGGTCATGGACCCCTGCAAATAAGTACCGCTTTGGGATTTTGACCATCACTTTGTCTCCCACCTGGTATTCCACAAAGCGGCGATTCTGATCAGCATGCCTCTTCATCCGCTTTTGGGCTTTGACAAGATAGCTCCGCACTATCTCCAAATTTTGCTTCCATTCTTTTGAGAAGCTGGCAGCCCGAGGAGATTTTGACATGTTTGGTGCGTTCACTGTGTGTGGGAGTAGCGGTTGCTGTCCGGTAACAATTTCAAAAGCGCTTTTGTTGGTACTTGAGCTCTTTTGTGAATTGAAACACAGTTGAGCAGCATCCAGAAGCTTCACCCAATTCTTCTGCGATCCGGTCACAAAGTGCCGGAGATATTCCTCTAGCATGCCATTGAATCGCTCCGTCTGGCCATCAGATTGCGGATGAAAACTTGAGCTATGACTCAATTTTGACCCGAGGCACTTAAAGAGTTGGGTCCAAAAATTGCTAGTGAAGCGTGAGTCGCGATCACTAACAATGTCTTTAGGTAAGCCCCAATACTTGACGACATGAGAGAAGAATAGTCGAGCTGTATCTTCGGCTGATATATATTGTGGGGCTGCTATAAAGGTAGCATACTTGGAAAACCGATCCACCACAACCAAGATAGTTGTGAGATCTCCGACCTTGGGCAATCCGGTGATGAAGTCCAGGGAAACGCTTTCCCAAGGTCTTTTTGGTACAGCTAGTGGTTCCAAGAGCCCTGCCTGCGTCAAGCGGTCTGACTTATCTTTCTGGCATACTAGACAAGTCTTCACATACTGAGCGACGTCATCGACCATTTGAGGCCAATAATATGCACGGCGAAGCAATGCCATGGTGCGTTCCTCGCCGGGATGACCGGCCCACAAAGTATCGTGGCATTCTGCAAGAAGAGTCCGTCGCAGATCTCCTCCTTTAGGAACATAAAGTCGGTTCCCTTTCACCTTCAGGAACCCATCTTCGGTGTAGAACTGGCGAGTCTTGCCCTGTCCTACCAAATCAACCAAATACTGTGCAGCAGGATCCTTGATGAGTAGATCCTGTATCTGGTCTTTTATGGTGGTGGTTACTTCGCTTCCCTTTAGGGCGGCGAGAACACACATCGATGCTAGATCAGCTCTCCGACTGAGTGCATCAGCAACATGATTGGTCTTTCCACTTCGGTACTCCAGGTTGAAGTGAAATTCCGCTAGGAGTTCCTGCCACCTAGCCTGTCGTCCATTCAGCTTTGGCTGGGTCATGAAATGGCTAACGGCTGTATTGTCTGTCTTGACCACGAATGGGGCTCCCAGTAGATAATGCCTCCAAAGGCGTAAGCAATGAACGACAGCCAATAATTCTTTCTCATGGGCGGCATAGCGTCGCTCTGCATCCTTCAGTTTTCGGCTCTCGTACGCTACGGGATGCCCTTCTTGTAGCAATACTCCACCAAGTGCATAGTCGGAGGCATCCGTTTGCACTTCGAATGGCTTGGCCAAGTCAGGGAGGGCCAAGACTGGGCTACTGGACATAGCCATCTTCAATGCGTCGAAGGCCTTTGCCCGCTTGGGGCCCCAATCCCACGGGGTGGCCTTCTTGAGAAGTTCTGTCAGCGGCACTGCAATGAGGGAGTAACTTTTCACAAACCGCCGATAGAAGTTGCATAGGCCAAGGAACGACCTCAAGGCATGTATATCCTTAGGAGGCGGCCATTCTGTAATGGCCTGAATCTTCTGCTGGTCCATCTTGATCCTCCCTTCCTCGATGACATGTCCGAGGAAGTCAATTTGTTTCTGAGCAAAGGAGCACTTGGATAGCTTCGCATATAGTTCGTGCTCCCGCAATCGGGCTAGGACCTTCCGCAAATGCTCCAGGTGTTCTTCTAGTGTCTGGCTATATACCACAATGTCATCCAAATAAACCACGACGAATTCGTCAATGTATTCTCGGAAGACTTGGTTCATCAAGGTGCAAAATGTGGCTGGCGCGTTAGTCAAGCCAAAGGGCATAACCAGGAAGTCGTACGACCCATATCTTGTCACACAGGTCGTCTTGTGCTCATCACCATCGGCAATCCGAACTTGCCAATAACCTGTCCTCAGGTCTATTTTGGTGAATACCGTCGCACCACCCAGTCTATCAAACAAGTCTGCCATTAGCGGAATAGGGTACTTGTTTTTCACGGTGATTTTGTTTAGAGCCCGGTAATCCACGCAGAGTCGCAAACTACCATCATGTTTCTTTTGGAATAGCACAGGGGACCCGTATGGGGACTTAGAGGGCACAATGATCCCTGTGTCTAGCATTTCCGTCAATTGTCTCCGAAGCTCGGCGAGTTCGGGTTGTGACATTCTGTATGGCGCCCGGGCAGGTGGCTTCGCACCCGGCACCAACTCAATCTCATGGTCCACAGTTCGCCTAGGCGGAAGACGCTTTGGCATGTCTTGTGGCATGATGTCTTCAAATTCCAGAAGTAACTCCTTCACGGGTGCAGGAATGGGACCCGAGGAGCGTTCTATATCTTCCATGCAGAGGGTAGCCAGGAACGTGGGTTCATGTCTTTTTACCCCCTTCTTCAACTGCAAGGCCGAGATGTTCTCGGCTGCCATCTTCATGGGAATGCACGGAATAATGCAGGGCTTGGCCCCATTTGCCCCCATCATCAGCAGCATGTCTGCATACGGTGCGGGCATGGTATTGGTCTGTCTCAGGAATTCCAACCCCACGATTAACTCAAAGTCATCTATGATCACTACGCGCAGGTTGAACTTTCCTTCATAAGGGCCAAGCTTCACTGGTACTTCTTTGGCTATTCCACCCACTGGTTGAGGTGGTGAGTTGATAGCCTTCACACGACCTTTGCCCTTTCCTACGACTAGTCCAAGACGCTCCACCTGAGTCGAGGCTAAGTAGTTGTGGGTGGCACCTGTGTCTATCATTGCCCGAATGGGCTTGCCATTTACCTTCATGTCAACGAACATTAGGGTCCTCTCTTGATGAGGAGGAGTCCTCAAATTCGCCTTCTTATTTCCTTTCCTGGCAATTGGACAGGGGTCCTTCTTCTTGCGGATACCGGCACTGGTACCCGCTAAGGGCTCAGAAATGGAGCCAACAATTGCATTGAATGCACCTACTGGCTCGGTCTGGTCCGCATCATCGGCGTCGTCATCCGTCCCATCCTCAAAAGCTTGATGGGCATTCATCTGTGCATGTGGACATTCATTATTCCAATGTGGTCCGCCGCAATGGCGACATCCTGAGGGGGGCTTCCTCCCCCGATCATTGTTGTTAGATGCAGCACTAGTACTGCCGGAAGAGGGAGTCTTGGATTTGGGTGCACTCCGGTCTCCTCCACTTCTGCTAGGGCCACTAGTGTTTGGTTGGCCCCCTTTGTATCCTCCTCGGACAGGCTGTTGAGGCCTATCCTTCCGGGCTTCCACTTGGTAATCCCCAAGGCACTCTGCTGCTTGGATTGCCTTAGGCAACGTGTCTACCCTTTGTCTCTGCAACTCCATCCGGGCATAAGGTTTCAACCCTTCCAGGAAGGTGAAGAGTTTGTCTTTGTCCCCCATGTCACGGATGTTCAGCATGAGCGCGGAGAATTCCCGCACGTAATCTCGCACTGATTTGGTCTGGCGGAGCTCCCGCAACTTTCTCCTGGCATTGTACTCAACATTTTCGGGGAAGAACTGTAGGCGTATGGCTGCCTTCAGTTCCGCCCATGTGTCGAGGGCATCTTCACCTGCCTTGATGGCTTCGTACTTCACCCGCCACCAGAGTTTGGCATCACCCTGAAGATACATGGCAGCAGTTGCTACCTTCTTAGCTTCTTCCAGGCTTCCCACGGCATCGAAGTATTGCTCGATGTCGAAAATGAAATTTTCCACTTCTTTGGCATTCCGAGCTCCACTGTATGGCTTTGGCTCAGGAATTTTCAGCTTTTGTGCCATGGGGGCGAGGTTCACACCACCCCCAAATTGGTTTCCGCCTCCTCGAAGTAGGCCTTGTAAAGCAGCATTGACAACATTGAGCTGGCCTGTCAAGTTGTCAATGGTTTGTTGCATGGCAGTCACCCTGTCTGCCTCTTGTTCCCTGTTGGCTAAATCCTCGGCACGCTCCTGCTGGAGGACCTCAAATTTACCAAAAATTTCAGCTGCCTCTGTGGCTGCTGTTTGCCGGTCTCCTTCAGAGTCGCGGCTGATGTTTTCTATGTCAACTTCGGCCTGGATGAGTCTGCGGTCCAGGTCGTCCAACCTTTGCACTAGGCTGGTTTTTAGATCGGGCACCATTTCCACGATGGGCCGTAATGCGTCAACCGTTCCCTCAAGGGTCGCGATGCGATCCCCATAATTCACCATGGTCAGAAATGGTGGTAATTGCAATGTGATCCCTCGTCCGATGTCGAGCCTAGGCTCTGATACCAACTGTTACGCGGCGCCTTCCTGAAGTTCCTTGGAAGGGCGACGTAAGGCTAGGCAACCGATGTCAGTACGGTTGCTGTCCGCCAACTGAGGTCCCCTCCGTACGCTAGACTAGATTGTCAGTGCCGTACGGGAAAACCAATGTCATGAGCAATTGAAAGAGAGCAGAAAAGAGAATTGAGAATGAAAGAAAGCTTGATTGCATTGAATGAAAGCTATTACAGAAAACAAGATGGTGTCGGGGGGAGAGACACCAGTACAGAGAATTGTTTGCTTGCTTGAAAGTTTTGATTGCTTGGTCCCCCTTAATAATGCTTAAAAAAAATAAACCAAAGTTACATGACTAGACCTATGAAAGCTGGAAAATCACACTTAAAGAAAATGCAGCAAAACTACTCTATATTTACAATGAAAAGGACTTAGTCTTCTACAAAGCAGCAGCAAGTCCGTTGGCAGCAACTTTGTCTTTAGCATCAGGGTCTGCGCGCGCGGCATTGTCTGCGCGCGCGGCGCTGTCGGCTTTTGCCTGTGGCTGGGCGCTGGCGATGGCTATCGGTGGGGCGACAGAGGCACATGCGCGCTTGTCACTTGGAGCTGCCGAGACCACGGGGCCGACCGTGGCGACGGGCGTTGGGAGGCTGGCCAGGACGCCACGGGGCGCGTCCAAGGGATCATGGGGCATGGCTGGAAAGCCGCCCATGACAGTACATATGGAATAGTACTAGTATGTAAAACTATTCACACTCTCAATAGAACGAATAACAGTAAAATGAGAAGGAAACATGAAATCAATGAGAGCCTCAACAGTATCAAGGTATCAAGTTATAAGAAAGATAAATTTCAAGTAAGTTTCAATATTTTTAAGTTGGGAGATCTTTAGTACCAATATACCACTGTGCTTTTAGTACGGAGTCCGATCTCAGCCCGATCGGCTAAGCCATCTCACCCCGAGACATCCAATCACAACACCATCATGTGTGTGGCATGGCATCCGTTCTCGGCATGATCGGCTAATCCGTCTCACCACAATGCCGTGTGGGTCGACATCACATCACATCTCGCTAGCAATAATCTCATCCCATAAAAGGGAAAATATCTCAACACATCAATCTCATCCCGTATAAGGGGAAATAATCTCATCACATCAACACGTGGATTTATCCTTAAATCACTCCTACACCAGCATGTGTAGTTTCGAGGTTAGGTTATTTCGACCTACCCTTCCTCAGTGACTAAACGATACTCCCAAAACATTTGTTATTTAAAGGATTTACAACTCAATTCATAATCTTTCACACATCCTTCTATTTCATTGGCACTAGGGGCCACAATTGTAATATCATTCTCGGCATGTCGGCCGTATTTCCTATTTCATACTCACCCCTATGACTTTCAAGCATTACCATGGATTATCATCAAAAAGAGAATTTCAAATTAAGACTTTAAGTACACATATGAGCAAACAAGAGTCTTAAGTACATTGAGTTTCTTTTCCACAATTAGGCATACTAACTTGCAATTGAAATATGATTTTTAAATCACAACACCTTTGGTATATTGATCATACTAGATTACGTTCTCGGAGGGAATCATGATATGATAGGAACATTTGAAACACATTTTGAGTACATACATCTTTCAACACAACACTTATTTTAGAAATATCAAATCTATTAAGAAGGACCTGGAACATGAGAAATAAGAAACTGAGCCAATCATAATCGCAACTTACGAGGACATCATAAAAATCGATTCTACAATAGGAGATTAGCCAACATACCTCACTTGAGCTTCCTTAAATTACTATAATATTCCGAAAATCCTAGCGACCTCAATCTATTAGAAACATGACAAATTTGAACCATAATTAGGAAGATACTCAGGGTTTCATCTTATTTGAGCATTTTATCAAGCACTAGGTTTGCATTAAGGTTTCAAGGTCCTCCTATGGTGGATTCCATTAACCCACACTCAATCCCCACTTCAATAGGCCACCCACAAATACTCTACAACCTCCCTACCATATTTATTACTACATGTATGCATAAATAACAACTCTTATTCTCAAAATCTTCTTCCCCATTACATATTCCCAACCCAAATTTCGAAATTGAAGGCTAGGGCTAGAACCTTACCTCTTGGATGAAGACCTTGTGAGTTATCCTTGTGAAATCTTCCGGACTTGAGAAAAGATTGATGAACAAATTTTAGGAATTCCTCTTCTCACTCTAAACCACTTTCATCTCTCTAAAATATTAGTTTGAACCTTCTAAAATGACATGTATGGTTGTTTTATAACAATGAGATCGGGTTTTAAAAATCAGAAAATGGACCCTCTGAACTCAACTCTGCGGTCGCAGAGTGCACATCAAATCAAGCCCGCGGCCCGCAAATTGGACCGCAGAAATGGTCCCAAGAATTGGGCTGGTTTGGTCCAGTCTGCAGCCAGGTCTACGGTCCGCATATCAATTATGCGGCCGCAGAATGGACAGCAGAATCTCCCTTCGAAAATCTTCATGTTGGTTTTGCGATGGATGTGTGGCCCGCAAAACGATTATGCGATCGCATAGTTGACCGTAAAACAACCTCCAAAATTGGCTCATTTCTCTGCTTCACTCTGCGGGGATCTGCGGTCCGCAGATCAATTCTGCGGTCGCATAATGGACCTCAGAAATGCCTTGTTCTACAACATTTTTCTTTAACTCCCCCAAATACATTAGCCTACCTCGGTACCACGAAATCCCGGGTTTTAGGTGAAATTTTATAGGGCCTTACATAAGTCTTATATTTTTGTCTAATTTATTTATTATTTTAGGATCAAATCGATTCACTTGTCTATAAATCACGTATAAATTCAACGGTACCATTTTACGGGTAAACAGTTTGGCGCCCACCGTGGGGCTTAGACAGTTGTGTAATTGAGTTGATCCTTATATCTATTACTAACTCCTTTGATTATTTGTTCTTAGCAAAAATCATAGAAAAAGGCAGATAACGGTGTCAACATCGCACACAATGTTGAGGCCCAAGAAAATCAGCCTCAGCATAAAGATTCAATTAGTGATACCCGCAACGAGGAGGACGAGGCCACGCCGGTCTATGGTGGGCAATATCTGTGACATGTTCGAGAGGCGACTCTTGATGATGCTAAAGACGACCACTTCGTTGAAACAATAAGGGTCTTGAGAGAACAACAAAAGGCCATTATAGACCATCTCATAGGACAGGATCACGTCATGACGAAGCTGAAGCATGCATTGTCAGGTGCTTCCAACAATGCGAATGGACGAGGTCCAGTTCCTCCCGGTGCTCCTACAAATCAAATAACGCAAAGGGTCGAGAACAACATTCCGAGGGGCGAGGTCGGCTTCAATGGGGCTGGGGGGAATGGTAGCAGATCCGGTAACAACAACGAGAGTGATCCCTTTAAAATCGAACTCATGCGGTTTATGAGGGAAATAAACGCCAGTATGGATCAAATTTCGGGCACACCACCAATGTTGAAAGGACCAGACCCAAAGAAGTATACTCAGTTGCCGTTCAAACCAAGCATGACACCAGGGTTGATCCCGAACGGTTCAAAATGCCATACGTGCCGAAGTATGATTGGAATTCAGATCCTCAGGAGCATATCACCATTTATACAATAGTGGTAAAGGGGAACGATTTAGCTCCCCACAAGATTGAGTCAGTTTTACTGAAAAACTTCGGGGAGACCCTTACACAGGGAGCCCTGACATGGTATTCGCTTTTGCCCGAGCACTCCATAGACTCATTTGAGATGCTCGCGGACTCTTTCATCAAGGGCATGTCGGGGCCAAGAAGGTACAGGCCCGAAAGGCCGACATATTCAGGATTGCACAAGGAGAGTCCGAATTGTTGCGGGAGTTCGTGATCAGATTCCAGAAGGAAAGGATGCTGCTACCGACCGTACCGGGTGAATGGGCAGCTGAAGCATTCACTAAAGGTTTGAATCCGAGAAGTTTTAATGCTTCCCGAAAATTGAAAGAAAGTTTGCTCGAGTTCCAAGCAACAACATGGGTAGATGTTCACAACCGGTACGAATCAAAGATAAGAATTGAGGATGATCAGCTCGGTTTCCTAACATCAACCAAGGGTCGGGTCCAGGAGAAGAATAAAGAGAAGTCAAAAAATGATTTTGACACAGACCGACGGTCTTCAAGGGATCAGTTTTTTTCCTATGAACGGGCCGAAGGACGAGGCAGAGGTTTTCGATCGGCGGATAGATTCGTCACCAATAGGAGAGCTAATCGCGGCCGAAATAACAGGTCGTTGCAGGACAAGGAGACATCAGGTTCTCGAGATTCTTCCTATCCCAGGATTTTCGAATACAACTTCAACGTCGGCGTAGTGGAGCTAGTGTCGGCTATGAGGAATATTAAAGAAGCACAATTCCCGAAGCCAATGAGATTTAATCCCAGCCAAAGAGATCCTAATTTATGGTATGAATACCAAGGGACCAACGGTCACCGGACTAGGGACTATCGGCATCTATACGAAGAGGTGTCAACATTGCTGAAAAATAGTCATATCAGAGAATTCTTGAGTGATCGATCTAAAAACAATTACGGCCGCAATCACGATAATGTGGAGCCTTCAAAAGTAGGAGAGGATATTCCATGTTTGATGATCAACATGATATTCAGGGGGAACAAAATTAATGGTGTGACATTTTTGGTGGCAAAAAAGACAAAGGTGTCATTAACCCACAGTAAGAGACTCCGAAAAGTTGCTGAAAACGACATTACTTTCACAGAGTAAGACACAGATGTACTGCTGCTACCATATAACGACGCCCTGGTAATCTCTCTAAATGTCTCAGGTTTTAAAATTAAACGTGTTTTGGTGGGCCCAGAAAGTACGGCCAATATTATCCAGTGGAGAGTGATGGAGCAAGCCAAGCTCGCCGGAAGTATTATTCCGGCCACAAAACTCCTCTACGGGTTCAATCTGACAAGCGTGACAACCCGGGGAGAGATCCTGCTACCCACGAATGCCAACGGGGTGATAAAGATGACCTTTTTCGAGGTAGTGGATGCTGATATGTGTTACAATATTATCCTGGGGAGACCATGGTTACACGAGATGAAGACCGTACCATCAACATATCACTAGTTGTTGAAATTCCCAACTTTCAAAGAAATTAAGCAAATAAGAGGAGACCACCCGGCGGCAAGGGAGATGAATGCAATCTCAGTTTCCAGTAGTAAAGGGAATGAACATGCAACATAGAAATTACAGGAATCGGCGCCTGCTCCCGAGCCGAGCGAAGTCAACCAGGGGGAGGAGGAGTCGGAATCCTATTAGGTACCAAGATACTTTCAGGTACCAGAAGAAACAGACACAACAAAATCCACAGGGGAAGAAATTGAACAAGTCACATTATTCGAAAAGTTCTTAGAGAGGAAGTTCCACTTGGGGACAGGGCTGAACCCCGAGCTCAAGTCGGGATTTATCAAATTTCTTAAATTTAATGTTGACTGTTTTGCGTGGCCACATGCTGATATGACAGGTATCCCACCAAAAGAGGCCGTGCATAAACTAAGTCTGGACCCCAACATCCCTCCGGTAAGACAGAAAAAACGTTTTATTGCCGAGGTCAGAAACAAGTTCGTCAAAGAAGAGGTAAATCGTTTGCTTGATATCTGTTCAATCCGATAGGTAAAGTATCTTGACTGGTTAGCTAATATAGTAGTTGTTCCAAAGAAGAATAACAAATTTTGCATGTGCGTAGACTATAAGGATTTAAATAAGGCGTTCCCAAAAGACTCGTTCCCATTGCCAAACATTGATCAAATGATTGATGTGACAGCTAGGCACGAGTTAATGAGTTTTCTAAATGCTTATTCCAGGTATAACCAAATTAAGATAAACCCGTAGGATCAGGAAAAAACTTCGTTCATAATGAACTTCGACACATATTGTTATAAAGTGATGCCTTTTAGGCTTAAGAACGCCGAAGCCACTTATCAGAGGCTCGTGAACAAAATGTTTGAGAAACAAATAGGGAAAACTATGGAGGTTTACATAGATAATATGCTGGTTAAGTCTTTGAATGCAGGCGATCATCTTAAACATTTTCAAGAAGCCTTTGACATCTTAAGGAAGCATAACATAAAGCTTAACCCCTAGAGTGTGCGTTTGGGGTCAGCTCCGGTAAGTTCCTGGGATTCTTGGTGTCACAAAGGGGGATCAAGGTTAACCCCAATAAAATTAAAGCCATCGAAGACATCCCTACTCAGCTGACGAGCATGAAAGAGGTTCAAGAGTTGACAGGGAGACTGGCCGCTTTGAGCAGGTTCATTTCCCAGTCTTCAGAGAAACACCATCATTTATTTTCACTACTCAAAAAGAAGAAGAACTTCAAATGAACTCCGGAATGTCTGCAGGCTTTGAGGGATTTGAAAAGGTATTTTTCAATTCCTCCATTATTGTCAAAACCAGAGGAAGGCGAACAACTGTTGATCTACTTAGCAGTCTTGGAGGTAGTGGTAAGTGTCGTTTTAGTTCATGAGGACGAAGGTATGCAATCTCCTATTTATTATGTTAGTAAAATTTTAACGGGAGCAGAAACTTGCTACCCACATATGGAAAAATTGGCATTAACTCTCGTAGTCGCCGCTCGAAAGCATAGGCCTTATTTTCAATGTCATCTGATAGTCGCGGTGACCAATTTTCTCCTGCGGAATATTCTTCATAAACTTGAACTTTCAGGTAGGCTGGCCAAGTGGGCCATCGAAATGAGTAAATTTGACATAGAATATAAATCTAGGACTGCGATTAAGTCACAATTCTTGGCTGACTTTGTGGCCGATTTCAGTCTGGGATTGTTTCCTTTGGCTACCAAAAAAGCGGTGATAGTGTTAGAATCGACATCAAGAGTTTGGACCTTGTTCACAGACGGAGCTTCTAACGTGAAGGGGTCCGAGCTCGGTATAGTGCTAACCACGCCCTCGGGAGAACCCCTAAGGCAGGCTATAAAAATTGTTCCTCTGACTAACAATGAAGCAGAGTATGAAACTTTGATTGCAGGACTCGAGCTGTCCCGGGGACTGGACTCCGAGGTCATAGAAATCAAATGTGACTCCCAGTTGGTAGTAAATTAGGTCTACCGGATCTTCGAAGCCAAAGAGGAACGCATGCAACAATATGTAGTGAAAGTCTAGGTTCTACTCGCCCGGTTCAGGGAATGGTCAATTATGCACATCCCGAGGGAAGAATACAGAAGCAGATGCACTAGCGAATCTTGGATCGTCCATGGAAATGAATTGATCAAACTCCGGCACGGTCGTACAACTTATGCATTCAGTATTGGATGCGAATAGCTATTACAAGGTAAACGCGACCAATTTGGTCTGGGACTAGAGAAATGAGATCATTGATTATCTCGAGCACGGAAAATTGCTTGAAGATCCTAAGGCATCTCGGGCGCTGTGCATTAAAGCAACTCGATACAGCTTCAAGGGAGGCTAACTGCACAGAAGATCTTTCCAAGGCCCATTGGCCCGATGTCTGGGAGCTTCAAAAGCTAACTATATTATGCGAGAAGTCCACGAAAGGATCTGCGGAAAAATCACTTAGGCACAGATTCCTTAGTGTTAAAATTAAATAGGGCAGGATACTACTGGCCCCGGATGGAACAAGATGCCAAGGCTTACGTTCAAAAATGTGATAAATGTCAATGCTACGCACCGTTGGTACATCAACCGGCAGAGCCACTACACTCAGTTTTGTCACCATGGCCGATCATGAAGTGGGGGATGGATATCGTCGAACAGCTGCCACCGGCTCCCAATAAGGTAAAATTTCTTTTGATTTTAACTGACTATTTTTCTAAATGGTTTGAATAAGGTCCTTATGAGAAGATCGGCAAACGTGAAATGGTAGATTTCTTATGGTAAAGTATAATTTGCAGATCTGGGATACCAAAAGAGACAGCTTGCGACAATGAACCACAATTTATAGGCGCAAAGGTCACAAATATTCTTGAAGACTTAAAATCAAAAGGGTCACGTCATCACCCGATCATCTGAGCACAAACAGTCAAACAGAATCAACAAACAAGGTAGTTATACAAAATCTCAAAAAGAGATTGGAAGCAGCTAAAGGTAAATGGCTCGAAGAGCTACCAGGAGTACTATGGGCGTACTGAGCAATGGCCAAATCAAGCACGGGGGAAACACCTTTCTCTCTTGTGTACAGAGCAGGAGCCTTAATCCCGGTGGAAGTAGGGGAACCTACCTTGAGATATTTCCAGGCGAACTAAGAGGCAAACAATGAAGCAATGTTAGTCAAACTAGAACTGCTCGACGAACGCATGGACTTGGCTCATATAAGGATGGCAGCCCAAAAGCAGAGAATGGAAAGATGTTACAATCGAAGAGCCAACCTCCGGTATTTCAAAGTAGGAGACTTGGTTTTAAAAAAAAGTAACTCAGAACACCCGGGAGCCGAATGCAGGGAAGCTAGGTCCAACATGGGAAGGCCCCTACTGGGATTCAGTTGTCACTGGGAAAGGGTCATATGAATTGGAAAATCAAGGAGTAAAGTTTCCGAATAACAGGAATGTGGCACACCTCAAAAGATATTATTGCTGATGAGCCTCGCCTATACTGAAAGCATATGCTCCACTCTTTTTCCCTTCGTCTAGTTTTTGGCCTAATTGGATTTTCCTGACAATTTTTTTAACGAGGCAGCAACATAAAGCTTACTACGAAGGAAGCTTTGTCAGCAGAAATAAGACCTTCAAATGACAAGACACGCAAACAATGGATCACTACAGGGAGGTTAGATAATCTTTAGCTCGATAGCAAAGGTTCCTACCGGGAAGTAAAATCTGCTACCGACCAAGGGTTACCCGACCGTTCACGAGTGCAATCCATTGGGGTTGTTAGATAGTCTTTGGCTTGATAACAAAGTTTCCAAGGGGAAGTGAAGCTTGATACCAAACTAAATATTATCTAACCATCTAATAAGTGGGAATTTTGACTACTTATTAGCGCCTTTTAGCTTTCATTTTAGTCCAAAAGTGTCTAATTGTATTCCCAAAAACTGATGAAATATGCTTACCTGTAGGAGTATTGGAAAATGAGCCACTACAATGAAATCTAACTCAAGGAGGAGTAATCTGAACAAGGACAAAAATCAGGAACAAAAGCTCGAGTGCAGACCACAGATTTCTATCTGCGGCCGCAGAATGTGAAGGAAAATCAACAGAGCCCCAGTGCAAAGTGCAGACCGCACAATTATTGTGCAGCCACAGAAGCTACGTAAAAGCCAAAGTTCAGAGAGTTTCATTTTAAGCTCAAGAAGAAATGTGGACCGCACAATAATTGTGCAGCCGCAGAAACAGCTATGCGACCGCACTCAGGAAATGTGTGGTCCGTAGAAGAGCCCAATGCGGCCGCACCTAGAATTGTGCGGACCGAAGAACATGAGAGATGCGGCCGTAATCCAAAATTGTGCTACCGCAGAGTCAACTCCTGTCAAGATTTGAAGAGAAGTGCGGACCGTACATATAATTGTGCGGCCGCAGAACCTCCGAAAGGGCAATTTTGTCCGAAAAATCCAGCTTTGTATAAATAGACTACTTTCATGAAATTAGGTCAAGTTTGGAATATTGAAAGTCCTGTAGCCATTTCTATTTGCCTCTTTAGGCAAATTTAGCTTACTTTGGTGATTTAACATTGGATTTTTATCTTTTAATCTTGCAATATGAGTTTTATCATCTTTTATTCTTTATTTTCTTCTATACCCATTATGAGTAGCTAGATTTCTTACTAGGGTTGTGACCCAACGCTAGTGTGTAAACCTAATGGGTGTTTGATTTATTGCTTGTTTATGGTTGGGTATTGATTATCTATCCTTGTTCTTGCTTTTATTTGAAGATTTAATAGTTGCAAATATTATCTCATGCCTAATTGACTTGGTCTCTTCTTGAAAAAGAGAGACTTAGTCTAGGAAAACTTGGCTAACAAGAATTTGGGATAAAATCAAGAGATTGATAGTCCCAATTAAAGAGTTGAACCTAGAGATAGTAAAACCCGACTTGAGCATTTTATCAACTGTTTTGCTCAATACCCATTTGGACTTGAGAAAGCCAAATTGGGCAAAATCACTCTCTTACCGAGAGGTATTGAGTGGGTATTTGAGTGTTGATTGCTATAATACACCCCGACCAACAAAACAAGCTTTAAAGTTTACAACCCGTTAGGCAAACACCTAGGTGAAGATCATACCCCTAGGACTTTTTATATATTTGAAAACCATCCAAAAACAATATTCTCTAATTTTATATCTTTAGAATTGTAATCCTTAACGTAATTTTAGAAGTAAAAACAAAACCATATTTGTGAAAGTGCAACAAAGATACATCATGTGCTTTATCCAAATATATACCACTAATCCCATCTCAGCTCCCTGTGGATTCGATCCTGACTCCTTGTTGGGTATTATTATTGCAATCGACCATTTCACAACCCCGAATAGCGGTGTGACTTGGACGAGATCAATTTTTGGCGCCGTTACCGGGGATCTAAAAATGAATTTAGCTATATATTTGGTTTTGTGTGTGAATTGTCTTCTTTTCCTTCCGTGTTACTAATCGTTTTGGTGAAACAATTGTAGGTGTAACAATGGCTCTCAACAACAATGATCCTCACGGAAACATGCCTTTGGGTATATGGACGTGGAAGATGACCAAGTTGAAGAGGTTCCTCTTGAACCTCAAGCAAATAGACGAGGCCGACCGCCTCAAGACAACGTTCCCGTTCTACCCCCAAATCCACCAAGAACGGCTCCACACCGGGTGTTGCCGAACGAAGGGTATGCAAGTGCCATAGTCCCGCCCCACATTAGGGCGGGAAACTTTCAAATCACAAATGTTATGCTCGCATTGCTAGAGCAATGGGGATTCTTCACCGGGGCTCTTAATTAAAATGCGTACAAACACTTGAAAGGGTTTGTGGACACTTGTTGGGGGAGTAAACAGACAAACGTCTCTGAGGATGCTTTAAGGTTGAGGCTATTTCCTTTCTCTCTACAGGGGAAAGCCTTGGATTGGTTAGAAAGGTTACCAAACCATTCCATCCATACATGGGATGAATTGAAGGAGAATTCATTTCCAAGTTCTTTTCTCCCGGGCATATGGCTACTTTTAGAGACGAGATTCTAATATTCAAACAAGAACCCAATGAGCCATTGCATGAAATATGGGAGAGGTACCGAACTATGGTGAAAGAGTGCCCAAACAATGACATGACGGAGGCTATGATTCAACAAACTTTCTACAGGGGGATCAATACTACCAATCAATGTGTGGTCAACCAACTTGCTGGTGGAAATTTCATGACAACGCCATATGCGAAAGCTTGTGATATCTTAGATGAAATGGCGGATACTTCATCGGCATGGCAAAGTAAAGCGAATGTTCCTCAAGGTGATCCAAACGTGATTCACCTACATAAAGAATTACATAATCATGGGCAAGCAATTGCCGAGTTGACCACCATAATGAATCAATTAGCCAAGGCTCAACTTCAACAAGTGAAAGGTCCTAAGCAAGTCAATGAATTTGAGGGAGTTAATATTATGGTAAACAAGAGAAGGCAAAAGGATCCTCAAGTGCAAAACCGTGCGGAACATTATGTGCAAGAAGATAGTGGGTTTGATCAAGATGAATCTTATAATGACCAAGGGCAGGAACTATAATATGTGAACAACTTCCAAGGGCAAAGAAACAACTCTCAAGGCCCGAATCAACAACAATGGCGACCTCATGATAATTAAGGGAATTGGAACAATCAAAACAACCAAGGGAATTGGAACAATCAAAACAATCAAGGAAATTGGAATGGTCAAAATAACCAATGCAATTGGAGTGGCAATAGTCAAGGATATTGGGAAGGCAACAACCAAGGGGGATGGAACAATAACCAAGGAAATCGGGGGTCGGGCTTTCAAAGGCCCCCGATGTATCAACAACCGAGCAACCCACCTCCTTATCCTTCCCAGGGTCCAAGCTCTTCCAACAATGAGATAGGGCAAATTGAGAATATGTTCAAATAAATGATGGAGAAGAATGCCGACTCTGATGCTCAACTAGCCTCTCACAACACTTCAATTGGCAATATGGAAGTTCAATTGGGGCAAATTTCGCAAGCTTTAAACACTCATCCTAAAGGGGCACTACCAACTGATACAGTAGTGAACCCAAAGGGTGGGAACAATACGGGACATGCCATGGCTGTGACTACAAGGAGTGGAAAAGGGGGGATGCACCCACCTCAAGTCAAAGGAAAATTATGGATGATGAGCAAGTGGTACAAGAAGATGAGATCCCGAACAACGTGGTGCAAGCAAGTGATGAAGTAAGAATTGATATTGATGACAATGTGGAGAAGACTCAAGAGGAAATGAACCCGTCTAGGGAGCACATTGTTGACATACCGGAACCGGTAGTGCCGAAGGCTAGGGCACCAATTCCAATGCCTCCTCCTCCATATCCTCAAAGGCTTGCCAAGAAAAATGGCGAGAATCAATTCAAAAAGTTCATTGACATGATGAAGAGTCTATCTATTAATGTGCCATTGGTTGAAGCTTTGGAGCAAATGCCCAGTTATGCAAAGTTCATGAAGTACTTGGTAACAAAGAAGCGGTCGATGAATTGTGAAACTATAAAGATGACTCATCAAGTGAGTGCAATTGTGCATTCAATGGCTCCTAAATTGGAAGATCTCGGCGCTTTCACAATCCCTTGTACCATTGGAAGTGCTAACTTTGCTAAAGCTCTTTGTGATTTTGAGGCAAGTATCAATTTGATGCCCTATTCAGTTTTCAAGACTTTGGGAATTGGGAAACCAAGACCCACATCTATGAGATTATAAATGGTGGATCGTACCATGAAGAGACTGTTGAGTATAATTGATGATGTGTTGGTTCGTGTTGATAAATTCATTCTCCCGGCGAATTTTGTGCTTCTTGATTGTGAAGTGGACTATGAGGTACCGATTATTCTGGGTAAACCTTTCCTTACTACGGGAAAGGCTCTTGTTGATGTGGAAGCCGGTGAACTCACTTTCCGGGTGGGTGATGAAAAGGCGGTGTTTCACGTGTGCAAATCTATGAGGAAACCGAATAGCAATGAAGTATGTTCGTTCGTAGACTTGGTGACCGATGTTATTATTGATGACACAAGTGCCATGATTAATGTGGGTGACATGTTGGAGGCCGTTTTGCTAAATTTTGATGATGAGGAAATAGATGGCTTCATGGAATGTGTAAATTCTTTGCAAGGGATGGGGTCATATAATTATGCACCTCGGAAACTTTCCTTGGATCTCGAAAATAGGAAAACTCCTCATACAAAACCTTCAATTGAAGAGCCTCCTATCTTGGAGTTGAAGCCATTGCCTCCACATCTCAGGTATGAATTTCTTAGCCCTTGTTCTACTTTACCGGTTATTCTTTCCTCTTGTTTGACTAACGTACAGGTTGACTCTACATTGGCGGTGCTCAACAAGAGGAAGAAAGCTGTTGGGTGGACTTTGGTGGATATTCGGGAATAAGCCCCGCATTTTGCATGCACAAGATTAATTTGGAGGAAGATTCCAAACCCTCCATTGAACATCAAAGGAGGCTAAATGAATCAATATAAGAGGTGGTCAAAAAGGAGATCATCAAGCGGTTAGATGCAGGGGTTGTTTACTCCATTTCCGATAGTTCGTGGACCTCTCCGGTGCAATGTGTCCCAAAGAAAGGGGACATGACGGTGGTTACCAATGACAAGAACGAGTTGATTCCTATAAGAACGGTGACCGGGTGGAGAGTGTGAATGGACTATCGCAAGCTCAACAAAGTCACAAGGAATGATCATTTCCCACTTCCCTTCCTAGATCAAATGCTTGATAGGTTGGCCGGTCGTTCTTTCTATTGTTTCCTTGATGGGTATTCCCGCTACAATCAAATTCTTATTACTTCGGAGGATCAAGAGAAGACTACTTTCACATGTCCTTATGGTACTTTCGCATTCTCGCGGATGCCATTTGGGTTATGCAATGCATCGGCGACTTTTCAAAGGTGTATGATGGCTATCTTCACGGACATGGTGGAAGATTTTCTTGAAGTCTTCATGGATGACTTTTCGGTGGTCGGGAATTCTTTTGATGATTGCTTGAAAAATTTGGATAAGGTCTTGGTAAGATGTGAAGAGACGAACTTGGTGTTGAATTGGGAGAAATGTCATTTTATGGTTGAGGAAGGCATTGTCCTTGGCCACAAAATTTCAAAGAGTGGCATTGAGGTCGAGAAGACGAAAATAGAGGTGATTTATAAACTTCCACCTCCAACATCTGTGAAGGGAGTGCGGAGTTTCTTGGGTCATACGGAGTTCTACCGGCGTTTCATCAAGGATTTTTCCAAAGTGGTGAACCCCTTGTGTAAGCTTTTGGAGAAAGATGCCAAATTCCATTTCAATGAGGATTGCATGAAGGCATTTGAATTTCTCAAGTTCAAATTGACAACTACTCCTATTATCACCGCCCTGAATTGGAGCTTGCCTTTCGAGCTCATATGTGATGCTAGTGATGTGGCAGTCGGAGCAGTTTTGGGGCAACATGTCAACAAGATCTTTCATCCGGTCTACTATGCTAGTAAGACCATGAATGATGCCCAAGTCAATTGCACTATGATCGAAAAAGAGCTCCTTGCTATTGTTTTTGCTATGGAAAAGTTCTTCCCGTACTTGATGGGTACAAAGGTGATTGTCCATCATGCGGTACTTCGCTACCTTACGAGCAAGAAAGATTCAAAGGCCCGGTTAATGAGATGGGTGCTTTTATTGCAAGAGTTCGATCTAGACATCCAAGACCGCAAAGGTAGTGAAAACCAAGTGGCGGACCACTTGTCTCACTTGGAGGAGGAGGGGAGGCTACATGACGGCCTTGAAATCAATGACTCCTTCCCCGACGAGCAACTTCTAACTATTTTAATGACCGAAATGCCATGGTTCGCTGATTTAGCAAATTATCTTGTGAGTGGTATTGTACCGGATGAGTTCTCTCCAAACCAAAGGAAGAAGCTCAAACGGGATTGCCTAGACTATTATTGGGATGAACCGTACCTCTTCGGAGGAGGAACAAGTTAAAATTCTTGGGGCTTTTCATTCTTCACCCTACGGTGGTAACCATGGGGGAGCAAGAACAGCGGCCAAAGTGTTGAGTTGTGGATTCTATTGGCCTACTCTCTATAAGGATGCAAGTGATCTAATCAAGCGTTGTGATGAATGTCAAAGGGCTGGTGGGATTTCAAAGAAAAATGAGATGCCCCTCACCACCATCTTGGAAATTGATATTTTTGATGTGTGGGGTATTGATTTCATGGGACCGGTTGTAAGCTCTTGTGGGAACACCTACATTTTGGTAGCTGTGGATTATGTATCAAAATGAGTTGAGGCTTTTGCTCTACCCAACAACAAAGCTAGAAGTGTGGTGGCATTTTTGAAAAGGAACATCTTCACAAAGTTTGGTACTCCGCGAGCCATTATAAGCGATAGGGGGTCCTATTTTTGCAACAAAGCTTTTGATACCTTACTTAGAAAGTATGGTGTCGCTCACAAAGTCACGACCCCTTACCACCCTCAAGCAAGCGGACAAGTGGAAGTCTCCAACCAGGAGATCAAGAGTATTTTGTCAAAAACAGTGAATGCCAACCGGACGGATTGGTCAAAGAAACTTGATGATGCTTTATGGGCTTATAGGACGGCTTACAAAATACCGATTGGGATGTCTCCATATCGGTTAGTGTTTGGGAAAGCTTGTCACCTTCCGGTGAAACTTGAGCACAAGGCCATGTGGGCTTTGAAGAAGCTAAATCTTGAGTGGGACGTTGCCTCCAACTTAAGGGTGGCACAATTGAATGAGCTAGATGAATTTCGGTACCATGTATATACAAGTTCATCCTTATACAAGGAGAATATGAAGCACCTCCATGACAAGTACATTCGGAACAAGGAGTTTAAGAAGGTGATCTTGTGTTATTAGTCAATTCTCGGTTACGGTTATTTCCGGGAAAGTTGAAGTCTAAATGGAGTGGCTCGTTTGAAGTTGTGAGTGTGACACCCTTTGGTGTATTGGACTTGAAGAATAAAAATGATGAAGTGTTTAGAGTCAATGGTCACCGGATGAAGCACTATCTGGGAAAAGTTGGTGATGGCCATGTAGTGGCAGTGATTCATTTCAAGTGATTGATGGTAATCTGCGTTGTGCCGCAACGTTAAATCATGCGCTTCTTAGGATGCAACCCAGTTTCTTTTCCTTTTCCTTTTTCTTTTTCTTTAGATAGGTCTTGTTTTGTGCTAACTGGTTTTGAAGTATATTGCAGGAATGAGTGTGCTTTGCAGAAACTGTGCTCAGGAAAAGTGGCTAAGTGTGAAAAAAGTGTGGACCGCACATTTATTGTGCGAACCGCACAATTTTGAAGGCCACAGCAGAAAGGGATCTGCGGCTGCACAATTCTTGTTGCGGCCGCACAACTGGAGATCAGGAATTGCAAACTCTCTGAAGTTGTTCATGTCAGAGAAATGGCCAAAGTGCGGCCGCACTCAAAAATGTGCGGACCGCAGATCATCAAAAGTGTAATGTGTAACAGGTAAAGGAGTGCGGACCGCACATAAAATTGTGCAGCCGCACTCAGCTCTTGAGTCCTTGCCCTAACCGGTCAAGTATAAATAGTAGCCTTTTCACTAATGTTGAGACTTTACAAACTCTGAAGAATTAACACAAAGGCAAACACAGTGCACTCAACTGATTCATGCATCTAACACTCATTTCATCATCTTTGATTCTTCCTTAGCATCACTACATCACTGGTATGTTCAGTTCATCTTTAAATTTTTCAATTTTCTTAATTTTGTTCATAATTAGTTTAGTTATTTTCAGGCCTAATGTCAAATTCATCATCATGTGAGCTTAAATTTGTGTGGGTAACTTTCTATTTGCTATTTGGGGGATGGGTAAATTGTGTATCATGTCTATATTGCTACTACCATGTCTAAATTGTGCGTGAATTAGAAACCCTAAGAATCTGCCCGATAAAGTTTTGAATTGTGCGACCGCACAAGGAATTGTGCGGTCTGCAGATCAGTAGCTAGGGCATTTGGTGTAGAATAATTGTGCAGACCACACTTGAAATTATATGGTCCACAGAAATTCAATCGCGGCCGCAGAAAAGTGTGTGTGGCCGCAGATCAAGCAATTCTCTATCTTTAGAGAGTTGTCATTTTCGAAGTTACAATGTGCGGCCGCACCCAAAATTATGCGGACCACACTTCATATGTGCGGCCGCACTTAAAATTGTGTGGACCGCAGAATCATCACTGCGGCCGCAGTTTCAAATTGTGCGGTCCGCACAACCCCATCTGCGGCCGCACTCAAAAATGTGTGGTCCGCACTTCCCCAACCTGCAACATGTTTTGTTCTGCAAATTTTATGCTTACCTGCACTTAACTAGAACTGACTCTTACTGCTATTTTGTTCAGAATATGGTTAGATCACGTGGTCATAGTGATACATCCAAGGGGAGAGGTGAACCTTCCAAAGGCAGAGGCAAAAGCATCTTACTCTTCGCCCTCCAAAAAGTGATCAGTAAGAAGGCAACAATAGGCCGAGGTAGACAGCCGGAGCCCTCCGAATCAAGTTTGTATGCCCCGTCTAGGGAAGCATCGGAGGGCGACTTAGTGCAAAGGCAGCCTGCTGTGCAATCACAGCCATAGCTGCCCCAGGACAGATACCGACTGAGAGATGAGCCTACCTCTTCTGAGAGTACTTCTGAGGCGTCGGAAGGGAACAGTCAGGCTTCAGAGCCTTCATCTACTCATGCCCCCACCACACCAGTCACAATTGATGATGATGATGATATTCCGGATGAAGTTCGAGGGGGTGATACTAGAGTTGCCGGCCTCGAGAGGTCGAATAAGAAGGAAGTTTGGGAAGATAGGTTTTTGAACCTGACTACATTCAACAAGTTCCGAGAGTGGTGGCCTCAGAGATCGCTCTCACTTGAGCATTAGTTTCTTTTGAAAGACTTGGATAGGTACAATCCAAATGTGGCAAAACCGTTTCGGGAGAGAAAAATGTAGACATGGTTCACTCAAAGTGTAGTAGATGCTAAAGAGCACTTGGTCCTAGAATTTTATGCCAATATGGCACATATCAAGAAGGGAACCAAAGTGACGAAAGTGAGGAACTTAAAAGTGAGGTTTGACCAAACCACCCGGAACACATACCTAAGGTTGGAGGATGTGTAGCCGGTGCAATATTTGGAAAAGTTGGCTATGGGCGATGCAGCTCGCCCATGGCTAGCTAAGCTTCTGGCAGCTCCGGGACCACCACCACCATGGATCCCAACAGGGGTTCCTATTTAGCGGAACACCCTCAACTTTGAAGCAAAAGGGTGGCAAACATTTGTGTGCAGTCGCATAGACCCAAGCCAGAATGAAAATAATCTCCCAATCCCTCGGGCAGTCCTAGTTGCTTCCATCATGGCCGGGTACCTAATCAATATGGGTTCCATTATGTCGGCCAACATGTCTCTGGTTGTCAGGTAGGGTGAAAGCTCCTATCCATATCCCAATACTATCACGGAGTATCTCACGGATGCGGGGGTGGAGCCCAAGAGCTTTGATACGAAGATTAGGGCTAAGTAGACCTTCTCCTGGTACTCTCTGAAGGACCTAAGGAACCCGAAGAACAAGGGTAAGTCGACTACTACTGTAGGCCAGTCTGATAAGCCGTCGATGGTAGTTGCAGATTCAGCTGCCATGCCTTCTACAGTAGCCATGCCTTCCATAGCAGCCGGGCCTTCTACTGGTACAATTGTCATACCCCCACCTCCATATTCAGGGCCATCAGTATCAGTGCCTTCCTCCTCTACTTATCCACTCTCTGCGCTGCGAGCCTGCCAGATACTAGCGAGTTTCAACAACTGGATACAGACAGCTACTGCAAAGCTATCTGGCCTATCCAGTGTCGTTGCAGCTCAGACTTCTACCCCAACACCCTAAATTCCTCCGTCAATGGAGGAAACTTTGAAGAAAATATTGGAGAATCAGAAGACCATCATGGACACCTTGGTGGCATATGGGGGAGCAATTGAGGAGCTTGGGAGGCAGGTGAAGAAGATGAGGAAATCTCAATCTTCGAAGAAATCAGTTGGCATGTTGAGACGAGAGGTGACCAAGATAGCAGCTGTTGGAGACCTTCCGTTTGACTTACTGATGGAGACAGCTCCAGCAATATCAGTAGACCCAGCATCACCAGTGGCACCAGCTGGCCAGTCTGAGGAGCCAGACCTCACTGCCCACACTGCTAAGGCGCTGCTACAGATGTTCACCAACCTAGCTACTCTCCGAGCAGAGGATGATGAGATCCAGTTGGAGGAACCTGAGAGAGGTGTGCTGCTATGGACACGGAGACCACATAGGGAGTCCTCTCCACTTTTTCCCTTCCTTTATTTTATTTTGTTAAGCATTGAGGACAATGCTTATTTTTATTCAAGGGCTGGAGTCTATTTTGATT
Source organism: Nicotiana tomentosiformis (assembly GCF_000390325.3). Classification (NCBI taxonomy): domain Eukaryota; kingdom Viridiplantae; phylum Streptophyta; class Magnoliopsida; order Solanales; family Solanaceae; genus Nicotiana; species Nicotiana tomentosiformis. The sequence continues at coordinate 43,686,850 of NC_090823.1, forward strand.
TGACATTTGATATTGGCATGTAATAACTGATAACATTCTCCTTTTATTTTTACTTTCATTATGTATATATTCTTCTCTCTCTGATGGTAAGCAACCTCCACTTCCAACCAAGAGGTTGTGAGTTCGAGTCACCCCAAGAGCAAGATGTAGAGTTCTTGGATGGGAAGGATGCCGAGGGTCTATTGGAAACAGCCTCTCTACCTCATGGTAGGGGTAAGGTCTGCGTACACACTACCCTCTCCAGAGTCCACTAGTGGGATTATACTGGGTTGTTGTTGTTGTTGTTGTTGTTGTCTCTATTGATGTATACTCTATTTCCCTTTCTTAGTTTGTATATTCAGTTATGCTTTCAGCAGTTTACTTCATAGCTTCTTTATTTTATTTTCTCAGTAGTCAATGTTTAGTCTAATAGCTTCTTATTTACTTTAATAGCTTCTTTTTAATTTAGTAAGTTCTTTTCATGTTTAAGTGATCAATAAGCCTTTGGTTTTCTTAATGCCACGGTTCTTTCCAAAGGTGGGTTTTGTGTGAACCAGGTGACTCTTCCCAACGATGGATGGCGTGACAACCTTCTTAAGGGATTGAGTCCGTTTTTTATGTTTAGGTAAGAACAGTAGTAATAATGAATAAGAGAACCTAAATAAGTCAAACTAGAAGAGTCAAGCATGCTTCACTTGGTACCAACACACTTAACTATATACTTATGATTAAAAACAAGTTCTCGAAAAGAAATAGCTCTAGTTAGTGACCTTTTGACTCTTGTGTTGACTTAAGCAATCATCGAGTGGTTTAGTTGAACCATCAGTAATTTTCAATCCCGAATATGGTTGTTGTGGGCCCTCGACTCTATCCTCTTGAACAATCCAGCTGTGTGAGAGGTGAGATGTTTTGTTGCAAGTCTAAGTACCCGTGCGAATGGTCTAGAACTTGCCCCGAATGTGCTCCTGGGCAAAATTCTAAGTTTTGCTTGGCTTGAGAAGTGATTGTAGGCTCTCCTTGACCCGTTTTGAAATTTTACATGACCCACCAATGTTGTTATCCCTAGTCAACCCTTTTGAGCCTAAAACCTTTCTCATTTGATAACCATGTTACAAGCCTTTACCCGTTTTGTAGTGATCCTCTCGTGGCACCCGAGCTTTCCTTAACACTCTTGAGAAAAAATTAGCTAAAACATAAGTTTGGGAGAGAGACTAGAAATTTGAAAGTGGTATCAAGGTACAAAAAGAGAAAAGAAATGAATAAAAGGAAAGGCAAAGAAAAAGAAAGAAAGAACAAAAGAAAAACAATTGCAAAAAGAAAGTGAATAAGTTGAAGAGTTAAAGGGATTCAAAGAAAAGCAAAAATGCAAAGCATGGAGAAAATAAAGAAGGAGAAAACGAATATCATGACCAAGAAAGAGTGATGTTAAGTCTCTCTAGTTCCCCTAAGGAAAGAAAATGACTCAAAGAGTCAGCAAAGCATGAGCCAAAAAGAAAAAATGGAGTGCTTAAGGAAAGATGAACCCGTTCTATTCCAACATTTCCTACCTTAGTCCAAAAGCCTTCATTACATTCCAAAAAAGCCCTACGTGATTTCAAGCCGAGTGAACTTACATTAGTGGTGATTTACATGAGGGGCAAGCATATGGTACTTAGAGTCGTACTTGTGACATTCTTTTGAGAGAGATGAGCGAACTTTTCACAAATCCTTGAAGTGAGTGCTACATTCTTAAGTGAGATAGGCTAACGGAGAGTAGAAGAGGAGGAGTTTGGGATCCACAATGACCTACATGAAAGAGCAAACATCCTTGATGAGTAAAGTCAACTCTTGATGCTCTAGTGTCACATTAGAACTATTTGTGCTTAAAACTTCAAATCATTGCCTTGTTGATAATTCATAAGTGTTGTGGGTAATTGTTGGTTCTAATTGATGTGTGTTTGATTCACCTTAGATTAGCTGGAATAGTTCTTATCTTGTAAAGGTAGGAATTGCCTTATTTGCTTGAGGACAAGCAAAAGCTTAAGTTTGAAGGAGTTGAAAAGTAAGAATTTTGACTACTTATTAGCACCTTTTAGCTTTCGTTTTAGTCCAAAAGTGTCTAATTGTATTCCCGAAAACTGATGAAATATGCTTACCTGCAGAAGTATTGGAAAATGAGCCACTACGATAAAATCCAACTCAAGGAGGAGTGATCTAAACAAGGACAAAAATCAGGCACAAAAGCTCAAGTGCGGACCGCACATTTCTATCTGCGGCAGCAGAATATGAAGGAAAATCAACAGAGCCCCAGTGCAAAGTGCGGACCGCACAATTATTGTGCGGTCGCAGAAGCTACGTAAGAGCCAAAGTTCAGAGAGTTTCATTTCAAGCTCAAGAAGAAATGCG